>NW_027186372.1:2675054-2797242 GCF_028583685.1 Petaurus breviceps papuanus
AGAACAAATGGCCCTCTAGGTCCTCAAGTGCAGCCCTTTGACTAAATACAAACTTCACAGAACAAACCTGATTTGTACAAATTTGGGTTCAGTCAAAAGGCTGCACGTAAAGACCTAGAAGGCCACAGGTGGCCTTAAGGCAGCAGGCTCCCCACCCTTGCCCCGCACACTAACTCTTTCAGGGGAGTGACCCTAAGGACTGACTGTCCTCTCTGTACCCCCACATGCACTGCCCTCCCCAGCTTGGCCCTGGGTGCCATAATCACTAGCTTTGCCTCTGGGTATCATTGTCTCCATTTTACAGCAGTTAGTGAACAGCTGGGTGGCACAGTGGCCAGAGCACTAGATGAGAAGTCAAGAAGACCTGAGTTCAAAGGCATCCTCACACACTTACTACTTGTGTCACTTAAACTCTGATTACCTCAGTTTCCTCATCTGTAAAATGGAGATAATCATAGCACCTCCCTTCCGGGGTTGTTGTGAGGATCACAGATAATAACTGTAAAGTACTTCGCCCCGTGCTGGGCACATCTTCAGTGATATATAAATGTGAGTTGTTACAGCAGAGAAAATTTGGAGCCCACAATGGTGAAGTGACTTGCCCATAGTCACACAGCTACTAAGTATTATGATTAGCTGTCCTTTTTTTTCTAACCCAGAGCGCCTTCAACTGCATTGCCCTCCATCCCCCCTGACGTCGGGTGACTAGACTCTGTACCGAAAGAATTAACACTCAATAAATGCCAAAAAATATTCTTATCCTCAGCCAGAACCATAAGATTTAGAAGACCTTATGGCCACCTACTCCAACCCTGTTATATTACAGAGAAAGAAACTGAGGCTGACAGAGCTGAAGTGATGTGCCCATAGTTGCAGAGTCACCGAGGGTAGGAGGAAGAAACTGAACTCAGTTCTTGGCTTCTCCGGGTCTGGATTTATCGTCTGCTCAGCCAATCTGCTGGCATCCTAATTAAAGGAGTTGAGAAGTTAAGAATGAATCTCTAGGGGCAGCTAGGTGGCGCAGTGAATAGAGCACCAGCCCTGGAGTCAACAGGACCTGAGTTCAAATCCAGCCTCAGAGACTTAACACTTACTAGCTGTGTGACTTTGGGCAAGTCACTTAACCCCAACTACCTTCCAAAAAAACAAACAAAAAAGAATGAATCTCTTTCTGGGTAGAAACCTTCAATTTCCACACTGTGCTGACTCCAAACCAGAAGACACAAATACAGCATGACACTCAATTTTCTTAGGTCACATAAGGTAGATTGGAGAGGCAATGCTTTAGATTGGGAAAGAGTCTAGCCTAGGAATCAGGACACCTGGGTTTAGTTCCAGCTCTGGACAGCTAGAGAGAACAAGGGATAGAGAACTGGGAAGACTCATCCTCCTGAGTTCAAATATGGCCTCAGACACTTACTAGCCCTTTGACCCTGGGCAAGTCACTTAACTCCCTTTGCCTCAGTTTCCACATCTGTAAAATGAGCTGGAGAAGGACATGGCAAACGCTTCCAGTATCTTTGCAAGAAAACCCCAAATGGTATTGCAAAGAGTTGGACACTGACCAACTGATCAACAGCTAGCACTGACCGTCACCAGGAGTGGCTGTCGCTTCTCTGAGGCTCCATAAAATGAAGGCACTGGAATAAGCCATTCTCCAAGATCCCTTTCAGTTACAACATTCTCAGCTGCTTTTTGGACGGAGGAAAAGGCCAGACCATTTATTTCCTTATCCCCGACTCTCTGCATGCCAGAACCCTTGCCCAATCTTCAGGCTCTGGGGAACACTGGCTCCCCCCATGGCCTGATACAGGGAATGTTTACCTTCCCTCCCATGGCTTTCACTACTTTATAAGCTTCTGTGAGCTCTCAAATACCACCTTGAAGGACTGAAGCCTCCTGGACCTTCCTGGCCCTTGAGCTTTCTTTGTTCCCTAGGAAATCATCTGCTTCCATTCCTAAATGCTTGCCCCCCATTCTTCTGCTGCCATCACACATGGGCACCCATTTCTAGGACCTCCACTTCTTTGCCTTCTGTTTATGCCTCCACACATTCCAAGGCCACCAGGGCGTGTTTCTAAAATTATTTTGCAAGGGAGAATAGAATGTTCATATTAGAGGTAACGCATCAGGGAAGGATTATTTGATGTACTTTCAGAAGAAAACTGTTTCACAGATCACCAGGATCCACAAAACATGCATAGGCCCAGCAAAGGTCTCCAGTGTTTGGGGGAGATCTTCAATAAGGGATTATGGAAGAATGAGAAAGTAAAGCTGGATTATGATTGTGCCAATGGAGAAATACTCAGACTCAGGAGGTTTTAGAATTTAGATTTACTGAAGTTTTGAAGAATAACAGAAAATGACCCAACTCTAAACTAAGTAGCCCTCAAACGGTCCAATTCTTTCCATTTCTGAGAACTTAGGCCAGCTCTGTTTTGGGCCTGGCGATAGACTGCAGAAGTAGAACCATATTCCTTTGTGAGATTCTAAATCATTTCTCTGAACTAATATGTATTTAAGGCTGTGACCAGCAAGGGGCAGCAACAGCTCAGGATTTTTCTGCTTTTCTCGAAGAATAAGAAAACTAGGGATCCAAACTCTCAGGATTGCCGAACCAAAATCCTCTTCGAAACATCTCGTTGACTAGTCGCCATCCATACTCTACCAGAGGACACACAGCGATGGTGAAATCACTGCTTTACAAGGTAAAAAAAAAAAAAAAGGCATTTAGAAGGTTTTCTTTTATCCACTTTTGGATCACTGAGTATTAGCCATAGGGAGAGCCTATAATACTCAAAAGGACCCATGATCTCATTGATTCCGGGATTCTTTCCAATCGTTAAGATTGCCCAGTTCGTCCATATCTACCCATTTTGTCTGATTCTCATCCATGTTCTCCCCTCACTCATCACAGGAGGCATACCCGAAGTACTGGAGGTACAGCATAACCTCATGAACATTTAAACTAAATTGAACTAAGAAAAAGCTGAGAAAGAAAACTACGGACAAATATCATTAATGAATGTCAATGCAAAGGCACCTAATGAAGTTTTTGCCAATTGGATGCAGTATTTGACTGGGGGGAGGATTTATATAGTATGACCAAAAAGGATTGGTAACTGAGATTAACAGATGCTCTAATACCAAGCAAGCAAGCAGTATAACAAATAGTGTCAACAAAAGAAAAAATACAAAATGATATGATCATATAATCAGAGAAGGTCTTATTTATGTCAAAGACATTAAGAATCATGGGAACAGTGTTTTAAATAGCATGATAAAAGTAAATATTTGAAGCTACTAGCCAAAATAATATGCAACAGTGAAACGTTAAAAACATTCTTATTTTTAAAAGCATTAAACAATGATGACTGCTCTTAACTCACTAATTAAACATAGTTTTGGGAATATTAAAAATAGCAATAAATGGGGCGGCTAGGTGATTCAGCGAATAAAGCGCTGGCCCTGGAGTCAGTCAGACCTGAGTTCAAATCCGACCTTAGACACAACACAAAAATTAGCTGTGTGACCTTGGGCAAATCACTTAACCCCAACTACCCTCCGAAAAACAAACAAAAAAAAATAGCAATCAAGTATGGAAAAGAAAATTAAAGCGTACTTGGAGGGAGAGGAATGGCCAGTGACGTCCTTAGAACAATCTTGGAGTGGCCCTTTCTGGAGGGTTATACAGAGCATATGCAAGCTATTTTCCAGCCTGCCTCTAATCCTAATATGTGTACAAATGTTCTAGGCATGAATGACCATAAGAGGGAGATGGGAGGGACTGTTACTCAACAGTGATGAGAAGACTTCAGGTCGTCTATAGAGCTGGAGGAGCTGACTACTCAAGAGGTACTGACCTGGAACCGAATTCACGCACAAATTCACATACCACTCTTTCGGTTCTTCTCCTTCCAGCTAGTGAGAAGAGCTGCTATGAGCTGCTGTGGGAAGGAGGATCAGCGGCTGCCCTATGTCTCACCTAGGTGAAATGTATCTGTGATCACACAGCCTCTTTGGGTTTGTTGTTGCAGTATTTGGCTTTATTTGTGAAGGTGGGTGCATGTATTTATTCTTTCCCTGTCTCAGGTGAATGATTATCCTGAAGAGGGAATGACCAGCGAGACCAAGAAATTCATAAAAACCTTCAGAACTTGTACCAACAGCCACAGCCAGGGGCAGCAACAAAAAAGTTTAGCTGAAAACCAGTGCATCAGCTGAACAACCTGCTTGTCCCAGCAGGACTGGATTGACCCATGAGCTAAAACAATATGTCCTAGAAGGAGCCAACTCACTGAGCAAGGAGACTACTTGTCCACCGCTGATACCATTTACCAGAAGCAAACTTTGTGGGGACTGGGCTAGGAGCTATGAGATACTCCTTGGTCCCATGTATTCCCTACATATATACCTCATGGCCTTTATATTTTCAGCTTGAGCCCACTCTTCCCAAGGATCTTATGTACACAAAGGAGGCGCGTGCTCCCTAGCTTACAGGGGTTGTTTGATGACTGCTAGTCTTGGTATTCGACTCTGAAGAGAAACATAACTTTCTCCCCCTTTGGAAGCCTAACCTGACAGTGCCATGTAAGTTAGAAAGATGAGCCCAGAAGTGCTTTATAAAAAGGAATAAACACTTATAATAAAGAAGTTAAAATATATTTACAAATGACATGATTCCACCCTGGAAAATCTAAAACAACCAACAAAAAATCAATGGGATAATAAAGAATTTTAGTAAACTTTTGGGATGCAAGGTAAACTAGGGGGGAAAATGATCTATGTCCTCTACTCCATGTGTGTCAAACATAGACTATATCCAGAAGTTCCTATGATTCCCAAACGCAGAGCCAGATGAAAATGTAATTTGGAAATGTTCAGCAAAATAGATATACAGTACAATATACATCATGTTGATTTATGATTTTCTAAGTCAATAGATGGCCTAGAGGGATCCATTTTATTGAAGCAAGAGAAAGAGGAGGAATGGGGGGATGGGGATGGGGTAGACCAAAAGGCCAGCCATGTGGGGGCCAAACACAGAGAAAGGACACAGATTAGGAGAGGGTTGGCAACAAGTGGGGGCCAGGAACAGGCAAGCAATACCTGAACACAGAGAGAAGACAGACACATGGGGCAGACACCCCAGCTGGGGCAAAGGTCTCCTTTCTAGGCACTCGAGATCTCAAGCCAAGCCCCTGACCTGTGGTGGTGGTCTCTCCACATTTCAGCTCGCTTGCTTTCACTTTTTTTTGTTTTTGTTTTGTTTTTTTTGTAAGGCCATGGAGCCCAAGCTGAGGGGCAGGAGCAGAGAGTGAGAGAGCCCAGTACTGTACAGTAAAGGTAACATAAGTGGGTTTTTTTGGGGAATGTGGATTTCTTTCAGAATTCTTTGTATAAAGTTGAATATACATAATACAAAATGTTTCTAAAGTGAGAACCATTAACACTAAAAAGAAGAAATTCTATAGACAAATATCTTTTAAAATTATGATAAAACACCTCACATTATTCTAATCCAACAAGTATTTATTAAACATTTTCTTGGTACCAAGAGATAGCTAGGTGGTACAGCAGGATCTGGAGTCAGGAAGACTCATCCTCCTGAGTTCAAATCTGCCCTCTGACACTTACTAGCTGTGTGACCCTGGGTAAGTCACTTAACCCTGTTTGCCTCAGTTTCCTCATCTATAAAATGAGCTGAAAAAGGAAATGGCAAACCACTCCAGTATCTTCACCAAGAAAACCCCAATGGCGTCACAAAGAGTCAGACACAATTGAACAATAACAACAATACACTACGGATACAAAGACAAGGTGAAAAACCCAGTTCTCAAGGAGCTCACATTTCACTGATGGGATATAATAGTACCTAGCTAACAAGCGGAAGTAGTGTGGAAATTATGGAAAAAGCTTTGACATGGGAATCATACTTCCTGGGTTCAAAACCTAACTCTGACACTATTTGTTTGACTTTGGGGAAGTGATTTAACCTTTCTAGGTCTCAATTTCCTATCTACAGAATAAAGGAGTAGCTGGCCTGTGAGGGTCCTTCCATCTCTGCATTGTGTAATTCTAAGTAGAGACTTAATTTGAGACAAGAGAGAATTCTAACAGGAGAGGTGTATTACAGACTGCTAAACCTGGAGTCAGAGGGCTTGGGTCTCAGTTTCCTCCCAGCTCTAGCGGGTTTTACGATCATATTTCTAGGGAACTAGGAAGGGCTTCCGAGAGAACTTTATGAAAATGACTTCAAAATGATCTAGACAGAAATCAAGGAAAAATTGAACAAATGGAAGGATAACCTATCAAATGTGATAGAAATGTCAATATTTCCTAAAGCAATTTACATATTTAATATGATACAAGCAAAATACCAATAGGTTATTACATAAAATTATATTACAAATATAATTACATAAAATTATGTACAATCACAAGAAAACTCATGAAAATAGGTCAGAATATGAACCAAAAGAAACTACAAAGGAAAACCAGTTGAAGGAGACAAGCGTTACTAGAGAGCTCTGAAAATATCCTACGAAACAACAATTTTTTTTAAAGTCTGATTGTGGGAAAAGAATGAAGAATAGCTTAGTGGAATAGTCTGTAGGAGAAAGAAATAGAGCACCATGGGGATAAAAGCTTAATGTCTGATAAACGAACACTTTAAAAACTCTAGGGAATGGAATCATCATTGAGTAAAAAAAAAAAAAACTGTTGGGAAAACTGGGTAGTGGGATGGATTGTTTTACGTGGGATTGAATTCATACCATACCTCATACCATATGCCACAATAAATGAAAACTGGATGAGTGGTCACTTTATTCTTTCATCATGAAAAGTTGGAACATTGTCTCAGCTACAGATATGAGGCTCAATGAAACAAGCAGAAGAAATGATTGGAGACAAAATTAACAAGTTTGATTTTTCAAAAATAAAAGAATTTTGCCCCCAAAAAGGAATATCCCAAATGAAAAGAAAAATAGAATAGGATAATATTTGTAGTAAATAAGACAGAAAATGTCCTGGTATTCAGAATTTATAAGAAATGAATACAAATCTAAAAGACTAATCGTCCACACTTTACAATGGAACAATTAATCGATAGCCAAAAACAATTTTTTAAATTGCATTTTCTTTATATCCTTTGTTTTTATATAAATTTTAATTCTGAATATATGCCCCAACTCAGTAAAATCTACCTTGTAATGAAGATCAATAAAATATAAAAGGGGGAAAAGGAGTTTACTTAAAATAGCCAACACATATCTTTGATAATATATACAGAATTGCACACTCAAAGTCATCTGTCTCCACAAAGCAGGGATAGAGATATATTTTCTAAACCTTGCTCTGGGATTATACTTGGTCATTATAATCATACAGGGTTCTGTTTCTTTTTTTGTTGTCATCTGTTGTTTTTCTTTCCACTTATCCTGATGAGCAAACAATTTTTGCAAAAGGTCAGGAGAACCATTAATAATATCACAAAAAAGTGCTTGTATTCCCTAATTTTTAGAAAAGCTCAAATCAAGACTGTGTTAAAATATTACCTTACACCCTCTAAACTGACTTTGCCAATACTAAAAAGGACAAAATTCAACACTATTCCACTGTGAGGAAACCAGTAAGTACTATGATACATTGTAAGTGGAAATGTAGATTTGTGCATACATTTTTAGTAAGTAATATGGTAATATACAATGAGTCACAAAATTGGCAATACCTTTCAAACCCATTGGCATGACTTATCCTTTAAAAAAAAGCTATTTGCATAAACATTTTATACTCTTTTTGCAATAGCGAAAATATTGACAACAAACTATATGACCAATAACTGGAAAACAACTAAATAAATTAAAGCATTTTGATCTATAATAGAATATTTTAAAAGCCATAAAATTATAAATATGGCACATAAGAGGATATTTGTAAATAACGTTAGTAAGTGATACGAAGTGAGATCAGCGGAACCAGAACTGCATGCAGTTTTACTATAACAAAAAAATGATATCTATAAGCATTTATTAAATAATTACTATATGGGAGGCATTGTGTGAAGCATTGGAGATAGACAAGCATGAAACAGGGCCTGCCCTCAAGAAGCTCACATTCTAATGTGGAAGACAACATGTACATATATGAGTAAGTACCTGGTTATTACAAACGATGTATGTACAGAATGCACAGGCATATGTATATAGATTATGTGAAAAATCAAATGTAAAGAAGAAAGAAAGAAAGAAAGAAAGAAAGAAAGAAAGAAAGAAAGAAAGAAAGAAAGAAAGAAAGAAAGAAAGAAAGAAAGAAAGAAAGAAAGAGAGAGAGAGGAAGAGAGGAAGGAAGGAAGGAAGGAAGGAAGGAAGGAAGGAAGGAAGGAAGGAAGAAAGGGAGAAAGAAAAAGAGACAGAAGGGAAGCTAAAAGTAGTAGTACATATAAACTTGAAAAAGATACAGAAAAAAAGTTTTAGTGTGCTTTTTGTTCATTTAGTTCAAAAAATGTTTACTGAATGAGATTTTATTGCTTATTTGCATATTTATATTATTGTTTTTGTTTAAAATTATGTTTATAACAAAATGTTTAAGATAAATTTTATTATTATCCCACTTTTCAGAAGAAATTGAAGCTCAGAGAGAAGTGACTTGCCTAAGGTCACACAGTAGTGGTGGAAATAATACTAAAACCTAGCTCTCTTGACTAAGTCCAATACACTTTCAACTACACAACTGTCTTTAATGTCTTAGAATGAACCCGAACCTCAAAGGTCATCTAGTTCAATTGATACAAAAATCCTCTCTACCACATACCTCATTAGTAATCCCTTAGCCTTTATTTTAAAAAATCCCCCCCCCCAAAGGAAACTTTCTGTTATCAGGCAGATCTCTCTATATATTGGAGTTGCTGAGTGTGACAGAAAAGGTAGAGCTAAATGAATATACTGAAAAAAGAAGCTCTTCGATGATTTAATTTAGTATGGACTGTTGTGCTCATATTAGTGCCTAATACCATATTTTATTTTTAAAAATTTTTATAAATGTCTTTATTTTTTACATCATATTCACTTTAAGATATATGTAAGTCGGGGCGGCCAGGTAGCACAGTGAGTAAGAGCACTGGCTCCAGTGTTGGGATGACCTGGATCAAATCCGGGCTCAGATACTCAGCACCACACCCAGAAATAACTGGCCATGTAACCTTGAGCAAGTTACTTAACCCCGATTGCTTTAAAAAAAAAAAAAAAGATATATGTAAGCCACCATCACTATTTTGATAAATCATCCTCTGCTGTAACAAAGAAAAACTGTTAAGCTAAAATAATTGATAATAGTGACTGCATCTGATTATACATACAAGACACTGCACCTGTTGTCTCCCACTTCTCAAACAGGAGGAGGGAGATGTATTTGCATATTCTCTAATACCCAGATGGGCCATTACAATTAGAGTTTTTGCTTCCTTTTAGTATTTTTAAATTTACATTACTATAATCTTGAGAGTCCCTTGGACAGTAAAGGGGTCAAATCAGTCAATACTTAAAGAAATTAATCCAGACTTTTTGCTGGAGGGTCAAATACTGAAGCTGAAGCTTAAATAATTTGGTCACATAATGAGAAGACAGGACTCATTGGAAAAGACCTTAATGTTGGGAAAGATTGAAGGAAAAAGGAGAAGGGAATGGCAGAGGATGAGATGGAGAGATAATGTCACGGAAGTAACAAACATGAGCTTGGACAGACTTCAGGAGATGGTAGAGGACAGAAGGGCCTGGGATCCATGGGGTCATGAAGAGTTGGACACAGCTGAATGGCTGAGGGACAACAAAAATCATCATATATAGTGCTCTACTTCAGAGAGGAACAGACTAAAATCCCAAGAAGGGAAATGAGCCTCCTAAGGTCATGGAGTGAACCAATGGCAGAGATGAGACTCTAACCTAGGTCTTCTAACTTCCAGTACCATTTTTTTTTTCATTATGATGAGTAGCTCTGTCATCCCCATAGTTCATTTTGAGTTGATATCAGAACTAACCCAATAAAGTTTGTAAAGACTCGTTGATAAAGGGCTAGCCATCAGATGGCATGCATTTTTTTTTAAATCACAGCAACTTATTCAGAATAAACTGCTAAGAGTGATGGACTTTTAATCTACATTGATGGAAGAAGCAACCACACCAATGAGCTAGAAGACTTTTAGAAGTGAAAGTACCAGGACATGCAAGTCAAGAAGAGAGGGCTACTTTATGGCCAATGCCCTCAATGACAACCAGGGGTGATATGAAAATAACATGCTATAGTAGAATCAAGAGACTGGTGTTTCAGCACTCACTCCCCCACATACTATGTGACCAAGTTACTTCATTGTTCTAGATCTAAGATTTCCCTTCTATAAAATGATGGCATTCATAGAGACGGTCCAATGTTCCTTTCAGTTCCAATTTTCTATGTTCCAAGGTCCCTCCTAGTTCTGACATTCTGTGACTTGTTAATTCAGGTCCATAGAAGGCTTGTACCAGATGTATTGCACCTTCCCCTGAAGGAGGAATCCAAGTTGTCCACAGATGACCCGTGATGTCTCCACATGGTTTTCTAAATAGTCTAGGAATAAGGGTAGATTGATCTCTCCTGTGTATTTCCTGAGTAATCACCATTCCAGGTGGCTTAGATAGAATTCAGAACAAAAGGGGCTTCTGCTCCACAATTCTGAAATACATTGTCTAACGTAGCCTGAGCCAAATTTGGTCTTTGCTGATGACTTTCCCAGCCTAATCACACAGAGTATCCCACCCACAGCTTCCTGCCCCTTTTGCAAGCTACCATTGAATGTTTCTCACTATTTCCAAGGCCATCAGGTCATTAACTGCTTTTAACCTCCTTCTTCCTGGCTTTATATCCAGGAATATGCCAAGTTTTATTCATGGAAAATAAAACTGTTCACTTAATACAACTCAGGAGGAATCGCTTGGGATTTTCAAAGTAGTTTCTGGGACTCAATCTTGTCTCTCAAGGGCTGTATTCATCAACATCCATCCATAGTTTGCTACTAACTCATGGCAATAGCCTTCTTTCTCTGTACTTCAGTATTATGTATGTCTGTGCCTCTAGTCTTTGACACGTATGATCTGTGTGACCCCGGGCAAGTCACTTTGCCTCATCTGTAATATGAAGATAATAATAGCACCTACCTCCCAGGGTTGTTGTCAAAAATCAAATGAGATTAATAAAATTATATGATGTGCAAATAATCATAATTTTGTTTTCATTGTCATTTCAGTCATGTGTGATGCTTCGTGATCCCATTTTGGGGTTTTTGTGACAAACGTACTAGAGTGGTTTGCCATTTCCTTCTCCAGTTCATTTTACAGATGAGAAACGGAGGCAAACAAGATTAATTGAATTGCCCAGGGTCACACAGCTAGTAAGTATCTGAGTGCAGATTTGAACTTGGAGAGATGAGTCTTCCTGGTTCAAAGCCCAGTGCTCTATCCACTGCACCACCTAGGTGCCTGGTAATAATTTATATTTCTATAATTCTTTGAGAAGCAGTGAGGCACAGTGATAGAAAACTGCCCTGGAGGATCTGGGTTTATGTCCTTACTTTGACCTGTATCAGCAACATGATCCTGAGCAGAGTGTGCTAGAGAACTCTGATAGTAGAAATGGCAGAGAAGGTTCAGATCCATATTGCTGGAGAGTTTCCTCATCTGGAAGTTCCCTCTATCAATGAAATGATAGGTCCAATCCCAGTTCCTGTGTTTCAGGATTTATACAGCATTTTCTCCATAACAACCTTCTAAAGTAGATAATACAGGTGTGGAGCCAAGATGACTGAGAAAAGCCAGGAAGCTGCCTGAGTTCTCCCCAGTTTCCCTTGGAAACAATGTTAAATTAAGTCTCTAAATGGATTCTGTTTTTGTTTTGTTTGTTTGTTTGGTTTTGGTTTTTGGAGGGCAATTGGGGTTAAGTAACTTGCCCAAGGTCACACTGCTAGGTTTTGTGTGTGTGTGTGTGTGTGTGTGTGTGTGTGTGTGTGTGTGTGTGTTAAGTGTCTGAGGCTGGAACCGAACTCAGGTCCTCCTCACTCTAGGGCCGGCACTCTACTCACTGCGCTACCTAGCCGCCCCTCTAAATGGATTCTGGAGCAACAGAATCTACAAAAAGATGGAGTGAAACATTTTTCCAACTTAAGATAACTTAGAAGGACTTAAGGAGAGGCCTGCCTTACTTGGGTAAAAGGAGAATGCAATCCAGCACAGACTGTCTGGTTAAGCCGGTCGCTCTTAGCCACAGCACAGATCATCAACCAAGGCCCCTTGGTCCTGACTCAGCAGGCAAGTGGCACCATAAGCCAGCTGTGAGGCCTCCAGCCCTAGCACAGAAGGCAAATTGCCAGCCCCAGGACCCAGGGAACAACAGATGTGACTAGACTAGGCCACTCCAGCACAGTAAGCAAGCTGCCAGCACCTGAGGCCTCAGTGCATAAAGCCAGTGACCAGGCCCCTGGTCTTGAGCACAAGAAGTTTGGGACAGTGCCCCCTGTGCCCCAGGAGCAGAGCTCAACTTAAAAGCCACAGAATAGGAAAAAATGAGCAAGAAATTTTTAAAAAGAGCCTTGACCATAGAAAGCTACTATGGAGACAGGGAAGATCAAAACACAAACTCAGAAAAGGATAATATTGTCAAAAATGCCTACATGAAAAACCTAAAAGGGAATTATAAATTGGTCTCAAGCCCCAAAAAGCCTTCTTCGTAGAGCTCAAAAAGGACTTTTAAAGTCAAATGAGAGAGGTAGAAGAAAAATTGGGAAAAGAAATGAGAAGTATCCAAGAAAGAGTCAACAGCCTGGAAAAAGAAAGATAAAACTTGACTGAAGAAAACAGCTCCTTAAAAAATACAACTGGCCAAATGGGGAAAAAAATACACAGAAAAAAGCAACTCCTTAAAAAGTAGAATTAGCCAAATGGAAAATGGGGTACAAAAGCTAAAAGAAGAAAATAATCCCTTAAAAATTAGAATTGGGCAAGTAGAAGCTAATGATTCTATGAGACATTAAGAATCAGTCCAACAAAATAAAAAGAATGAAAAAATAGAAGAAAATGTAAAATACCTTACTGGAAAAACAAGTGACCTAGAAAAGAGGTTCAGGAGAGAGAATTTAAGAATTATTGGAGTATCTGAAAGCCATGATTAAAAAAAGAGCCTGGAGAGCATCTTCCAAAAAATTATCAAAGAAAATTGCTCTGATATCCTAGAACCAGAGGGTATAATAAATGAATAATGTAATATAATAAATATTGTATAATTATATTAAAGTTATATAAATAGAAAATAAAACAATAAAAATAACATAAAATAAAACAGAGGGTATAATAAATAAATAAACAAAACTTGAAAAAATTCATCAATCACCTCTTGAAAGAGATCCTTAAAACTCCAAGGAATACTGCAACTAAATCCCATAATTATCATGTCAAGGAGAAAATACTGGAAGCAACCAGAAAGAAGCGATTCAAATATAAGGAGCCACAGTCAGGATTACACAGGACTTTGCAATTTCTACATTAAAGAAAATCAGAGGGCAAGGAATATGATATTCCAGAAGGCAAAGGAACTTGGATTACAACCAAGAATCAACTACCCTGAAAAACTGAGCATAACTTTCAGGGGAAAAGCTAAACATTCAATGAAATAGGGGACTTTCAAATTTTCCCAATGAAAAGACCAGAGCTGAACAAAAAAATTTATTTTAAAATACAAGACTCAAGAGAATCATAAAAAGGTAAACAGGAAAGGAAAAAAATGTCATTCAATAAGGTTAAAGTTCCCCCTACATGGGAAGATGATACTTGTAACTCTTAAGAACTGTATCTTTATTAAGACAGTTAGAAGGGGTATGCATAGACAGAGGGTGTAGATATAAGTTGACTTTGATGTGATGATAT
Source organism: Petaurus breviceps papuanus (assembly GCF_028583685.1). Taxonomy (NCBI): domain Eukaryota; kingdom Metazoa; phylum Chordata; class Mammalia; order Diprotodontia; family Petauridae; genus Petaurus; species Petaurus breviceps. The sequence goes on from NW_027186372.1 coordinate 2,689,001, forward strand.
AAAAAAATTGAGGTAAAAAAAGGATTATACTGGGAGAAGAAGAAAGAGGGAAGCAGAACAAGGTAAGCTATATCACATGAAGAAGTACAAAGTACCTTTTACAGTAGATCAAAAGAAGTGGGGGGGTGAGCATTGTTTGACTTATTCTCATTGGATTTGACTCAAAGAGGAAATGTCATATACACTCAGTTGGGTGTAGAAATTTGTTTTTTGTTTTTTCTTTCTTGTGGTTTCTCTCTTCTGTTTTTATTCTTTGTTCACAATACGACTAATGTGGATATATGTTTAATATGATTGTACATGTATAACCTATATCACATTGCTTGCTATCTCCAGGAGGGGGAAGGGAAGGAAGGAGGAAGAAAAAATTTTATAAAACTTAATGCTGAAAGCTATCTTTACATGTAACTGGAAAAAATAAAATACTATTAAGCAGGAAAAAATAAGGTAGGTAATACTTTATCCATCATATTATGTAAGTGATGAAAATGAGGCTCAGAAAGTTTAAGGGATTTATTCGTGGTCACATAGCCAGGAGGAATGGGAGTGGTTATGAAAACCAGGTCTCCTAACTCTGTGCCCCATTCTCTCTCCTCTATAGCATGCTGCTTTTCAATAAGGTGCCCTTAGGGTCCTTTCCACATCCAATATATTAGCTCCTTTCAATTAGGAATTGTTTGAATCTTTGTACTTCCATCTGCATCAAGGTATCTGGCACATGGCAGCAGGTACTTAATAAATGCTTGTTGATTGGTTGATTGACTTTATGACTCAGACACAGTATGCTATAGTGGCAAGAGTGCATGAACAGGCACACTCACATATATTTATATACACATACACCCTCTTATACATATATATACACATATATTCCCTTCAACTATCCTCATACTGAGAACAGTCTTATGAATTACAATTATAGTTTTTCCATGTAGGAATGTAAATGTTTCAACTTTAATAAGTTCCTTAGGATTTATTTTTTCTGTTTACCTTCTCATGCTTCTCTTGTTTCTTGTAAATCAAAATTTCTGTTCAGTTTTGTTTTTTTCATCAAGAATGCTTGAAAATCCTCTATTTTCATTGAATGACCATATTTTCCCCTGTAGCATTATACTTAGTTTTGCTGGGTGGGTGATTCTAGGTTTTAGTCCTGGTTCCTTTGACCTCCAGAACATCATATTTCAAGCCCTTTGATCCCTCAATGTAGAAGCTGCCAGATCCTGAGTTATCCTGATTGTGTTTCCACAATATTCAAATTGTTTCTTCCTGACTGCTTGCAGTATTTTCTCCTTGACCTGGGAACTCTGGAATTTGTCTATAATAGTTCTAGGAGTTTTCTTTTGGGGATCTTTTTCAAGAGGTGATTGGTGAATTCTTTCAATTTCTATTTTGCCCTCTGATTCTAGAATATCAGGGCAATTTTGATTGATAATTTCTTGCAATATGGTGTTTAGGCTCTTTTTTTGATCATGGCTTTCATGTAGTCCAATAATTTTAAAATTATCTCTCCTGGATCTATTTTCCCGGTAAGTGGTTTTTCCAATGAGATATTTCACATTGCCTTCTATTTTTTCATTTGTCTGGATCTGTTTTATAGTATCTTGATTTCTCATAAAGTCATTAGCTTCCAATTGCTCCAATCTTATTTTGAAGGAGTTATTCTCTTCAGTTAGTTTTTAAAATTCCTTTTCCATCTGGCAAATTTAACTTTTTAAAGCATTCTTCTCCTCATTGGCTTTTTAAGCCTCTTTTGTCTTTTGAGTTAGTCTATTTTTTAAGGTGTTATTTTCTTCAGTGTTTTTTGGGGTCTCCTTTAACAGGCTGCTGACTTGCTTTCCATGATTTTCTTGCATCATTCTCATTGGGCTTCCAAATTTTTCCTCTACTTCTCTTACTTGATTTTCAAAATCCTTCTTGAGTTCCTCCATGGTCTGTAGCCAGTTGATATTTTTCTTGGATACTTTTGATGCAAGAGTTCTGATTTTGCTCTCTTCCTCCCACTCCATGCCTTGATCCTTTTTGTCCCCAGAAAATGAATCTATGGTTTGATTATATTTCCTGGGCTTGCTCATCTTGCCAGTCAATTCTTTATTTTATTTGTTTCAGTTATCAGTTATTTTTAGTTATCAAGCATTTTTTGTTTCCTCATATAACACCCCCCCCCAACTAAAAAAAAGAAAAAGAAAAATCCTTGTTAACAATTAACAATCAAGCAAAGCAATTTCCTGTATTGGCCCTGTGCGAAAGCTTGTCTCATTCTGTCTATTAAGCTAGGGTCAAGATACTTTGTATTCCTCCCCTTGAGAACTACCAGCTCATAATACAACTCACTCTTAATGAATTAATGCTGGTTCATATTGATTATCAGTGCTTTCCTTTTCAAATGCTCACAAATTGTCCCTTTAATATTGCCTCTCCTTGGGCCCTTTGGTGACTTCCCCATGGTTTTTAGAAATGTTTAAGAATGTCTGATGTTAAGAAACCTTTATTCTGCCCCACTGGCTCTTTCAATCCTTCTCCCATCTCTCCTTTTGTGATTAAAATCCTAAAAATAGGGAGTGGGGGTTCCATACATGGCTGCCTCTATTTTCTTACCACCCACTCTATCCTTGACCCCCTACTTGGCTTACATATTATGAATCTGTAGAGCTGCCATTTGGCTGGGTTTTCTAAATTACTCCAACAACCCTTGGCAGTCAGAGAATGGGAAGGGAAAAACTGTATCATGGGTGGTCCAAGCTGGGCAGAGTGGTAAGGGAAATCAGAAGGGGGTTGATGGACTGGGAGAAGAGTGAAGTCAAGCATTAGAGGCTGGAGGAGAGTAAAAAGCAGTTTCTGTAGGAGAGATGATATGGGAAAGAGAAAGAAGAAAGCAAACTGATCAGAAAAGGGAATTTTAAAGTTTAAGACCTTGGAGGTGGGGCAGTTCTAAATGATGATGTAATTTTTGGGGTGTAGTTTCTCCCCCATTAGCATGTGAGCTCCTTTGGAGCAGGGACTGTTTACATTTTGCTTTTCTTTACATAATGCCTGACACATAGTATGTAAGTAATAAATATTTGTCATAGTGCCTGGCACATAGTAGGCAAGTAATAAATGTTTGTCAACTGACTGACTGGTTGGTTCTGAAGGGCTCTCTCAATCAAAATCCAGCCGCACTCTCATGGGCTAGCCCTTCCCTGGGCCTCAGTGTTCTAAGTATTCCATAATAATTCATGTTTCTATAGCACTTTAAGGCTTACAAAACATTGCCCTCGTAGCAACCTTGGGTGTTAGGTAATGCAATATTTACTGGTGGGTAGCTAAGGTAAAGTAGAAATGAAAATAACTAGAGAATTGAGAAGTTCAAGGAACTGTGTGCTCAGAGCATAGGATCTTATAGGATTTAGAATCCAGGTTTCAGTAAATTCAGGAAATAGAAAGCAATATTCTGAGCAAAGTTTACTCATGGTACAATTAGGAGGCAGCATGATACCATGGAAATAACACTAGATTTGGAGTCTAAAGATCTGGGTTTGAACCTTAGCTATGCTTGTTAGTCAATTCACCTCAGTTTCCTCATTCGTAAAATGAAGGGATTGAACTAGATGGCTCCTAAGGCCCCTTCCAGATCTAACTCTAAGTTCCTATGTCCCTTCCAACTGTAATTCTATAGTTCTATGAATGAACATTCAATGGGAGCATGATCAAACTGACTAGTAGAGAAACAGACAGGGCTAGTAGGAATCAGGGGAGAAAGGACTTGGCTGAATAAGGTTGAGAGGCAGCATAACATAATGGGAAGAGCCCTTAAATCAGAGTCTTGAGAACTGGATTTCATTCTTGGTTTCATATCCTTACCAGCTGTAACATCATAAGCAAATGATAAGCTCTCTAAGCCTCAATTTCCTTATCTATAAAATGGGAACAATGAAACGTGCTCCATACTTCACAGAGTTTCTGTGGGAAAAGTACTCTGTAAATCTTAAAGTGCTATACAATTCTAAGTTTCGTATAATTATTATTACGGGAGAAGGAAATGGAGCAGAGTGGGAAGAAGTCTGTGCCCAGAGGAATAATGGTAGATAATAGCGATTTGGAAGAAAAGGCTAGACAGGACATCAAAGGGACATTGTAGAGATGGGATAACGGGAATGATAGTGCTGGAACACAGGGCTGCTCCAAAGTCCTCCTTGGGATATGGGGATGATGACTTGGCAAGCATTCTGACCCAGCCATACTGGCTCATTATGTACCTTCTGAGTAACAGGAAGCAATGAAGTGTGAGATAGTGGATAGGAAGTAGTCCTTAGCATCAGAATGACCTGGGTTCAAGTCCTTTCTCTGACACATAATGGCTGATGTGATTCTGCTTAAGTCACTTCATTCCTCAATGCCCACAGGTCATTCTCAAAGATCACAAGTTACACAACAGTTGCAGATCTGCCTTCTGGTGGGAGGAATTTCCTCACCAGGAGTTTCCCCCACACCAATAAAATCACAGGTCCAGATCCCTCCCCCACCAGAAAAAAAAAAAGTAAGTAGATTGCTGGTTGAAACCTCTAGAAATGTTTGACCCAGATGTTATCTGGTTACAGACCCTGCAAGTGAGAATAGTAGACAGTTAATCAAAGGCCTCCAGGTGGCACAGTGGATAAAACCCTGGGTGCAGTCAGAAAAAAAACAGTTCAAATTCAGCCTCAAATACTTATTAGTTATATCACCCTGGACAAGTCACTTAACTTCCATTTACCTCCATTTTATCATCTGTAAAATGGGTACAGTAATAACACTTACCTCCCAGGATGGTTTGAGGTTCAAATTTGTAAAGAAATTAGCACAGCGCCTCCTATGTACATAGTAGATGCTTCATAAATGCTTATTTCCTTCCAATCAAAGCAGGATGGACAGGAATCTTAAAGGAACCCCTTTTAGGGATCACAGAGAATGATGGAGCCCTCTCAGAAATCCAGAAAAGTGAGGCAGACTGGCATCAGGGACAAGACAAGGAGGTAGACCTAAGGAGCCCAACTACAAAGACAACAGAAGGACTTCAACAGCTGTGTAGACCAATGCTTCCTTCTCCTAGCCTGCCCCTTGATTTTCCTCTGTCCATCCTTCTCTGCCTCCACTCTGGTCTTTGCCTCATTTCTCAGGGCTGCTGGAACCACAGCCCTTCAACCCAGGCCCTACCACTGCCTGGCAGCCTCCAAGAACAGGAGCTTCTTTCTTTGGCTGAAGGATCAGTGCTCCTTGCCCTGTCCTGAGGTCTTGGCTTCCTGCTGACCCACCCAACTAGCCTGACCCTACTCTGACCCATCCCTTAGTGCTTAACCCTTCCTCACCCAACCTTCAGACTACAAGTCTGTGTTTATATTATGCCAAAATGCAATCAGGCTAAACATTAGTCCTCAAATCTTATGAATGAATTTCTAAACATTCTTACTTCTTTAACTACTACATTCTAGCTACCCATGAATTTGCCTAAACTGCATGAACTGAATTCTATTTTTAATATATTTTATCATGGTTGTCTGTCTTTATATGAGTTATTTGACCATCTCTCCTTCCCCATTGAAACTTCCTTTACTGAAAAAGAAAAAAAATTTAACCAAAACATTTCATCACAGTGACCATCCTCTGCCAATTTATTGTAGTGGTCTAGTCTGTCCTAGTAACTTCCTGCCTCACCCTGCCATCTCACCCCAAAGCCATAAAGGAGGGAGAATGTTTCACTCTCTGCGTCTCTTCTCTGAGGCCATGACTGTTTTTTAGTTCATCTGTCTTGCACTTCCTTCTAGTGATCTTTCATTTACATTGGTGATGATACATTTGTATTTTCCTGTTTCTTGGTTGTCCTTATTTCATTCCGCATCAGTTCATGCAAACCTTCCCATGTCTGTTTTATTTCCTCCTATCTGTCATTTCTCTACAATAAAATACACTATACTACCTCTTGGTAAATGAGTGTGATACATTTATTGACCTCCGTCTATTCCCTGACACAGAATTACAGAAGAGCCAGACTGGAAAGGACTTCAGAGGCCTTCTTGTTCTGAACAAGGATCTCCCCTCCAACATACTCAACAAGGTCAAAGGGTAACCTTTCAGCCTTTGTTTGACAATCTCAAGTGAAGACAAGTCAGGTCAACAGGCATTTCTTAAGAGTCTATGATATACCAGGTGTTGTGCTAAGCAAGAGGGATGCAGGGAAAGGCAAAAACAAACAGTTTTTTATCTCAACTACATCACAGTTTAATGGGAAAGACAACTTTGAAAGCAGCTGTGTACAAACAGGATATATATAGGATAAGTTGAAGATAATCTCAGAGGGAAGACACTGGAATTAAAGGAATAAGAAAAGGCTTCTTTTAGAAGGTGGGATTTCAGATGAGTCTTGAAGAAAGCCAGGGAAGCCAGGAGGCAGAGATGAGGAGGGGAATCCCAGGCACCGACAGTCAGTGCAAACAGAGACTGAAGATGGGGTGTTCTATGGGAGGAACAGAGGAGGCCGGTGTCACTGGATCACAGAGCAGGTGGCAGAGTATAAGGTTGAGGATGACTGGAAAGGTAAAAGGAGGTTAGGTTATGAAGTTCTTTGAATGCAAGACAGAAGATTTCATATTTGAGCTTAAAGGTGAACCTGGAAGTGGAAGGGAAGCCACTACCTTCAAGGCAGTCCATTTTGGACAGCTCTATTTGTTAGGATTTTTTTTTTTTATATCAACCCTAAATTTTCTTCTTTTGTCACTCATCCCAATCAGAACAAATCTATTCCCTCTCCCACAGACCTTTCAAATAACTTAAAGACAACTACCAGGTCCCCCTAAGTCTTGCCTTCTCCAGTCTAGACCCTTAGTTCCTTCCATTGATCCTCATGTGGAATAATATTAAGACCCTTAAAATCCAGATGAGAGAGACTCAAATTCTATTAATGTAAGCATATCCATATTCACAAAAATATTGAGCTAAGCATGAGGAGATTTGGATTCTTGTCTCAGCTCCACTACTCTGATCTGTGACCTGTGGAAATAACAACAAAAGCAATAATAATTTACAAAATAATAGCAATAATAATAAAAAACAAAAGCATTTATAAAGCACCTATTATGTGCCAAGCACTGTATTAATTCATTTCCCTTCTCTGAGCTTCTTCATCAAAATGAGAAGGTTGCCTGAGGTTATAGAATTGTAGCTCAGGAAGGTTATTAGAGGGCATCTAGTTCCAAACTCTTGGTTAAGTGTGAAAATCCCCTGCAACATCCCTGTTAAGTGGCCACTCAACCTTTCCTTAAGTGTTTCCAGTCAACAGGAGTTCCATTCCATTGACAGGAAATTCTTATTGATACCAAGCAAAAGTGGGCCTCCCTGTAATTAACCCCTGTTGTTCCTGGTTCTGCCCTTTGGGTCCACAGAGAACAAGTCTAAACCCGTCCCCACCCCATGGTGACCCTTCAGATATCTGAAGTCACTGGCCCTGCCTAGCCTGTCTTCCCTATTCCCAGAAAAACATTCCCAGTCACTGATCCCTACCAGCTATGTAATGATGGACAAATCACTTTCCTCATCTATAAAACAGGGGTAAGAGTAACGACCTTACCCAATTTAAACCTTAATACCTTAACTAGATGAGAACATGTCTCAATCAACCAATCACTCATAGGCCTTAGACAAAGTGCTAAAAAGTCTACAGAGCTAGAATAAAGTTGCATGACAATCATGTTTGTATAGGCCAAGGAAACGTGCTATAAACTATTAAGCAAGTTGAAAGAGGGTTAATTCCAGAAACTGGGATGAGTGGCTGAGAAGGAACCATCTGCCAAGCAGAGGGAAGAGAAGCCTAAGCTTGGACCTTGGTTGGGTCTGCCTCTCGATCCCTATTTGGCTGAAGGAGGACCATACCAACTTTAAAGGGTCTGGAAGATTTGGGACTTTTCTTCTTTCCAGTCAATGATCTAGCAGCTTCCCTGGCTCATATGTAGCAGCGTCTGCACTGAGAAGTAACAACAGATGGATGCAGAGAAATTTCTTAGGCACCACACAAACAAGAGAAAAGAATTCATGATCTCTAAGCACAAGCCCCCTTTCCTCTGGACTCTGTACACATTCTGGGGCAATTTGAGATGTTCTGTACCAACTGCTTTGTTATAATGCCTTTGTTAATATCGCGTAATTGGTTCTCAGCTGTTAATCTTAGGGTGAAGAACACTGGTGACAAGGCACTAGCGAATCACCCCAGAACCCCATGAAGGTGGAAGGTAGCTGGCCTAGCTCAGGGAACCTAACTGCTCAGTACAAGTGGGAGGTGAGATAAGGCTCTTCAGAGTTTATAGCAGCTACAGATGTTAAATGTTTGATAAACATTAGTGAGCTTATATGAGTGCTGCTTTTCTTGTGTGTGTGTGTGTGTGTGTTTGCTTTTTGGAGGGCAATTGGAGTTAAGTGACTTGCCCAAGGTCACACAGCTAGTTTTTGTGTTAAGTGTCTGAGGCAGGATTTGAACTCAGGTCCTCCTGACTCCAGGGCCGGCGCTCTATACATGGAGACACCTAGCCACCCCTGCTTTTCTTCTTATTGTCATAATACTATTATTATCACCCTATGACATGGTTTCCAGTTCCTTCATCATCCTGCTCATCGCCCTATAGCCAAACTCAAGCTTGTCAGTGGTCTTCCCAAAACGTCCCACAAAGAACTGGATATAATAATGCAGATGGGGTCTGATCCAGACATAAAACAGCAGGATAGTCACTTCTGATTTTTATTGATACAGCCGAAGAAATTATTTCTAAGATCTCTATCTGATCTCAAACTCTATTACTCTACTTTCTTCTTAACCTTCATGACTTTATAAGTCCCCACATGAACTCCTTTAGATCAGGGCCATTTTTTTTGCCTTTCTTTGTAACCCCAGGGCTTAATACAATGCCTGGCACATAAAAGATGTCTAATCAATGTCTACGGACTGACTGACCATTTTTATAGATTGACAAGTAGAATTCTATGTCCCAATCCTATGAGAGTGCAGCTCACTCCCCCTAAACCAGGATAAGTTTTTCTGAACACAGAATATCAGAGCTGGATGGGATCTCTTAGAATACAGATTCCAAGACTTATGGGCTGGGTGGAGGGTATGGAATATTAGAATACAGAACATAGAATGTCAGAGCTAGAAGGCATCTTAGAAAATGGAACGCTAGAATTATAAGGGACTTTTCTATTATTCCATGTTATTTCATAAAGATGGTGACTGACAGCCTAAGATGGGAAGTCAACGATGCATTGTAAATTAGTAGCAAAATTGGGATTAAGACCCTGGCCTCACTCCCAAGCCTTGACCTTTTTCTAGTATTCTGTGCTATTTCCTACATTTCTGCCATTCAATCACTCACACACACACACACACACACACACACACACACACACACACTGTTTTTTAGGGTGATAGTGGACCATATGAAATTTGGAATTACCTAGGACAGTTAGCCAAGAACCAAAATGAGTCATACAATGATTTCCTTGCTGGTTTCCTTGGGCAGGAAAATCTGCCTACAGAGACCTATTTGGGTTTTTTTGTTTTTGTTTTTGTTTTTTTGCTTTTTGGAGGGGGGAAGTCTGGGCAATTGGGGTTAAGTGACTTGTCCAAGGTCACACAGCTAGTTTTTGTGTTAAGTGTCTGAGGCAGGATTTGAACTCAGGTCCTTCTGACTCCAGGGCCGGTGCTCTATTCACTGTGCCACCTAGCTGCCCCACCATTTGTTTTCTTGAGTGTGGTTGGTGTTTGGGAATGTGGCTAATGCCACTTACCAAGTTCTCAGCTGGTTTCAGTGCTTAGGCTATGAACATGGTGGCAGACTATGAATAGAATGTAGAATAACATGCAAGAGGGAGAATAAAGACAGAAAGGTAGAAGAAGAAGAGGAACAATGTTCTTAGGACTTTAGGGTCTAAAGCAGGAGTGTCAAACTCAAACAGAAACAAGGTCACTAAATTGTACATAATGATCCCTGCCAGTGCATATTGACTTAGAAAACCACATATTAGTATTGTCTATGTTTTATTGTATTTTATGTATTTTTTGAATATTTCTCAATTATATTTTTATCTGGTTTAGGTTACATTGGACAGTGTGGACCCTGACTATTGAACACCTCTGGTAGAGAGTATTTCTTTTTTTTTTTTCCTCCCCTTAGGGAAAGCAAAATAGATAATATACCATTTTTAAAGCCACACAATGTTAGGGATAGAAGGTGGAAACTTACCCTGTCATTTCATAAATGATCAAACTGAAACTCAGGAATCAGAAATGGTTTGCCTAAGATAACACAGAAACTTTGCTGAAGAATTTAAACTAAGCACCTCTAGCTCATATTCTAGTCCAGTGCTTCCGCCATTATTACAGCTACTGAAAAGCAGAGAAATAGGCAGGAATCTTGGAATCCAGAATGTTAAGAGCATAGAATGTCAAAGTGGAATATAAGCCAGATGGCACAGTAGATAGATTATAAGCCCTGGAATCAGGAAGATAAGGGTTCAAATTCTGTCTTAGATATTGTGTGATGTAGGCAAGCCTTTTTAACCTCTGCTTGCCAGTCTCCTTATTTGTAAAATGAGTAATATAATAATATCACCTGCTTCCCAGGGTGATTGTACAGATCACATGAGATATTTGGAAAATGTTTTACAAATCTTAAAGCGCCATAGAAATATTATTGTTCTCATTGTTATTATCTTAAGAACCCCACGTTTTCTGACTCCGATTCCAGTGATCTTACCGCTCTATCACTGCCTCCTGAATAGAAACAGCATTCCTGGTATCTAGTGCTAGATTCTTTCCAATGCAATATCTTCCCATATTTTTCTACCCCTCTCACTCCATACCCAGTGAAATTCCTTTTTCTTTTTTGGCCTCCTGTGGATAGTGCTGGACATGGAGTCAAATCCTACTTGGGACATTTTCTTTTTGGGGAGGAGGGGCTTGAGGGCAATTGGGGTTAAGTGACTTGCCCAAGGTCACACAGCTAATTTTGTGTGTGTGTGTGTGTGTGTGTGTGTGTGTGTGTGTTAAGTGTCTAAGGTCAGATTTAAACTCAAGTCCTGACTCCAGGGCTGGTGCTCTATTCACTGCACCACCTAGGCACCCCAGGATATTTTCTAATTGCATGTGTAACCCTGGGAAAATCATCAGTTTCTTTATCTATAAAAGGAGGATAATAGCATTTCTACTGCCCATGTATTTACTCAGGGTACTTGGGAGGAAACCTTAAATATTAGTTATTCAATAAATTTTAAATATTATTTAATAATATTTAACTTTTTAATATTATTAAATAATATTTTATAACACCTTGGCTATTCATTGGTTACATGACCACAAATAAGTCACCCTTCTCTGAAACAGTTTCCTCATCTGTGAAACTGGGAAGGAAAGTGATTTGTAAACTCGAAATCTTAGCTGTTTAATAATACTTTGGCTTCTCATTAGCTACATACTCAAGCAAGCCATTTCATCTCCCGGTGAAGCAGAGAATTCTTTTTGGCATTCAAAGCTCTTCCAAACTTGTCCCTCCCTCATCTTTCAAATCTTCTTATACTTTATTTATACAGCCACTGTCTCGCCCTCTCTCCCCTGTATTCTACGCTCCAGTGACGCAGCCTCCCAAGTGTTCTCCAAACAAGACTCCATCTCCTGACTAGGGTCATTTTCACTGGTTGTCTCCTTTGCCTAGAATGTTCTCCCTCCTCATCTTTGCCTCTGGGCTTCCCTGGCTTCCTTTAAGCCCTAGCCAACATTTCTCCTTCTACAAGAAGCCTTTCCCAATCCCCCTTAATTTTGACGCCTTTCCTTTGAGACTACCCCAAATTTACCCCGAGTATTTCTTGTTTGTACTTAGCTGTTCACAGGTTGACTTCCTTTCAGACTTTGAGTTGGGAGTAGGGTTGTGTTTTGTCTTTCTTTGTATACTCTGAATTTACTGCAGAGCTTAATTGCTAGTCAATAGTAGGGCCTTTGTAAATGCTCGACTGACTAACTGAGCTTCCAGCTTTCCATCTGCAAAATGGAGAGAGTAAGATTTGTACTCCTTACCTCAGAAGATTTGTATGAAGGGTGGGAAGAGAGGGTGGGTGACCTATTGCAAAGAAGATGGAGATGTCAAATACAAATTACTGTTCTGTCACTGGGTAAGTCATGCCCCCTAAGTTTCCCCATCTATAAAATAAGGTGAGTGAACTACTCTGGTAGCCTAAGTTTCCTGGAGAAACTTAAGAGTCTCAGATTTTCTGACTTCAGTTCCAGTCATTTTTCCACTCTAGTTCATTGCCTCCTGAAAAGAAACCAGCATTCAAATTTACAAAACCCTTAAGATTATAGAGGGGCTGAAAGGGACCCCTAGGGACCACCTAGCCCGGCTCCTTACTTTGTAAATTGAGAAAACTAGTCCAGAGATGGGCAAATGACTTACCCAGGGTCAAGCCCCTTATTAGTAACAGAGCTAAAGTTCCAATTATGTATGCACTTTACATCCCACCACAAACCTGACAGCCGTTGGAGCTGGAAGATTTTAGAGATCACTCAGTCTAATGGTTCAGGTGTAGGGAACCTGTGGCCTCGAGGCCACATGTGGCCCTATAGGCCCTCAAGTGCAGCCCTTTGATGGAATTCAAACTTGTTCTGTGAGGTTCCCCACCTATAAAATAAGGCTAATGAGCTACTCTGCTAATAATAACGCACATCCAAGTTTTACAAAGTACTTATTTTCCTCATAAACCTTAAGTATGAGTTATTAGCAAATTTTCCAGCTTAGCTACTTTTAGCTATTTGTCCTTGTGAGAAGCATCTTCCCACTCTGGTCCTCAGTTTTGCACAGCCCCTCCCCCCCTTCTCCAGCCCAAATGAAGACATTGGACCAGATAATCTCTAGAGTCTAGCCCAGCTTTAAATCTATGATCTATAACCTAAATTCCATCAAACCTTGATACTCCTCCTTCCCACCTCCAGCTAAGTCACACAGAGTTTTCCATGTGATTCATTCCCACCTGATCTTCCATTCAATGACACTGGCCTCCTTGCTGTCCTTCATACCAGACTCTCCATTTACTGCCTCGGGGTATTTCCACTTATTGCCCCCCAGGCTGGGAATTCTTTCCCTCCTCATCACTGCCTCTTGGTTTCCTTTAAGTCCCAGTTAAGATCCCACCTCCTAAGGGCACCTTCCCCATCCTCCTTACTTCTAATGCCTTCCCTCTGTAACTTACTTCCAATTTACCTTGCATATATCTCGTTGTGCCCGGTTGTTTTCAGGCTGTCTGCTTCATTGGACTGTGGACTGTGAGCTCCTTGAGAAAAGGAGTCATCTCATCTCTCTTTAAATCTCCAGGGCTCTTCATGGTGCTTAGTACACAGCAGTAGCTTAATAAATGCTCACTGACTAAATTACTTGCCCTCTGACTTTTTGCCATAGGGCAGCCTGCTAGAATGAGCACTAGATTTTGAACCCAAAGATCTGGGAAGAAATTAAACCTCTGCCATTTACCAGCTGTAGGACTTCCCCTCTCTGGGCCTCAGTCCACACAAATACAAAATGGGGTGGAACCTTGTAATGCGAATGTCCCAGGGGCGGGGAAGATCTTTAAAATTTACATTCGCATTACAAACCTGCGGCCTCGAGGCTGCATGTGGCCCTCTGGTCCTCAAGTACAGCCCTTGGACTGAATCCAAACCTCACAGAACCAAAGTTTGGATTCCTCAAAGGGCTGCCCTTGAGGACCTAGAGGCCCACATGCGGCCCCGAGACCACAGGTTCCCCATCCCTGGACCATTAGACTGAGTGAGCTCGAGCGGCTGTGAGGTTTGTGGTGGGATGTAAAGCACATACATCATTGGAACCCTAGCTCCGTTACTAATAAGGGGCATGACCCTGGGTGAGTCACTTCCCGATCTCTGGATCAGTTTTCTCCATTTCCAAAGGAAGGGACCGGGCTGGGTGGTCTGTAAGGGTCCCTTCCAGTTCCAAGTGCTATAATTTTAAGTGCTTCGTAAACCTGAAGCGCTTTAGAAACGTGAAACATTGTTACGGTTCCCGGTCCCCCCGAATGCCAGGAGCCCGGGAACATCTCCTTACATCCAGCAGGTGGCGGGCGGCAGCTGGCCAGCCCCCGCTTCCCTAGGCACTGCTAAAGCAGGCAAAGCCTGCGGGGAGGCTTCTTCCCCGGTCTCCTTCCCCTCCCCGTTCCCTGGCAGAGTCCAGACCTCCCGAAAGCATCCTGCGGACCCCCCAGGCACGCGGCGCGGCGCGGCGGGCATTCGGGGCTGCCCGCGTCGGCTGGCAGGCGAGTTCGGGGCTGGCTTCGCTCGGACAGGAGCGGGGCTGCAGCCTGGCAGCCCCCACCCCCGCCCCCCCCGCCTGTCCCTCCCTCTCAGTGGTCCACACCCCCTTGGAGCGCTCACAGCACAAGTCCAGCTGGAATTGCTCCGCATTGCACGGGAGAGCCGCGGAGCCAGCGAGAGCGCGGGCGAGGCGCCGGGCAGCGGCACCCAGTCAGTCGGTCTGGCCGTCCGCGGGCCTGCATGCCCTGCTTGCCAGCCTATCGGCTTGTCATTCATCGCTTCTGCCTTTCCAAGACTGAGAGCAGTCAGGAGGCAGCGAGAGGCAGGCTGGGGGCAGAGAGGGCATACCTGACGTAGAGAAGACCACAGGATCCTAGGATTTCGAGCTGGAAGAAACCTTGGGGATCAGCTCGAGTCCTCTCCCGGCGAGCCCCTCCTCTCCCCCCCCCCCCCCCCCCCCCCCCCCATGGGAGCAAAGACCCCAGGTGAGCATTGGAGCAAAGAGAGACAACATTTAAAGAACCGCCTTGGCCTCTTTGTTGAATGAGAAATTCAGAGCCAGGGCGTCACCATGAACACCAGCAGTAAGTACATCTATCTCTTCCTATGGCTTCTCTATGGGAACCGGGGGTGTCGGGGTGGAGGTGGAGGGGAGGCTGCCTTGGTTCTGAGGAGCAGGAAGAGGCAACCCTACATCTGCAGGAACCATCCACACCCAGGCTCCTGCCAGCTTTTGTTCCTGCGGGGGAGATGAGGCTCCAGGCAGGCCTTTCGGAGCAGGAGGATGCCACCCATCTCTGACAACTGCCCCATAGGGCACTTGGTCTGTCTGTAGTAGTCAGCAGTGCCTGGGTCAGGCTATTATCCAGATGTGGGTGTCTTTAAAGAGCTCTCTGTCCCCATGCCCAGGCCCCTGCCTGGGTATAAATAGGCAAGAGCAGGTTGGTGGGTGTGTGCAATGGTAGCCAAATGTACAGTATCCCAGGCAGAGCTCTCCAAAGGCCAGTCTGGCTCATACAGTGTTGAATAGTAATAACAGGAGTAACTCACATTTCTATAGTAGTTTAAGGTTGACGAATGCTGGATGGGGGTGGGGAGGAATGACTGTATTTAGAAACTGATGGGAATGTGAGAAGGGAAGCAGGCACTGTCTGTGAAGCGTCCCTGCATACCCCAGACGACAAATGGTCTGCCGGAGCTGGCTCAGACATCTTCCTGCCAGATGGATTGGGTGGGACCTATCTTTGCCAATTGGTTTACAGCTGTTGGAAGGCGCATGAGCAGCTGGGGCATAGTAGAAAACACTTCCAACTAGGAGGCAGGAGCACTGGGTTCAAGTGCTGACTCTGTTACTGACTTGCTGGCATGACCTTGGTCAAAACCCTCGTCCTCTCTGGCCCCCTTTATTCCTCTATGAAAGGAGTGGTTTCTGCTAGATGGTTTCTAAGGTGCCCTCCAGCTTTGTCCATCTATGAGTTGAATGCTGAATACTCAGTTCATGAGCCCAGGAAAAAAAATCATTGCATGAAGCTGTGTCCTGTGGAACTTATTCTGTATCCAGGTGGACTTTGAGGCTGTGGTCATAGAGCAAAAGTCCATGAGACTGAAATTAAATTGATGTTGTCCCCTTCCTTCTTTGTGTGTGTGTGTATGTGTGTGTGTGTGTGTGTGTGTGTGTTCCTTTGCTCGAGCACGCTTCATGCAAAGGAAAGCAAGAACTTCAGGGTTCTTTGTGACCTCAAAGTTCCCTTCCAGCTTAATGATTTTGTAATCCTCCCAGATACATGTCCTGTATTTTGCTTGTCTTTGGTTTGCCAGTCTAGGCTATTGGTTTGGCTCTGGGATAGGCTAGACCAAAGGCTTGAGGCGGGGTCTTTCCTTAAGAATTTTACCTGCAGTTTTCAATAATTAGTGCAATATGGCACAGTCAAAAAGGCATTAGAATTTCCACCTGTGCCAGTGATTCTAATCAGCATCTTGTCGGTTTTTCTGGAACTTATTTTTGATTGGAGGCTCTTCATCGTGTGTAAAGAACAGAAATGTGTATGCATGAGAGATTTGGTTAACAGAAAGAGAACTGAATATCTTTTGAGTCTCAACTTCATCTCTTAGTGGCTGTGACTTTGGACAACTAAATTCTCCTCTCTGGGCTTCAGTTTCCTCAGCTGTTTAATGGGGATAATATTTGAACTGCTGACCTGACTGAGTTGTGAGGAAATTGATTTTTAAAGTGGTAAATAAATGTTATACTTTTTAATGGTTGAGGTTCTGGATAACCCTTTGAAAAACAGGATTAAAGAGACCCTTTTCATTCAGGGAAGAAAGGTACAAAGGTTGATAATCCCTTTTGCTAAAGGCTCCCTAGGGCAAGCCTGGCATATGTCTTCTGTCTACAGAGTTCTTCTAACAGTAATACTGAGTTCCATTCTCTTTCTCTAGTTTCCAGGATAGTTATGTCTAGTGGCCAAAACTAAGGATAGGCAAGGTAAGTATCAGCCTAGGGTGTAGCAAGCATGAGGGCACCATGAAGGGTATATTTTACATGGATTTTTGAAAATGAAGATATTTTAATGCTAGGGGGAATAATTAGACTTAAATACCAGTTCTTCTACTTGTGTGACCTTGGGCAGGCCATTAGCCCTTGCCTGGACCTTAGTTTCTTCATGTATAAACTGAGAAGATTAATTGAGCTAAAGGGAGCTTTATTTTATAGATAGGAAACTAAGGCCAAAAAGACCTGGATTTGCTTAAAGTTACACAGCAAATAAGTGGCAAAATCAAGTCTTCTGATCCTACATTCAATGCACTTTATACCATGTCATTAGCTCTATGACCCCTGAAGTCTCATCCAGCTATTTTGTGATGTCAAGTAGCACATTATGATAAAGACACAGAGCCTGTCGTGGACAATAATACATAGGGATATTATTGGTACAGATGAGTCGTGCAATTTTCAAATCTTGCCTAGAGTAGATTCATTCCCCTTCTATCTCCTAATGGTTCCCACCAAGATCAAAAGAATGAGAAACTCTTGAGTTGGGAGTGATTCCATAGAGAGAATGAGTGAGTTAGATTGCATGATCTCTGAGATTCTGTGATTCTGAAGAAAGCAGGGATTTGGACAAAAGGCAGCTCCAGGAAAGAAAAATAAACAAAAAACACAGATTCTTTCCTTACTTCTACTAATAAACAGTTTTTCTCTATATTTGAACTGTCCTGGGCAACTCTGTGTACACGGATTTAAAGAATCATAGAGGACTCTATTACAGTTCTAACCTATAATAGTATCTTTGAAAAGGGCTTATCCATCCTCTGATAGAATACCTCCACTGACTCATTACCAAATTTCTGCAGTAGCTTCAGCCTAGTTTATAGTTCCTGTCTCATCATGATAGAAAATTTATATCTGGAAAAGAGGTGTAACACAATGGAAAGGCTTGGAATTAAAAGGCCAGAGATTGAATCTGGTTCTGACCTTCCTTGCCTCAGTTTCCTTATTTTTGAAATGGGTTTTTTTCCTGATTATGTTAGACAGCCCTTTGTAAACTTTAAAGCACTACAGCTTTAACAAAATTGTTGTATTGTCTGTTGTTATCTGGAATACGCAAAGCCCTCCCTTAACATCCTTAACACACTTAACAGTCTTTTTTAGAGAAGTTGGTCTAGACTCAGACAGGGTTGGACCGTGTTCTAGTCTCCTCTGGGTCTCTCTGTCCAGATGCTGATAAAATTGGAGGAGGAAGATACAGGTGTGGCCTCAGGCCTTCAGCTAAGGCTGTCGGCTGGCAGGTTTGCAGCATCAGGGTTGAACTGTTCAGAATCCCAAACAGTCTTGGGTCACAGCCTTGAAATACAAAAGACAAGCCTCTCTAAGAAGCAGAAGGAGGGAGGTGAGGGTCCCCACAATCCTCTGCCCTGGTCACACCAGACCTAGACTGTGGGGTTTAGTTTCAGAGACACATGTTAGGGATGAGTATGAAGCATGTACAGAGAAGGGTGATCAGATGATAGGGCCGGAATCTTTGTCATACAATGATTGATTGAAGGAATTTAAGCTGGGGCAGAGAAGTAGGGAAGATATGATTATCTTCGAAGGCTGCCATCCATGTCCTATCCCACTTCTCACCCCCACTTAACCCCTCTGCTCAATTTAGCAAATAATTAAATTGGCATCCACCATGTACAAGTCCGTGGGAATACAAAATGGAAAATAAGGCAGTCCTTGGCCCTCTAGGAATTTACAGTATAACAGGACTTGTAGGTAGGATTAGTGCAGAGATAAGTATCTATGCAGCCAAAATAGCTGGAAAGACCTTTAGAAATCATATAGGCCCTTGAAGGTACCAGATAGAACATGATAAAGGCAAAGGCACAAAAAAGATAACTTTCAGCTGGGGATGGGGGTGGGTGGCAGTTCCCAAAGAAGAGAATGATTTCTTTATTGAGAAGGCATTTGAGCTGGGCTAAGCCTTGAAGAAATGGTAAAGGATTCCTCCAGGATCTTCAGAAAAGACTTGCATTCTGGGGGCAGTTCTGCATAAATGTACAGGAATATGTAGGACAGGATTGGGGAGCAACATATAGTCCAATTTGGCTGAAATATGGGATGCAGAAAGATGAGGAAAGGGACTAGATTTGTGATTGCACTGATAGAGGAGACTCTACATCCCCTGAAACTTAGTCTTGTACAATTGCCTAGAGCTCTGAGAGATTAAGTAACTTGCCCAGGGTCACACAGCCAATATGTGTCAGAGGCAGGACCTGAACCCACTTCATCCTGGCTCAAAGTAAGGTCTCTGCCCAACATCCCAGTCTGTTCTTGAGGAGGGGAATAGAGTGAAATAAGTTTGAAAAGGTAGGTTGAAGTCAGTTTGTTAAAGGCCTTAAATACCAAATGAAGAAGTGTGTATTTTTTGTTTTCTTTGTCTTTGAGCACTGGTGAGTCATTGATGGATTTTGACTAGGGTGTGACATTGTCGAATTTGTGTATTAGGCAGAGTGTGAAGGATGACACTGAGAAGGGAGGCACTGGACAGACACAAGGAAAAAGCTTTGATGCGGCCAGCTAGGTGGCACAGTGGATAGAGTACCAGGCCTTAAGTTAGGAAGACTGTCTTTCCTGAGTTCAAATCTAGTCTCAGAGGATTACTAGCTGTGTGACCCTGGTAGGTCACTGTTCTAGGAATGTAAATTTTTAAGATCTTCCCTGCCCCTAGGCTTAAGTGCACCTAGAGCCTGTGATGTGAGGCTTGTTTCTCAGGAGATACTTTGTGATTGGCCAGTGCATCAAGAAGGTTGTTACTTTCTCTGAGCCAGGAAAAGGCTATATAAGCCCTGATGGGAGGCTTTGCTTTGGGGCTCACTTTTAGAAGCATCGGGTGATTTGACCAGATGAGACTCTGGGTAGCCATTGTTGGGAGCCCCCTGGTTTTGAAAACCCAGATGTTGATGCTTCCCTCTCTGGTAACTGGGATTAGGTATGGATGTATGTAATGGCTGGACAGTTTGGAAGCCTGTCTACTGAAATGTTCTTGTAACTTATGCTTGTAACCTCTGTATATTCTGAAGTTTGGGGTGCTGACCTTTTTCCCCTGAACTAGGTAAACGATATGTGTTTGATTGATTAAAGTAAGCTTGTTAACCCATTTTGAGTTGCTTTCCTTCAGAAAAGCAGATCTAAGAACCTGTGTTGGCAGACACCCTGGGGACTCTGGGGTGCTTGCTGCAACAATCACTTCACCCTGTTTGCCTCAGTTTCCTCATCTGTAAAATGAGCTGGAGAAGAAAATGGCAAACTGCTTCAGGATCTTTTCCAAGAAAACCCCAAATGGGGTCTTGAAAGTTGGACAGATTAGAAAAATGACTTCATAATAACACTAACTTTAAAGGAAAGAGAAAAGGGAGGGTGACTAGATAAATCAAATGTTTGTCATGCTGGCTTGGGCCTGAAATGGATTTTCTGAGGAGAAAAGTGGGTGGCAGGTTGGGTGGTTTTCTCCCATTCTTTATGTTTCTCTCACTTCTTGAGTTCTTTACTCCGCTCTGTCCCCTGCTCCCATACTAAGTGCACTCCAGCCCAGATTTCATTTCCTATTTCCTTTGAAGTATGGCATATTCCTACTTAGCCTCTCCTTTTTATATCCTCCCTCATACTTTTCAAAACTCCATCTCCCTCCAGGTATGGTTACAGCCCATAATAACTGGACTTTACAGATATCTATCCCGTGCAGCCCTCTCATTTTACAGAGAAGCTTCGACCCAGAAAGAGAAGGGATTGGCCCCCTAATCCTTCTAGTTCTAAATCTATGATCTCTCTTTCCTAAAGGAAGAAGCCTCAGTCACTAATTCTCCCCACCCCCATTACTTTTTTTTTGAGTGAAAGAATATTAAACACTTGCTAAGATCCAGACCCTGTGCTAAGCACTGGGGACACACATATTTTAAAAAACAGTCCCGGCCCTGAAGGAACTTCCATGTTAATAAGGGAAGACTATTCATAAAGGGAGTGGTGACCAGAGAGGGGTGTGTTGTTGTGGGGAGAAGGAAAGAGGAGGGAGGGGAGAATGATACTGGCAGAGTCAGGCAGATGGTGAGAAAGATGGACTGGAAGGAATATGAAAGTGAAACATCCATGGTCTGGTATGTGGGGCCAGCCAGGAGATAAGAGGGAGGGAGGACCTGAGTGGGCTAGTTTGCAAAGATTTTATTAATGCTTTTTTCTTTTTTTATATCACTGTCACATCCCAATTATTTCTCAGCCTCACCCCCATGAAATTCTCCCTTGACACAAATGAGGACAGTCAAACAAAATGAATGCCCCACTCTGCTCCTGTCTAGTCTACCACCTCTTCTCCAAGAGTTGAGAAACACGCTTCAGCATAGGTCCTCTGAAGTCACCGTTTTCTATCCTGGAGGCCGAGGTTAATCTTTCTTCCTCAAAGAATAACATAGGATTTAGAGCTGGAAAAAAAAAAAAAACAACAACAAACCTAAAGATCCAGCCTCCTTATTTTACAGATGAAGAAAAGGGAACCCAGAAATGGTAAGAGATCAGTGTCACATAAGTAGTAAGGAGCAGAATTGGGATTCAAAACCAGATCTTCTGACTTCAAAGCTAGTGCTCTCTCCAAGACATTACCTGGTCACTACAGTTTCTCCCTGGACAGTACATTTATTCTGCTTATTTCATCTGTCAACTACTATGACTATCCCAAATCTCTATTTCTAGCCCTCATCTGTCTTTTGAGTTCCAGCCTCTTATTTTGAACTATCAGCGATCACAAGGACTCACAATAGGGGGCAGAGATGATTTGGGGTCAGACTTATAGTCTCATTAATATAAGGATCACCAGTGAGGAATTTCCTCTACTTATGCAGGTTGGGACCTTTTTTTTTCAACTTATGACCTTGGAGCATTTCCTAAGAGGATTTAGAGATTAGATGACTTGACCAGGGTCATCCAGACAGTGTCAGAGGTAGGAACTGAACCCAGGCCTTTCTGGCTCTGTGCCAGCATGGAATAGTGGAAGGAACACTGGCCTTGGAACCTAAGGGATCATCTTGTCCTTCTCCCTTATGATACAGATGGGGAAACTGAGGCACATAGGGGTCAAGTGATTTGACCAAGGTTATGCAACAAAGAGTTGAATTCAGATGTTCTTAATTCTGAGACCAGCTTTCTCTCTCCATATTCAGAGAAAGGGTGGGGGGGGTTTTTGCTTCTTTTTTCATATACATGACCCTCTTTTGTTCCCCCACTTCTTCTTGTTTGGCTGTGCAAAAGTAACACTGATTACACTCATTTACTCAGAAGTGTTCACTGTTGATGCCTGATTACCATGCAGTACAGAGATGATTATGCATGTCATTGAATAGGTGTCAGTTTAATTTTGCTGTGGATTTTAGTTGATTACAACTCTAAACTCCATTTATGTGGGGCAGAATCATCATGGAATAAGGGAAAGAGGCCCTGGAGTGCAGGGCATTGGCCTTAGAATTGGAAGACCTAGATTTGGGGGCTTGATTTGCTGCTTAACTAGCTGGGTGGTCTTAGGAAAATCACTTTCCCTCTTTGTACTTAATTTTCTCATCTGTAGAATGGGGACAATAATAATGGCATGACCTGCCTCATTGTGAGGCTTAAAGGTTTTCCTGCATGTAAAAGATTTAGTATATGTGCTCTTCAATGTAAGGCATATTTCTTATTTTCCAGAGAGATCCTTTTAAGCCACTCATCAAGGCAGATTGGAGGCAATGTAATATAATAGAGTGGTGCTCACTGGACCGGGAGCCAGGAGACCTAGGTTCTTATCCTACTTTAGAAGTGGAACTCTACTGTATGATTTTAGACTCCCAAGCAATAAGCATTTATTAAGCACCTACTACATGATAGGCACAGGCACCTTCTCTGAGCCTCAGTTTCCTCTTCTGTAAAACAAGGAATAGCACTCAATCTCTTCCGTTGCTGATATTCTTTGTTCTATGACCTGAGAACCTTTCCAATTCTAAATTCTCTGGGCCCCTGTAAGGTCTCTTCTTGCTCTGATGTTCAACGGTCCTTTCAAGCTCTCACATTCTGTGCTCAGTTCCTGATGGAGTCTGGGGAGAGAGGGCGGAGAGATGGGATGAAAGGAGCAATTGAAGAATAATCAGAAATGAAGATAAAGTGACTCTGAAATTGACAGTGGGAGTCAATGGAAAGATACTCAATTTACACTCCAGGTTTGGGGAGCACATCGATTGCCTCCAGCAGGATGTGATCCAACCGTCCTCCCTCCTGGAGGCTTCGGCTGTTTTTCCCCAAGGTGGGTCTATTACAACTAATCCAATCCTCCACGACACGAGCTGCTGACCAACATTTTCTGGGTGGGCATTGTAAACTCAAACAGCAGAAAACGGTCACTTAAGGTGTGGGAGCTTTTTGTGATTCTTATGACTTGTCTTTCCTGACTGCTGATAATATTTGATTGTTCATATTTTTTTAAATGGTTTATTTTATTCTTTTACTCATTTTCTAAAATACTTCCCCAGGCTGACTTTTGGTAGGAATCAGTGCTCAACTATGCTTATGGGGGGCGGGGGGGTGGTGGGGGGAGATGAGGGGAAGGAGGGGAAGGAAAGGAGGCAGAACTGAATAATGTATAACCTCTGCTCCCATAGAGCTTACATTCTGGTAGGAAAAATGGAAAAGTGGAAACAGCACCAGACTTGGAGTCAGAAGATCTGGAGTCAGAAGATCCTACCACTACTATTTGCCTCATCTGTGACCTTGGATACATTATTTCCCCTCTCAGGTCCTTAGTTTCCTTGTCTGAAAAATGACAGGGATAGCCTAGATCTCAAAAGTCCTTGTAAGCTCAAAATCTCGTGAATATAAGCACAAAATGCCTGTTCTACAAGATATAGAGTGAAAGAGTAATAAAAGAGATTCAATGTATGAGACTAATGCAAAAGATATGGAAATCCCATTCTATTTGTAAGGGGTAGGGAAAGGGAGGCTGAAGAAGGCTTCTTGGAGGAGGTGACATTTGAGCTGAGGCTGGAAGGATAGATAGGAGTTAGGTGGAACTGGGAAGGAAAAGCATTTCAAGCAAGGGAACAGGTTTGGTGGGGAAGGTTCAGATGGCAGGAAATTGTGGCACTAATTGAAAAAAATGGAAAAAAAAATGTGGGCCATATTGGTAAATTGTTCACTTCAGCTAAAATATAATAAGATGCAGGAAAGAAAGTAATTGAAGATAAGGATGGAAAGTGAAGTAGGCAAAAGAACACTGTATTTGAGTACCACAATAATGCAAAGGCAAACAACAATGAAAGAGTCTAGAATTCTGTTCAATGCAAGAAATAATCTTGACTTCAGATGGCTGGTAGTCATCAAACAGGTGGTGGACTACAGGTGTAAAATAAGGCATACGTTTTCAGACATGGCCAAGTCTGAAAAAACAAAATTTATTTTGCTTAACTATTCTTGTTTGTTACAAAATAGGGTTTGATTAGGTAGGGAGGGTGGGGGGGAGAGAATCGTTGGGAAGCAATCATAATTTTTATTTAAAGAAAGGTTGAAGTCAAATTATGGAAGACCTTAAAGGTCAGCTTTGACTTTTTTCCCATGAATATGAGACTTTTATGTAAGTAATTAAGAGGCGGGGGAGTGAAGGGTGAGGAAGGGGGAATTTTTTTTTAAAGCAAAGATTTCTACAATCTGGTCCTGACCTTCCTTTCCAGCTTTTACTTATAAAACTCCCCTTCACACACTCTCCAGTCCAGGCTAGTCAACTATCTGCCATTCTGTGTATCCCCATTGCTTAGCAAAGTGTCTGGCATACAGTCAGTGCTTAATAAATGTTTGTTGATTGACTGACTGACAATCTGCTTCCAGCATTCCTTTCCAGCTTTTTCTTGTAAAGCACCCCTTCAGAGAACTCTGAGTTCCTGCCTAACTAGAATACTCTCTCACCCAAATTTCATCCTCACAGAATCTGAGTTGGCAGGCATCTCGGCAGTCATCCAGTGTAATTCATATTTGAATTAAGAATTCTCCCTATCACAGCCTAATAAATGCTAATCCAGCTCCCACCTGACTTGGGACAGCTGTGACTGCTAGCACATTTTTCTTCACATTCATTAGAAATCTGCCTCCCCAGGCCAAATATCTGTGTTATGTATATTATTATTGTTATTCAGTCTGATTTTCAGTTGTGTCTGACTCTTTGTGACCCCACTTGGGGTTTTCTTGGCAAAGATACTGGAGTGATTTGCCATTTCCTTTTCCAGCTCATTTTGCAGGTGAGGAAACTGAGGATTACACAGCTAGTAAGTGTCTAAGGCCAGATCTGAACTCAGAAAGATGAGTCTTCCTGACTCTAGGTGCAGTATTCTGTGCCCTACTTGAAAATACCTATAATTTCCCTCTCATATCTTCTCTTCTTCAGGCTAATACCCCTTCTTGCCCTCCCCTATCTTCATTTAACAGAAATTTTCCAATCTTCTCCGTCCTCTAAACCCATTCCAATATGTCAGTGCCCTTCTTAAAATATGGTGCCCACAACTGAACATGATACTCTAGGTTGGCTGACCAGTGTGTGAGGACAACAGGAATATCATCTTCCTCACTCTAGAAATAATGCCTGTGTTAATGCAGCCTAAGGTCATTTTGAGAGATAGTGTGGCCTAATGGCTATAAGACCTGGCATTGGAGCTAGAAAGATCTGGGTTTGAGTATGACTAGTTTTGTGACCCTGGGCCAGGTACTTAATCCCACAGTGTTCCTGGAAACTCTATAAGATGATCAAATTGCAGTCAAGTCATGAATTTGTATAATGTAAATATTTTCAAAAGTTCCATGAAACACTTACTTTGAAAGACATGTATAGTATCTACTGAGTACAATGAGAGGCACCGTATTAAGGGCATGAAGGCAAAATCAGTTAGCATTGCCTTCAAGAAGCTCAAGAAGAGACAGTGTGCAAACAACTTTGTGCAACAAGAAATATACAGGCGAATTTGGAGACAATTTGGAGAGGGAAAGCACTAACACTAACAAGGTCTGGGAAAGCCTTCTTGAAAAAGGTAGGGTTTGGGCTGAGATGTGAACAAGACTAGGGAGACCAGGAGGCAAAGGTGACAAGGGGAGAGAATTCTGGGCATGAGGGATAGCTGGTGAAAATAGATGGGCTCCGTCTGATGTTTGGAGTGTCTTGATTAAAGAACAGCAAGGAAGTCACATTTCAGAAGGAGACTAAGGTGCAAGTTATGGTGATAAAGGGAGGAGTTCCAGGAAGGAATTCCGTAAAACAATGGAACAGCTTTGCACAGAAAAAGTGATCATGGATTTTTTTTTTTTACTTCCATATTATTCTGTTGTTGTTTAGTCATTTTTCAGTCACGTCTGACTTTTGGTGACCCCATTTAGGATTTTCTTGGAAAAGATGCTGGAGTGGTTTGCATTACTTCTCCAGATCATTTTACAGATGAGGAAACTGAGGCAAATAAGTGACTTGCACAGAGTCACACAGCTAGTTGTTATGGAAATGGGAATTTAAGCTTTTCCCTGCCCCTAGGTCCTTTGATATGCTTAAGTGACTCTAAGAACCTTCCCAGATTTGAAAGTGTACTCTGCCCCCTAATAGGCTGAATGTGATCACCTGGAGCCTGTGGCGGGAGGCTTGTTTTTCAGGAATGCCCACAACTTGATACTTTGTGATTGGGCAGTGGGTCAAGAGGGTTGTGACATTCCCTGACCTGGGAAAAGGCTATATATACCCTGATGTGAGGTTTTACTTTGGGGCTCACTTTGAGAAGAGTTGTGTGATTTGACCAGACAAGACTATGGGCAGCAGTTGAGCCCCCCAGCTTTGAAAACCCAGATGTTGGTGCTTCCCTCTCTGGTAACTGACTAGGTAAGGATGCAATGGTCAGACAGTTGGAAGCCTGTCTGCTGCTCTGTTTCTCTGTCTGCTTGTAACCTCTGCTTGTAACTTGTTTGTATTCTCTGAAGTTCAGGGTGCTGACTTTTTCCCCTGAACTAGGTAAATGATATATGTTTGATTGATTAAAGTAAGATTGTTAACTCATTTTGAGTTGCTTTCCTTCAGAAAAGCAGATCTAAGAGCCTGTGTTGGCAGACACCCTGGGCATGCTAGGGTGCTTGCTGCTACACTAGTAAGAATCTGAGGCCAGATTTGAACTCATGAAGATGAGTCTTCCTGGCACCAGGCCTCGTGCTCTACCCACCACACCACATAGCTGTGTCTGTATTATTCCAGTGACTCATTTACCTTAAATTCCACTAAAATCCCCAGGTCTTTTTCATACATAGTATTGTCTAACCCCACCTTCTCCATCTTTTATTGTGTCACTGAGCTATTAAACCCAAAAGGAGGAGGGACACTTATCCCTGCTACATGTTAATTCAGTAGATGAAGAGCATCTTTCTAGCGTTTTTAGCTCTCTTGGGGTCCTAATATGTCCAGCCTCCATATACCTTTTTGCATAATCCTTCGTGCCTGGAACAGGCTGCCCTCTGTTCATGTCCATCCTTCTGCTCCTTCTCCGTCTGTTTTCTAATGCTGCCTCCTCTGTAAAGACTTACCCTACCCCCACCCATGCTGACACCTAAAAGTGATCTTTCCCTCCTGAATCTCTCAAGTCATCCTTCTTGAATTCTTATTAACTTGTACCTGGGGTACAGGTATCTCTTCACTTCTTCAATATTCACCACTCCCATATCCCTGGTCTCATTGACTGTGAGTTCCTGTGAGAACTTATGAACTTGTTAAAAAAATCTTTGTAGCCCCAACCCCTGGCACAGTGTTCCAGGCAGGGCTTGGTAAGTCGCTATTGAGTTGAAATTTGGTTTACTTAATAAGCCTCTCTGGGTAATGTTGGAAGTTCATCCATTGTTGGATTTTTGTTTAATACGCACTGTCCTTGATAATGGGAGAAAAATGGGTTCAGCCTGACAGTAATAGGAACTGTTAGAAACATCTGCATTGTCACCAGTTTCAAAATAGGCGTGGTTTTGTTTTTCCTGATAGAGCTGATATGTATCATTTAAGTACTTTCAAAGGTGCAACCAAACACTTACAGAGATAAAGACATGCCGTGAACCTACACCGTCCTTTCTGAGTGCCCTCTTTCCAGAAGCATCAGATTAGCCCATCAGAACAAATAGGGCAAGGCATGGTCTCTCCCAAGCCTCTTTTTGACTAATGCTTTTGGGTCAGTATCTAGCAGTGTCAGCTGGAAATGTGCCTTCCCACATTCTATGGCATGTGATTTTCATCTTCTTACCCTCTTTTCCACGTATATAGTGCTTCAAAGTTTATCAGGCATTTTCTTCATGATTGCCTTGTGAGAGGAGTCGTATAAATGTTATTATCCCTTTTTTACAAATGAGACAAACAATAGTTTATGGTCTCAGTCACCGCGTGAGATCCTGCTTAATGGTGATGTATCATCCTGCTTCCTAGGAAGGTGACTGGATCTGGGGAGGAGAGTAGCTTTCAAGTCTGTCCTCGCTGCATCACCCCAGCAGGGTGTTCCTTGGCAGACAGCATGCCATAGTAGAAAGATCATGAATTCTGAGTCAGATGACCTGGGTTCAAATCTCAGTAATGCCATTTATTGTATCTGTGACCTTGGGCACATCACTTCGGTTCTCTGAGCCTTCATTTCTCCATCTGTAAAATGAGGGGGCTAAACAGGACCACATCGAAGGCCCCTACTAGTCCTAAATCTTATGATCATGGGATTTGGCCAAACAAAGCTGCCTGTGTGTCCTTCCTTTGCCGCTTGACCCCCTCAGGGGAGGTTGACATCACATCCTGCTGCATGCAGTTGGGGCCAAAATTAAGGCAAACAGTATCCTACATCCTGGACGCTGGCTTTGTTTCCAGGGCACCTGGGGAGGGGGGTGTGAAGGAGAGGCAAGAGAAGTGAAGAGACAGATTCACATGGGGAGATTTGGGGGAAATTGGAGCCAGCCCCAGGTCATCCCAGATCCAAGCCCCCCCTGGGAAGCACAGGCTGTAACAACTGACAATTATAGAGGGCTTTAAGGTTGCCAAAACATTTTATATTGTCCTCATTTTTATACTCATGACAACAGGTATTCTTATTTCCTTCAGGAAAAGTCAGATTCAGAGAGGTTAAATTACTTGCCAATAGTAACAGCTCATAAGGACCCAAGGCAGGAATAAAATTCAGTCAAGTGCCCTCTCCTTTATACCCCACTGACTTTGGTACCTGGCATATCACTAGGGGTGTGGATTAGTGAAGCAACCCCAGAAAACCACCTAAAATGGGCCACTGAGGGAAGGGAACAGGACTTCCACTTGGTGGAATAGGGAATACCTTCAACCTAGGGTTATTCAGAGTTCATTGTGAGAACCTGAATATATACAGACACTCCTTTCAACAAAGGGCTGGTAGCCAGAAGGTCTTCCTTTTCTGCTCACTTGGTGGCCTGATGTAGATGCTTCGGAAATGTACACCTGGCACTATGGAATCAGAGAATTTCAAGGGAAGAAGGATCTCAAAGCTCAGTATCCCAGCTCATACCCAAGCAGAAAGTCTCTCTACTGCATCCATGCCTTCCAGATGTTCAGCTGGACTTGGCTTAAAGACCTCCACTGATGAGTGGTATCTATGTACTATTTTCAGAAGTAGTTAGAAAGGACATAGGCATCTAAGCACACCTTAACTGAACAACAAAACATATCTCTGTAACATCCCTGACAAGTGCTCATTCTACCTTCACCTCTCAATGGCAACTAGAAGGGACCACAGAAATTATCTGCTCCCCAAATAAGAACTCCCTCCGTCATATCCCTTACAACTGCTCATCAAGCCTTTACTTAAATACCTCATTGATGGGGAACTTACTGCCATACAAGGCACCTGGAAAGAATCTCAAAGGTCATCTGGTTCAGCTTGTACCTGAAGTACAATTTATTTCTATAGCATCCCTGAGAAGCAGCCCCTGAGCCCTTGTGTGAACACTTCTGGTGACAGGACACTCCCTCCCTCCTGAAGCAAGTCACTCCATTTCTGGACCACTCTGATCATTAGAGAATGCTTTCTTATTCAGCAGAATTCTGCCTTCGTGAAGTTCCTGTTCATCGCCCCTCCCTCTGACTGGGGTTCAAGCAAACAGAACCTGAATCTTCTTTCATATCGATCACCTTTGTGTTTATCCAGCTGCTAGAAAGAGTGAAAGAAGTGGCTTTTGGAAGGGGAAAATGGAGGGTGAGAGGTCAACGCTTCTTCTGGTGTCCTGGAAGGAATCAGTCAGGACCACCCCAGTTGTAGGCAGCTCTCTTCAGAAGGGAGATTCCTCTGGCCATCCTGGGCTCTTTGTTGCTGCTCTTCCAGGCCCCTAAGCTCTCCCACATCCCATTCCCATCATTGGAAGGCGTTGTGGGAGGAAGACTGAATTGGAGGTCATGATATCATGGGGTCATCATGGTGATCTGAAGAGACACTAGAAATCATCTAGGTCAAGTACCTTATTTGACCAAGGTGGGAACTGAGACCGAGTCAGCTTAAGATACTTGTCCAGATTCATAAATCTGGCGAATGACGGCGTTAGAATCCCGACTCCAACTCTGAGTCTTCTAACTGCAAATCCACCCTCTTTCCACTGAACACAGCGGCTGTTTGCTTGTCCAGGCCCTGGCTCTTCCCTGTGCTAGTCCTGGGATCTTCCCCACTTCTGGGCTTTCGTTTCTTCACCTACAGAATGTGGGCTGGAGTGTCCTAGAGAACCTTGGAGATCTCTTTCAGTTCTGTATCCTCAGGCCTTGTGTTTCTCTGCATTTCCCAAATCCTACCCATGCACTCAGAGCTCAAGTCCACTGACATATAGCATTATACTATCATATGTAACAGCTAAACAGAAGCAAAGACTCTATCTTCAGTTCTATCTGCATTTATTAAGCACCTACTGTGTTTAAGATATGTAGATAGTGACTCACACACAGAACTTAGAAAACTGGTAAGGGGCAAAGATGTGTTCAGATTACAGTGGTAACAAAGAGAGCATCTAGGTGGCATAGTGGATAGAGCACCTTGCCTGGAGTCAGGAAAACTCATCTTCCTGAGTTCAAATCTGGCCTCAGACACTTACTAGCTGAGTGACCCTGGGCAAGTCACTTAACCTTGTTTACCTCAGTTTCCTCATCTGTAAAATGAGCTGGAGAAGGAAATGGCAAACCCCTCCAGTATCTCTGCCAAGAAAACCCCAAAGGTGGTCATGAAGAGTCAGACATGCCTGAGAAACAAATGAACAGCAAGCAAAGAAGAGGGGGATAAAAGCCTTGGGTTCTTACTATGAATGTCTTTTCAACTGGGCACTACCAGAGGGTTTGCTTCGAGGTAATTGACTTTTTTCATCATAGCAGCTTATGGAGTAGGAAGGCTTTGCTCTACCTACACTGAGGAAATGAGGGATGCTTAAAATAATTTGTGAACCTGTGTGATTCAATAATCACTGACGTTCAGATAGTACTTAAGGCTTCTTAAGGTACTTATCTTACAACTCTGTGAGGTGAGGGATGATAATAATAAAAATAGCTGACATTTATGTAGCATTTACTACGTGCCAAACGTTGTGCTAAGTGCTTTATAATTATTCTCATTTGATTCTCACAGCAACCCTAAGAGGTAGGTAGGTACTACTATTATCCCCATTTTACAAATGAGGAAACCAAGGCAGACACAGGTTTGAGTGATTCACCCAGGGTCACACATCTAGTAAATGATCAGATTGGGGTTAGAACCCAATTTTTTCCTGGCTCTAAATCTCATCTTTCAGAGAAATGTGCACAGATATCATACATGAAACATAGAATGTAGACCTTTTTTTTTTTATTAAATTGATTTGTTTATTTACTTTTAGTTTACAACATTCAATTTCACAGTATCTTAAGTTTCAGATTTCCCCCCCTTCCTTTCCTCCCCTACACCATCATGGCAGCATGCACTCGAATATAGGATCTACAAATATCTTCACATTAATCATTAGTCAGGTTGTAAAGAAGGATTATAGCTCATGGAATGATCCGTGGGAAAGAGGAAACAAAACAAAACAAAACAAGAAAAAGAAACAGAGCGAGTAGCAAAATATAGAACTTCTTAATATAACTCTAGAAATGTCATAGAATTTAGAGCTCATACGTGGAGTGCAGTGGAGAGAAGGCTACTTTTTAAGTCAGAGAATTTGGATGATCTTTGTTCCTTACTTTCTGCATATGTCAGTTTAGGAATATTGGTCTTTGGGTTTTAATTTTTTTCATCTGTAAAATCAGAGAGTTGAACCAGATGAATTCAAAGGTCCCATTCATCCCCAAACCTTATGTTATCATGAATTCACCAACCAAGATGTCTCTATCATAAAACTACATAGACCCTTAGAATCCTCATACTGCCCAGAAGTTCTGGGGTGCCACATGAGTAATCAGAAGGTCCCTAATGATAGAAACTGGATTTGATGCTTATTTGACTCATGGGATTCATTAGTGTCCAGGATGAGGAGGTGCTAGCTTGACTGTTTTCAGACCTGGTCATATCTCTTCTGGAGGAGTCCATTCTGGGTACCACCTTTTCAGAAGGAAATTGCTAGAGTCTGCCCAGAGGAGAGAAAAGTAAAGATCAGTAAATCATTAAAACCCTATCCAAAGAATATAATTTAAAGGAACTATCACCATTCTTTTACCACCCTCTTAAGGTGAGCATATCTCAAGGGATGCTATTTTTACTTCTGGACCTCAAGTCAGAAAGACCTGAGTTCAGAACACTTATTAGCTATATGACCCTTAGCCAAGCTACTTAATCTCTGTCTGCCTCTGTTTTTTCTTCGGTAAAATGGAGATAATATCACCTACCTTCCTTGGTTATTGTTTTGTTTTGTTGGGGGCATGGGGTGGCAATCGGAATTAAATGACTTGCCCAGAGTTACACAGCTAGTAAATGTCTGAAGCTGAATGTGAACTAAGGTCCTCCTGACTCTAGGACTGGTGCTTTATCCACTTTCATAGTTACTGTAAAGATAAAATGAGATAATATCTGTAAAGTATTTTGCAAACCTTAAGATAGTATATAACTGTTTTTGTTTTTTCTTTTTGTCTTGTTTTTGCTTTTATGGAGGGCAATTGGGGTTAAGTGACTTGCTCAAGGTCACACAGCTAGTTTTTTTTTTGTGTTAAGTATCTGAGGCTGGATTTGAACTCAGGTCCTCCTGACTCCAAGGCCTGTGCTCTATTCACTGTGCCATCTAGCTTCCCCTTATATAAGTGTTTTTAATATTGTTCAGTCTTTTCAATCATTTCTGACTCTTCATGACCGTATTTTGGAATTTTCTTGGCAAAGATACTGGAGTAGTTTCTCCATTTCCTTCTTCAACTCATTTTACAGATGAGGAATTTGAAACAAATAGGGTTAAGCAACTCGCCTAGGGTCACATAGCTAGTAAGTGTCTGAGGCTGGATTTGAACTAAGATTTTTCTCTCTT
The DNA here is from genome assembly GCF_028583685.1 of Petaurus breviceps papuanus. NCBI lineage: Eukaryota > Metazoa > Chordata > Mammalia > Diprotodontia > Petauridae > Petaurus > Petaurus breviceps. Next base: position 2,722,318 of record NW_027186372.1, read on the forward strand.
CAGGCTTGGTGTTCTATCCACTATGTCACCTAGCTACCCATATAAATCTTAGTCATTTATTATTCATTTGTATTAATTATTAACTATACTATTATTATTATTTCATTGATTCCTATGGCTTTAACTACCACTTTGATGCTTATGGCTCCCATATCTCCAGATCCATCTCTAATCTCTCCTTCAGATCTCCATACCCCCATTTACAACCACCTAAAGACCACCTGGATACCTCACTGGCATCTCAGGTCTGGCATTTCTAACCCCAATCTTATTGTCTTACTATCTTTTCTAGAAAATATATATCTCCTTTTCATTTCTCTCAAGGGAACTACTATTCATCTGGTCTCCCATTTTTGAAAGCATAGTGTTATCACTGACTCTTCCCTCAGCATCTACATACAGTTAACCATATCCTGTTTTCATGACCACCTGCCTGGACTAATTGCAATAGCCTCCTAAAATTTATTTTCTGCTTCTGGACTCTTTTGCCTTCAAACCATCCTCCACAATCTTCCTTATACATAAATCTAGTCAAATCACTCCTCTATTCAGAATTTTTCAGTGATTCTCTATTATTGACTGTGTAAATGATCCTAGATCTGCCATAATATAATCCAATACTACCTTTCTAGCCTTATCCACTATGACTTTCTTCACTTTCCTCTATGACCCCGACAAACTGGATCACTTACTATTTCCTGCCTTCATGTATTTGCTTCTATATTTTCTATTCCTGGAATGTTGTCCCTGCCCATCGGTACATTCCTGCCTATTCTCAGAAGCAACTCAAACCTTACCTCTTCTAGGAATCCTTCCTTGGTCTGCTCAGACATTATCAATATTTACCACTGCTGACCTCATATGGTATTGTATACTTCTCTGTTTTGTAGTCATCTGTGTCGAATCTCCCTACTAGACTGTAAACCCCATGAGGGTAGGGAGCATTTATTATCTAAATTTTGTATCTACTTCAGCTCAGAGCACAGCTCTTCTTCACGCAGTAAGCACTTTAAAATATCTGTTAAATTCAACTGAATGAACTAGGAATATTTAGAGCAGAGGGCTTAGAACATAATGACTCACTTGAGATACCTGAAATTCTTCAGTAGAAAAGGATTAGGACTGGTTTTTGGTTGAAGGAACTGGGGATGTTTAGTCTAGAAAATAAAAGATACGGCAGGGCCACATAGCTGCCTTCAAATATATATCACATGGAGGGGGGCTTAGACATTCTGCTTGGCTCCAGACAACAGGAGCAAGGGTAGATATTGCAGAGAGGCAGATTGGGGTTTGATATAGGGAAAACCTTCCTAACAATTTAAATTGTTCTAAAGTGATTTAAATCATCTTAGGAGATTTGGTTCAATTCAATCCAATTGAACAAGCATATATTGGCTATTTGTTGTTTGTCAGACATTGAATTAAATGTTGATGCGAATAAAAACAAAATAGGTGCTGCCTTCAATGTTTGCATTCTCTCGGCAAGGGTATCAAAGGTTCTTCTTTACTGGAGGTCTTCAGGTGAAGGATGGATGACTGCTTGTTGGGAATGTTGTTAAGGGATTCTTGTTGAGGTACAGAATGGGCTAAATGACCGACAAGTGTCCTTCCAAATCTGAGTTTCTGTGGGCCCAAAGGGTAGTACTAGTTACTAGTGGGTGGAAGTTCTATGGAGGCAGATTTTGGTTCAGTTTAAGGAGGGAGCCTAGAGTTGTACCACAAAGGTTGGCTTCTGAAGAAATGACCTGCCCTTGGGGTGGCTAGGTGGTGCAGTGAATAGAGCACTGGCCCTGGAGTCAGGAAGACCTGAGTACAAATGCGGCCTCAGACACTTAACACTTACTAGCCATGTGACCTTGGGCAAGTCACTTAACCCTAATTGCTCTGCCCTCTAAAAAGAAAAAAGAAATGACCTGCCCATAACTGTCAGTCTTCAGGAAGTTGGGATAATTGGCCAACGTGATCTCTGGGGTTCCTTTTAGCCTTGAGGTTCTATCATTACATGAGAACAGAACCCATTTGAGGTGAGCAGAGGTAGGAGGGAAAGAATGCTTGATAACTGGGGGAAAAGTAATTTAAAACAAGCCCCCCAAAAGACTTTCATGAATATTAAGGTACATATTGGACCTCTTCTTGTCTAGAGTGAAATCTCTGGATCACAGGATTCACAGGTACTTTCCCCAAATCTGTCTTTTTTGAACTTTGATCACACGGCTAGGAGGTGGCAAAGGGCCAGGTCTTCTGTCTGGATCCAGTATTCTATCTTCCATACCCTGCTGCCCCCCCAATATGCAGCCAGGCTAGGCACTGATGGTAGGTTTGCCTAGTTTTTAGCAATATGTCTGTATAATTCTTTGCTGCTGTGTTCTAGGAACCTGCTGGTATAGAAGATAAAGCCAATTATCCTTTAGTTTAATTCCTGGGGTTAGTAGAACAATTTCTATCTGGTGTACAATTGTTTATTTTACCTGAGACCTAAGCCCAGGCTTATCTCTTACCTATTTATTTGTAACTGGATGGGAGGAGTGAGGGGAGGGAGCAGGGAGGGAGGTGTTCACTTGACTTTGCTGGTTTCCTGTTTACAATCCTGTAGGTTCAGATAGCTCACTGTGTCCTCCTTCTGTACAATAGTGGCCTGAGCCAGTGAAAGGCTGTGGAAATGGCCTTGGGCCGGGCAGTCAGGAGGGGTAGGGTTTCAGTTTTGCCTCTTACACTTAGCAATTGTGTGGTTTGGACAAGTCATTACCCTCTCTAGGACTCAGTTTCTCAGAATTCTAGAATCTCAGAATCTTTAGGAAATTCTTCTGCCTTCCAGTAATTACCTTCCACCTACTATTTCCATTTTTGTCTCCTGGGGCCAAGAAGAACAAGCCTAATGCTTCTGGACGCATGGAAGCCCTTCAATTATCTGACGATGATACTCATATGGGCCCAGGCTTTGAGTTCTCAGTCTCAGTTCTTTTCAACAATCCTAGTCTCTAGTACCTTCTTAATTCTGGTTGCCCTCCTTTGATTATGCTCCAAGGATGCCATTCCTAATGTCAATGCCATTCCTAAAATGTGGTACCCAGAGCATATGGGAAGTAGAATGTAGTGTGAACAGAGCACTGGCTCCAGAGACAGAAGAACTGTGTTCAAATCCTGCCTTTGATGCCTACTGCCTGTGTGACCTTAGAAAAGTCACCTACCTGGGCCTCAGTTTCCTCATCAGTTAAGTGAGGGGTTTGGACTAACTGACCTTTGAAGTCCCTCCTAGCTCTAAATCTATGATTCTATCACCTAATATACCAAATGGGGTCTAACCATAGCAATTTCTTCATCTGAAAGACAAGCCGATTGGCCTAAATGATATCTTTCAGCTCTGAATTCTGTAACCCTATAAACTCAAGGTGTGAGCAGACTGAAATGGTATCTAGTACCCAAATTCTTTCTATTTCACTTTGGAATGTGGCTGAGCCAAGAATTCACTTCAGATATTAGGCAGCTATACTGGGAGTGCTGACTCAGGGGAAGCTAGGAAGCTTCTCCATCTCCCACCCCACCCTGGTCTGTCCCCATGCTGCTGCCCCCTTCCTGAAGCCTGATCTAAGCTGAGAACAGAGGTTTCCTCTAAAAGTGGCTAAAAAATACCAGGATGTGCAGAGCTGCCTTCTCCTAACCCTTCTTTGGAACAGGGTTTGGGTTTCAAAGGCCTTTTCCTTCTGGGATAGTAATAATAATTCTACATCAGTACTTCAAAAGAACCATTATTTTATTTTATTTTTTTTACAATGGAGGTGCTCCTTGAATTAACTCACACTCCAACCTTCCAAAGGCTGAGCAGACTATCTTCATGAGAGGCTGTGGTCAAAAATTTTAATACCTAGTTGCTAACCCACTACTCCCACCTCCCTTTTTTGGTTATGAGCCTCTCCTAGTGTAATTAAAACTAGTATTTAAAGACACATATAGTTGATAGTTTGTTACACACTAAAAGCCCATCCAGGCCATTGGGACCTCCACCCCTACTCAGAGAATATGTTCACTGGCATATCCTTCAAGACCCCAAGTTCACCTCCATGCCATGATGAAGCATCAGAGAAAGATCTGGGAGGAGAAATAATTCCTTACACTCATATAAGGCTCCCTAATCACAGAAAGGCAGTGTAGTGTTATGGCTAGTAATCTGGCCTTGGAGCAAGGAAACCCTGAGTTCTAGTCCTGCCTTCATACTGACTGTATGATCCTGGGCAAGTCATTTAATCTCTGAGTGCCCCCAAGGAACTCTTTAAGTCTATACATTGCAGATATCACACAGTAAAACTTTATTTTATTTTTTTGCCTTTTTTTTTGGAGGGCAATTGGGGTTAAGTGACTTGCCCAAGGTCACATGGCTAGTAAGTGTTCAGTGTCTGAGGCCGGATTTGAACTCAGGTCCTCCTGACTCCAGGGCCGGTGCTCTACTCACTGTACCACCTAGTTGCCCCCCTGAAACTTTATTTTAAAAAGTCAAAACCATTCTTAATTCACTGGACTATACAAAAACGATTGAGGGGGATAAGAATTATGGATTTGGCTCACTGACTAGGTAGTTTGCTGACCCCTAGAGTAAAAATCTTTTGGGTGTCTTCTGACTCTGAATTTGATGAAAGGATCCATGGCTGCCCCAATGTGGATATTCTCTATATCTGTACAAACCACAATATCTCCATGCCTTCTCATTCTGTGTAATTCTTATCTTTATCATAAATCCTCCATAGAAGATCAATTCAATGAATTGGAACCCTTTCTCTGGATTTGTCAGTACTTTGCAAATACTATGACAGTTCTGGATCATTCCATCTGTCATCTCTTGCTTTCAGGACAAGATCAATCCACCTACTTTTCAAGTCATGCATGTCCTTAAGGATGTTTTTTATGTCATTTCTTGGGCATGTGTCATCATTGGTGATATGTGAAAGAGTAAACAGTTGGATATTTGGGATTAATTCTGGTTGTGTATGCTGATGGTTCAGTTTGGCACAAACCTCACCCTGGTGCAGGGATCCAAATTGCAAAATTCACTCAGAAAAAAAAGTGTGTGTGTGTGTGTGTGTGTGTGTGTGTATTTGTGAAGGAAGCGGATTCAAGTTGAAGTTCATCACTAAGCAAATGCCTATCCAAGCTCCCAAAGAAGTCATAGGATCATAAGTCCTGAGCCAGAAGGGACCTTAGAGGTCAACTTGTACAATCTCCCCTTTTCACAGATGACGAATCTGAGACCCAGGGATATTGAGTGATCTGACCAAAGCCACATAAATTCTGGCAGAATCAGGACCATAGGATCATAGCTCTAGACATGGAAGGAATCTTAGAGCCTATCTGGTTCAAATTCCTCATTTTACAAAGGAGAAATCGAGGCTCCGTGGTTAAATGAATTGTCCATGGTTACACAGCTCAGAAGCACTATCTGAATACCAGTCCTTCCTAAACCAAGGTCCATTCTATGTACTGTGTGTAATGTAATGCCAAGGAAAGGCAACTTCCCAAGGTTCAAAATACCAGCATAGGTGCTCTCCATTTTGTTCAGTGACAAACCAAGAACAGAGAAGGTCAAAACATGACATCATTCAAAATACAGCATTTACTAAGTGTGATTAAATAATCTCCAAGTACTACCCCACCCCAGGACCTTCGGGGCAGGTCTCAAAAGTCCAGGGCAATTCAAAGTGGCCCTCACCAATCCTTCTCAGTCTCTCTCTCTGCCTCCACGTGGTGCTGCTTCCAAAAAGTTCTTCTGCCTCTCTCTTGTGTCTCTCCAAATCTACGTCACCAGCTCCTCCCAGTTCAGGACTCTTTTCACATCAACAAGTCCATCCCACAGGTGGGATTAACAAGCTCTGGGTTTTAACACAATCAATTTGAAAACCAAGCCAACACAGGGGGAACTTTATATTCCATTACTATCACACTGTGCTACACTGCTTCTCGTTCAGATGTAGACCTTCTGATTCCAAAATCATGTGGAAATCACTTATTTGAGGGGTTGTAATGCCCTGTTAGTCTCCTCTGTAATTTCCTGGTCAAGACTTGAGTAAGGCTAATGAATCATAATAACAATTCCCATTTACATAGTGTTTTAATTCAACTGGGGGAGGGATGGAGTAAGGGGGACCAGACCTGTAATTTCATTTGTATGGTGAAATATCAATGAGGAAACTCAATTTGATTTAATTCATTTTGATTCAACAACAAACATTTATTAAGCACCTACTATGTGTAAGGCATTGTGCTAGATGCCAGAGATAAGAGACAAAAATGAAATAATTCCTGAACTCAAGGAGCTTATATTCTACGGGGGTCAGGAAATGGGGGTGAAATCAACATATACATAAGTAAATGGAAAATGTTTTTATTAAGCAGACACAAAGCAATTTAGGGAAGCAGGAAGAGCAATGCAGGAAATAGCACTTGACCTAAGCCTTGATCCTAAGAGGGAAAAGTGAGAAGGGACAGCGTTCTAAGCATAACTTGTGCAAAGACACGATGCAATGTTGTGTGTGGGGAACAACAAATAAGCCAGTTGCTTCTTGAATATGCTGTATATGAGGAAGAGTAATGTGAAATCATACTGAAAAAGACAGATTGAAAGCAGAGTCTGAAAGGCTTTATTTGTCAGAAACATTTCTATTTTATCCTAGAGGCGAGAGAACCAATGAAGTCCTTTGCATAGAGAAGTGCCACGGTCAGATCTATGCTTTTGGAATGCCAGTTTGGCAGCTCTGTGAAGGATGAACCAGAGTAGGATTCTGGGAGATTTAGAGAAATCAATTAAGAGGATATTGCAATAACCCAGGAGAGAAGTAGTGAGTGCCTGACTTACAGTGGTGGCCATATGAAGGGGTAGAAGGCGACATGTGGGAGAATAGGAGTAAGGATGACTGAAGAGTTGCAGATAGCTTTGATTGTACAAATCCAAGTGACCGGAAAAAAAGTGGTGTCTGCAGCAAAAGGAGGAAAGTTGAAAAGGAAGGTGGGTTTCTGGGAAAAGACTGTGTTGGGGGGGGGAGGAGTTGAGTTTGAGGTGCCCAGGTAGATGTGCGGCAGGTAGCTGAAAATGTGGGACGGGAGCTCGGGAGAAAATTGAGAACCGATTGCATTTATTTGGGAATCATCTGCATGGATTTGGCAATAAGTAATAAAACGACCTCTTTATAGATTTACTTTCCAGACAATGTTTCAATACTCTGTTTAGCTCAATGAGGTTAATTATTCTTATTTTAAGATATTTTTTGAAGGGTCACAAGGTTAATGTCAGGGTCAGGACTCGAGTCGTCCTCTCCTTGTAGATCCAACACTCTTTCCCATATTCACTCAGTTTCCTAGGTAAATGCTACCTGACATTTATGGAACATTATTTGAGTCTATAAAGTGCTCTTACATCCACTAATTCCTTTGCTCATTCCATCCCCTTCCTGCCCCGATTTTTGCAATCTTGCACAACCTTGGGAATCCAACTACTCCTTCCTCCTCCCCTAATATCACTAACTTGAAGTGGTATCTCCTGAATACTTAGTCTATTAGAGTTATATATGGGCATGAAATGTGGTGTCGTGAAAGTCAGGACGTGGAGTCAGGATGTCTGGAGTCAATCTTGAACACCTACTATCTGTGCCATGTTGTCCAGGTGCTTTAACTTCTCCGATTCCCAGCTTTCTCTTCTGTCACATGGAGATGATACTTGCATTACTCCTATGGTTTTTGAGAGAATTGTTTTGTAAAATGTTTAAAGTACCACAGAAATCTGAATTATTATTCCCTCTCCCCTACTGCACTAGATTGTGTGTTGTTTGATTGAAGGAACTGTCTTATTTCATCTGTGTATCTCTTGTATCTATTTAAGTCATGGGTGAGAATAACATAGGACAAAACCAAGGAGAGAGCCCTGTAGGAATCTACTAGAACAGCATTTTTTAAATTTAGTGGTCTTAGGACTCCTTCACACTCTTAAAAATTAAGAAGGACCCCCCTCAACCCCAAGAGCCTTTGTTTATGTGAATTATAGCTATCAGTATAACTATCAATATTTATTTCATTAGAAATTAAAACTTCTTATATAAAAATAGTTTAGACTTCATAGACTCCTGGGAGGGTCTTGAGGGCCATCGGACCACACTTTGAGGACTCCTGAAGGAGAGATATTACCCAATCCAGGTTGACAGAGAGCTCCACTGTTTAAGTACAGTTCTTCAACCATTTGCAAATTCATTTAATTTGCTATCACCTCCAACATCTTTAACCACTTTAACTATAAATGTATCATGAGAAAATTTGTCAGTTGTTTTCCTAAGATCAAGATATAATGTCTACTGCATTTCTCTAACTCTGTCAAAACAGGAAATGAGGTTAATTTGGTCTGATTTATTTTTAGTGAACTAGTGAACCCAAATTGGCTCCCAAAGATCACCATATTCTTTTTTGAAGTGCTTACACACTAAAACATTTGACCTATTTGAGAATTTTGATGGGGATCAATGTCAACTTTATTTGTCTATAATTTTCAGCATTCACCCCTTTTTCACTTTTTAAAAAATCTAAACATTTTCTCCCCTCAGTCTTTTGGTACCATTCCCAGGCCATTTTAGGACTGGGGAGAGATTAGATAATTGAGACTTGATTATGGAGCTATAGAATTAATTCTTCATTTACTTTATTAAGTTCTTATACTGTTCAGATGACTGACTTATCCTCCATATGCATTCTAATACTTTCATTGGCAGGCAGTGGCATCAATAAGGTATTCCTCAGTAAATCTCTCATATGACTTTGAGAATGAATCTAAATAAACAATTTTGAAAGACCTTAAGGATTCTGTTTAGTACAATAACTGACCTCAATTCCAGAGGATCAGTAATGAAATATGCTGCCCACCTCCTGACAGAGAGGTGCAAAATGATTCCTTTTTCTGGACATGACCAGTATTGAAACTTTTTTTGCTTGATGAATTTGCTTGAATATGAATATTTATCACGAAGATTTTCTCTTTTTTAGGGGGAAGGTAAGAGGGTGAGCAAATAGATTTTTAATTGAAAAAAGTAAATTTAATTTTTAAAAAGAAAATTAGTCTAAAAAAGTGAGAACCAAGTGAGATATTTGTATAACTCTTTAACAAAACTCTATCATTATGAAATAATGATGATGAAAGTGATGTTGATGATTCATATTCACATATCTATGATGCTTTAAGGTTTATAATACCTCTGTGAGAGAGATATCATAGGCATTATTATCCCCATTTTATGGATTAAGAAATAAAGAAGCTTAGCAGCTCAGAGAAAAGAAGGGACTTGTCCTAGGTCACAAAACTAATATCCGAATCAGTTCATTATGTGTCTCCCTGGGGCATTTTAAAAACAGAGCTTAAAATAGAAATGATAGCCTTATTAAATTACTACAATTCCTATTTTTAATTGCCTCCAAAATGTACCAAGGAGACCCACAAATGTCCTTACAACACCAATAATGGTAATTTTATGTGTGATCCTTTCCCAAGGCAAAGGGTCAGACAAGACTTTGCCTTCCACCCCACCTCAACCACTATCACACACCCACAGGCACATAGAGAGAGGGTTCACACCAAGGTGGCAGTAAGTCAAGGTGGCTGAACCTTTGGATAGTTTTCACTGGTTTTGTCAGAAAGTATGACATTGACCAACCAAACAGGTCCAACCCTACATTCCAGTAAAATTGGACTGCCTAGTCTGATTTTATCTGTGTCACCCTTACATACACATGACCTCAAGGAGTTTCATGCACCTCAGCATAAAGAGCTAGTTTTTAATTCTCCTCAACAAGGATGAAATCACTGAAGTTATCTTTGGAAGAAGTGAAACTCTAGGGAGACAATTAGCAATTTAGCATTTCTAGTTCAGAGGAAAATATTAGTTCCACTGACTGAAGAGAAGAAAAGAAATGACGTTAATTATAATTAAGACTTGGTGACTATAGAAATGTGAAATTGATAATATTATCCCTTGAGGAAGAGCGGGGAGCTCCAGTGTGGCTGCTGGAATAGAAAAGAACACTGAATTTGGATTTCGAAGACTTGGTTTGTGGTTCAAGTCATTTAATCTCTCGAAACTTTAGTTTTCTCGTGTATAAAATGAAGGGATTGAACTAAAGGATCTCTAAGTTCTTGATCCTATGATAAATCATTATTAGCCCCCCAGGGCCTCACTTTCCTCTGATAAACTGAGAATAACGATACTTCTATTCCCTCCTCCACCAGTTCTAAGGAAACCATGTACTTCAATGTGCCACAAAAGCTTGATTTCATAGGATCCCAGAATTAAAATTGAACAGGTGCCTCTGAGGTAATATATTCCACTTGGTGATACATTGGATAGAATTCTATACCTAAAGGAGGGAAGACTTATGTTTGTGATTTCAAATCTGGCCTCAAACATTTACTATCTGTGTGACGCTGGGCAAGTCATTCATCCCTATTTACCTCAGTCTTCTTATCTACAAAATGATTTAGAGAAGAAAATGGCAAACCACTCTAGTCTCTTTGCCAAGAAAATCCCAGTTGGAGTTATGAAGAGTTGGACATGGGGCAGCTAGGTGGCACAGTGAATAGAGCACTGGCCCTGAAGTCAGGAGGACCTGAGTTCAAATCTGGCCTTAGACACTTAACACTAGCGCTTTGACCTTGGGCAAATCACTTAACCCCAATTGTCCTGACCTCCCCCTTCCAAAAAAAAGGCAAAAAAAAAAGAGTTGGACATATCTAGAACATCAACAAATCCAACCCTCATTTTTGTAGATGAGGAAACTGAGGACCAGAGAGGTTAAATGACTAACCTACAGCCAAAAAAAGTAATCAGTGGCATAGGTGGGATTTGAACTGGCTCTTCTAGATCCACTGATCTCTCCATTGTACCACAATACTTTTGTTTTTTTGCTGTAACAATTTATATACACCTTCTAAAAGGGCATGGAGAGATCACATTTTTCTAATTCCTGCTCTCTGAAACCCCAGGCTCAAGCAGGAATCCTACACTTTTGATATGTCTCTGCCACTGTGTTACCTTGGGCCCCCCTCTTCTCTGTGCACTTCAGCTTTTCTATTTATAAAATGAAGTGGATTGGATACTCTCTGAGCTTCTCCGTGGATAAGAACAAGGTTACTATCATGTATTCAACCAGGATTTTTGCTTCAAAGGATCCTTTGCTTGAGGATCTGGAAGAGAAGGGACCCTGTAATGCTGTTTAATATGCATATGATCTTCAAAGAAATACTGTGCCATAGGCAGAGCTCCTCTTGTACAGATGAGGAAGCTGAGGCTCAGCAAATAGAAGTGACTTGCCCAAGTTTACACAAACAGTCATTGATGAAGCCAGAATGAGAATCTGGGGCTTCTTAAAGTTTGCTTCCAATACTCACATACAACGGACTGTTTTCAAGGTTCTTTCTAGCTCTGGAGTTCTTTGTTCTGTGTCCTGGGGTTCTTTCCAGGTTGGGCAATCTATGGGGCTGAATCCTCATCAGAATTAGAAAATACCTTCAGGATCATTAGGGAATCTAAGAGAAAAAATAAAAGAAGTCATTTAGACTGAAGACTTCCCAAATCAAAATTCTGCCTTCTCCAGGCCTTGCAGTTTCCCTTGAAATTTTTATTCTTGAGTAGATAAATGTCAATAAGCTTTTAGGTTAATGGAATTTTTGGCTTCCCTCATTCCTCATCAGAGAAGAGTCTGTCTGTACTCTGCTAATGGGCATCTTATGTGGGCCTTTAACCCACATGTTAATTATTGTACCAGGACTGACTCCTGGATTCCACTGTGGACAGGATGTCATTTTGCATGGAAGGGATACTTGTGAATGCTTTTTTTTTTTTAAAGAGAAAACAAAGGGAAATGTATAAAAGGCTTTGTTGTTTCTGAGTGGCTTCTAAAGGAAGGAATCTGGACTAGAAAGTTAGGTGACCTCTCCTGAGTTTGAGGCCTGATTGCCACTGACTAGCTTGCCTTCCGTGAACCTTAGTGTCCTAATGTTGGCCTCCCAGGGGCACCTATGAGATAATGGATGAGTGTTTTGTTACCATAAAACAGTATACAAATATAAACAGTATATAAATATAAAAATCCTGTTTAGTTTCTTGCTATAATTAGTAGTAATAATAACCAGAATCCATGCTTAGTCTATTGAGGATGTTAGGATCCAAATCAAGAAAATGGCAGAGTTTCTGTTCCCTGAGATGTTGACTCACCTACCAGTAGCTTGTTGCATAACTGATTTGGAATGTAAGGTAGGGTGAATACCTGAATGGGTGAAAAGCCTAAATACTTCTGGGTTATGAAGAACTTTGCTTTTTGTGGAGAAGAGGAAGAAATTAGAAAGCAGAGTCCGATTTCTGGATGGACTCAGCTTGGGTCAAAGGGCCTGTTTTTTTGGACATCAGCAGTTGAGGTAGTTTGGATTCTCAATTAGCCATATGTGTTCTGTTTTGGGGGTGACTGATGGGTGGAAGTATTGCACAGAGGCCATTTGATTACCATCTACCTCCTACTACACATATATGTACACACATATTTCCTACAAGATATTTATCCCTTCTAAAAGGTAGACCTTGAACTAGATCTATGTTCAATAAATTGATCCATCAGTCAATAACCTTTATTAAGCACCTACTATGTGTGTCAAAAACTGAACCAAGGTACTGGGGGTAAAAAGGCAAAAAATCAATAGTCTCTGCCATCAAGGAGTTTATATTCCAGAGAGAATAAATATAAAGTAATTTGGGGAGGGAAGGTTTTAGGAGTTGGGAGTGAGGAGTGGGATGGGGAGGAAACAGAAAAGATTTCACATGTAAAATGGAGTGCTTGAGCTGAGACTTGAAGGAAGCTAGGGATCCCAAGAGACTAAGGTAATGAGAAAGGGCTTCCTAGGCACTGGGATCAGTCAGTGAAAGACCGGGAGGTAGAATGTAGTAAGCAACAGCAACAGGGCTTGTTTGGCTGGACTGTACAGGATGGGGATGGGAATAATGTGGAAGGGTGAGGGTGGAATTCTCAGGCAGATTTTGCCCTAATTTAAAGAAAGACTTCCTAATTAGAGTAATACCAGCATGGAGGATACTCTCTAAAGACAGTGATCCCATGGCGCCCCAGTCACCAAGGTTGTTCTTTCTATACCTTGAAAGTAAGAGTGGTGGGGGATGGAGGAGAGGGGAAGACACTCCTCAAATTGATACTGAAATAAATCTATAACCTCATTGATTCAGGAGTTCCTGCCAGTAATTTAAATAAATAAAATCAAATCCATTTATGTTTGTCCATCTTATACAACTCTTATCCAACTCCTCCCAAAAGTTTGACCCAGAGGGTCCAGCCCAGAAGCCTTTTTCTCTTTCTCCTGACATTATAAGGGTATCAGGGGAGCACTCCAGCCATCTACCTGCCATCCTTCTCACTCTCTACATGACCAGCCCATGTTCTTTTCATGTCATGGCATTCTTTGATGTATCGTCCTGTTCTTCAGAGTTACTTGTTGGTTATATGCTGCAACCCGCTCCTAACCAGCTTGCATCTCTCCATATCCATTATATGATATTCATCTTTAATTTTCAGGAAGCAAAGCTGTTCATGGAAATGTTTGTATTGCAAAGATGGACCTTTGCTGTTAAAGGAAGGTTGTGGTCAGAAAAAGTATTTTGCAGTTTATCAAAATTAATTCAGCCTCCATGTCTGCCTCTTTTTCAACTCTAGGTCCAGTTCATTGTCCATCTGTATTGTCTGTACCAGATAGACATACTGTTATACAAGCTCTATAGGTAGAACATTCAAGTGCATGTTGAAATCTGGGAATGGGAATTATTCATCCATTTTGTCTTTCTTATGGGGATGGGCAGAGTATCTTTTGAGTGGCTGCTGATCTCTTCCAGGAGTCAGTACAATGTCTTGGGGCTTACTGCAACCCACACAATATCATCTACAAACAGGACTCTCTGGATTATTTTACCATCTGCTGGTAATCCCTTCTCCACCTGAATTCTGTCAGACCTCTCCATTTCAGTGTTGGATTCTTCTGGGGGAAAACATTTCTCCATTTTATGCTTCACCTAATGTTTATTATCAAAGGGTCATTGTGAGCAGCTAATTCTCTTGTTAAATCTTTCAAAGAATCTTGAATGGCCTTGATATGAGAGATACTTTGTTGCAAAACAGCCTACAAAGTGGCATTTTGTACTATTGAATGGAATGTTTTTTTTTAATAACCAAGAAACAATTAAAATGGGATCTTGTATTCTTTTTTTTAATTATAGGAATTTAAATAAACTTTTATTGATGCCTTTTTTATGGCATCATAGTTTTCTCCAGCATCTTTCCTCCTCTCCTTCGCAGAGAACCAGCTCATATAACAATATTTCTTAAAGACAGGGGGGAGTGGGAGTGGGATGGGGAATCAGCACAATTGATCAGTATATTGAAAAAGTCTGAAAGCATATACAATGTAAAACTCTTATGTATCTCTCATCTTGCTGAAGGGGTTGGATGGAGGGTTTCCTCTTATATCTCTTCTTTCAAGTCATGCTTGGAGATCTTATATTTTCTACATCTTTTAATCAACTGTGAGATAATAAAACTGTCCATTGTTGAATATCATTTTTGGAAGCCTGTTTGTTCTTTGATAACACTCTCATTGAGGGCACCCTCAATTCACATATAGATGTCCCTCATAAAGATTGTATGTATAGAGGGGCGGCCAGGTGGCTCAGCGAGTAAGAACACCGGCTCCAGTGTTGGGATGACCTGGATCAAATCTGGGCTCTGATACTTAGCACCACACCCAGAAATAACTGGCCGTGTAATCTTGAGCAAGTTACTTAACCCCGATTGCTTTGAAAAAAAAAATTTTATGCATAGGGGAAAGCATGGAAGTTAATACAGCTGCTGAAGTTTTTTCAATCACTTTTTTTGGTATTGGTGAAGTTTGAGATTTCGTCCACATCTTTCACATCTTCCCTCTTTTAGATACCTTGTAAATTGATCCTTCAGTGTCCTACAACTGTATTCATCTCCAACATGAATCTCCTTTCTATGTATTTGATCTACTCTGGCAGCTTTCCCTGTCTCTGTTCCCTTTAGTGCTATTTCTTTTTTATTTTATTTTATTTTTTGCTTTTTGGAGGCCAATTGGGGTTGACTCTCCCAAAGTCACATGGCTAGTAAGTGTGTGTCTGAGGCCGAATTTGAAGTCAGGTCCTCCTGACTCCAGGGCCGGGGCTCTATTCACTGAGCCACCTAGCTGCCCCCCCCCCCCTTAGTACTGTTTCTGCTTCCTCTTTAAGCACCTCGAAGACTTTGAACTCAGAATCTAAGTGTGGTGACTCTACTATCCTTGATGGAAGAAAGTGGACTATGATACTTTTTGCAAGTCTTTTCCATTTTTCTTCTGTTTGTGCGCTTCTTTTCCATTTTAATGATTGGATGCCCTTGGAATGACTTTGCTTAGCTGGATATTTTGCCAAGCTTTTATCAGATTTGTTTCCCCTGCGCTGCATCTCTTTGCTTTAGGAGACAATAGTTCTGATAATCATCAATCATCCTTCTTCATAAGATTTTACAGATGAGTTTATATTCTACTTCTGTGTTGCCTTTGGCAGCCACATCTCTCCATTTGTCAGGAAAGTCAAATGTTTGCTGATGAAGGTGCTTTCTGGGCTCTTTTTTGTCTCCTTATTGTAGGAATTAATTTACATTGGTTTAACTTCTGGGTAAAATTATTGTACTGAGTGTCAATATCATTTCTGCTCTCCATTTAGCATTTCTGATTTTCAGTAGCTTGTTTAAATAATTCAGAGTTAAATCCTTTAATTGTATTCCATATCATTTTCTCATTTCTATTCTTTTTTTCTTATTTATTATAAATTCTGATTTTAGCTCTGATTATTCAGTGGTCTAACCATGGATAGACAGTTAACTCAGGAATAACTGCTATCAATAATAATCAATAATAAGGATATTAATATCCAATAATTATGTTGGTGTTTTATTATTTCTCAAAGCTCTTTATGTAAATTAACTTATTTGATCCTCAAAATAACACTTTGAGACACTCAGGGCAGATATTATTAACGCCATTTTAGAATCAGGGAAACTGAGATGTTGAGACACTTGCCAATGGTTACTCGACTAATAGTAGTAGAGTCAAGATTCAAACCCAGGTCCAGTGGCTCCTAATCTAGTTTTGTCTTCATGACCCCACAACTTCAAAGCAGAGTGATCTATCTAAATCCCATCTCTCCCTCAAGGTAATGCAGAAGGCATACATCACCTCTTCCATGAAGCCCTTCCTAAACAACCCCCACAGAAACTCCCTGTCCTGACTCTTCTAGCATTAAGAAAGAGAGGAGAGAGAGAGACAGACAGACAGACAGACAGACAGACAGAGAGACAGAGAGAGACAGAGACAGAGGCAGAGAAGAGACAGAGACAGACAGTAAGAGACAGAGAGTCAGACAGAGAGACAGAGAGAGACAGAGATAGAGAGGGAGAGAGACAGTGACAGAGAAAGAGAGACAGAGAGGGAGAGAGAGAGATGATGAAAGAGAAACAGAGAGAGAAATGTCATAGATTAGACAAATAATCAGAGTGGGCTTCCTGGAGGAAGGGAGGTCTTTAAATATGGATGGCAATAGGAAATGGAGGGATGGAAGGGTCTGGAGGACATCCTAGCTTACAGGCGAGGGCAGGCATGCAGTCTAACCAAAGGCACAAAAGTAGGTATCAGAATCACATATGCAGAGAGTGCTTAAGGAGAACTCCCTGGGTGGTTGGATGGGTGATAGGGAGTCTTTAAAAAAAAAAAATATATATATATATATATGTTTTGTTGGGGGAGTGAGGGAGGGAATGACAAGATAAAAATGGTGTTTAGAAACAATTACCCTAGCAGCTGTGCACAGAGGAGACTACACTCAGAGAGACCATCTAGAAAGTTGTGGGAGGGAGAGTAGCAAAAGTCTTGGACTGGGAGTTAAAGGATTTAGATCTGAGTATTTGCTCCCAACACCTGCCTAACCTCTCCCTGGACCTCTAATTGCCCATCTGTAACATCTCAGAGCTGAATGGGATCATCTCTAAAAGTTCCAACGTTATAAGGTTCCTCCCTTATAGCTCTAACATTCTGTAGTCTCATTTCCCTTCCAGCTCTGACATTTTACATTTAATATTCTAAGGGACCTTACAGCTCTGACATTCTTTGTTCTAAGGTCCCCTCATATTCCAGCTTCTATGTTCACAAATCCCTTCCTGACCCTCTACATTTTAAGGATTCTTTCAGTCCTGATTCTATAATGTTCCATATTCTATTGTCCCTTCTACTTCCTAAGTTTTTGTCTCAGACACATGACTTGCACGTTGGAGATGTCTTTGACATAGGAGGCCCAGGTCACATTTCCATGCATTTCATTTTGGCATGAAACCCAAGTAAGAAACTTCACAAAAGCACTAACTACCCATTTTGGGTAAAACAAACAAAAAAACCACCAAACTTTTTCCAGAATTGATCAAAATAAATTTCTAGGTAAAAAAGAAAAAAAAACAATATTAAAGGTTATACAACAGGCATTAAATATTTGCTAAGGGAATGAGATAACATCGTCCAAAGGTCCCTAGGGTCCCACAATAAGCTTTTTTCTCGGAGGCACAAGCACACATTCCTCTGTCCTGTGACTGACGTCTCTTCCATCAAACACTACCACCTAATAGATGTGATTGCTTCAATGCAGCCTGGTAATCCCCTTTGTTGGAGCTTTGGTTCTGTCTACTTCTGTTTCAGATCCTTTTCCTGCTCTAGTGATGTATTAGTGTTATAGCCTGAAATTTCAAGCTTCAAATAATCTTGTCTAGTCCAACCCCCCTTATTTTATAGAAGAAGTGGTGCCTTGTAGAAGGGATGTGATTTGCCAAATGTAACACAGGAAGTTAGTGGAATATTCAACATGAGGACTCGGGTCTCCTGGCTTCAGGCACTCTTTCTCCTCCATGGCGCTGCCCTCTGATGGTGCTCTCTGGTGATGAAATGTCCAGTACAATGACAGGAGTGGGAAACCTGTGGCCTTGAGGCCACGTGTGGCCCTCTAGGTCCTCAAGGGCAGCCCTTTGAAGGAACTCAGACTTCACAGAATAAGTCCTCTTAATAGAAGGATTTGTTCTGTAAAACATGGACTCAGTCAAAAGGCCACACCCAAGGACCTAGAAAGCCACATATGGTCTTGAGGCTTCAGGTTTCCCACCCCTGGTCTATATTCTATCTTCGAAAAGCCCTTCCAGCCCTGACACCTTATGCTTCTTTGAAAGTAAGCATCTTTCTAAAACAAACAGCAATTTAAGGAGAACCATCTGCCAGAGTTCTATGAATTAAACGTGTATTTAATTTAACTATATTAGGATGTTATTTCAATACCAATTGACTATTAAAAACATTTGTGACGGTTTGGCAAACAGATTAATGCTGTGTAGAATTAAATCTGGGGAAACTTTCCAATAATCAGCAGGGTGTTCACACATTGTCCTATTAAAAGATAACAACTTTTGACAAGCACTGCTAAAGGATGCGATGTCTTACAACATTCTAATATAAGCTCTGTGGATTGTGTGGAGGCTACACAGTGCAGTGTTAAGAACCTTGGACAGAGAACCAAGAAGTCCCCATACTAGCACTGAGCCTCTGTGACCTTGAGTCATTGCCTTCCACTGGGCTTCAGATTTCTCCCTCTAAAATGGGTTTAATAATGTTTGACATAGTAGCTTCCTGGGACTGCTGAGGAGCAAATGAGATAATGAGTGTGAAGGTACTTTGAACAATGGAGGGTCATTTTGTACAGAAAAGTCACTGATGAAGACACACTGGTGGTGAGTCCTATACTGCAGGTAACTCTGGATTTGGAGTTGAAAAAGATTTGGATTAGAATCTTGCCCCAAACTCTTACTTGCTGTTATGGGCCAAACTGCACTCTCTCTGTCTCTCTGGCTCTGGCTCTGGCTCTTTCTCTCTGTCTCTGTCTCTTTCTGTCTCTCTGTCTCTCTCTCTCTCTGTGTCTCTCTCAAATAGAAGAAGAACCTAGAGTGGTCTGTATCATTCATGCATTCATTCATTCATTTGTTCAACAAGTATTTTTAAAACACCCACTACTATATGTAGTAGACCCTGTAGCTACAAAGACAAAAATAAACAGTTCCTGCTCACTAGTAGCTGACAGTTTATTGAGGGAAGCAATATGTTTGCAGAAAACTAAATAGAAAATAGATACAAGGTAAATTTACAAGAGTATTAGGGGTGGGGATGGGGTCAAGTTGGGTTTCCTGGAGGAGGGGGCACTTAAGCTCATTTTTGAAGGCTTCTAGGAGGTGGAGACCAGGAGGAAATGCAGTCCAAGCAATGGAGAGAGGCAGGACAAAGTCATGGAGGCACATAGCAGACGGAATGATGGGAGATGCAATGTCCCATACAGGGAACAGCAAATAGGCCAGCCTGGTGGAATGTAAAGGGTGTGAGTAGTAGAGAAGGAACAGAGGAGATAAAGAATGTGAAGCACTCTGCAAACCTTAAAGTATTACTTTTAAAATGACGGCTTTCATTAAGATGCCGCTGGGCCTCACCTGCTGGGCCTGAGTTCTACTGCTTCTGGTCTACCAGAATTGGCCATGTGGAAGTTTGATTTTCAGTAAAGAAATGAAAAGGGCGGCTAGGTGGCACAGTTAATAGAGCACCGGCCCTGAAGTCAGGAGGACCTGAGTTCAAATCCGGCCTTAGACACAACACAAAAACTAGCTGTGTGACCTTGGGCAAGTCACTTAACCCCAATTGCCCTCTAAAAAGCAAAAGAAAAAAAAAAAGAAAAGAAAGTAAAGAAATGAAGAAGCCATCCTCTTAGCCCTGTGGGTCTCTTTCCCACCCAACTTCAGTCACTGCTGTCTTTGACCTCCACTGGTTGGCCCAAGAGATGTCCCCTCATTGTCTCCAGGATAATGGTGTAGGAAGAGGAAAGGGCCCTGAAGGAGAATCAGGAGAACTTGTTTCAAGTCCTTTCTGTGCCATTTAGTATCTGTGTGCTCTTGGGCCATGTCACTACTTTTATCTGAGTCCAAGTTTCTTCATCTGTTACATGAGGAGCTGCACCTAAATAATCTCTGAAATTTATTCTAACTCAATCTCATATTCCCCTACCCCAAGTTGGACACAGGTTTGTGGAAACCCTAAGGGGAAACCAGGCTACACTGAGTTGGGAGACCCATGTTAGGAAAGGGAGAAGAATTAGCCTCTTCTTATTCAAAGGGGCACATGATTCTTTTTTTTTTTTTTTTTTAAGCAATCGGGGTTAAGTAACTTGCTCAAGGTTACACGGCCAGTTATTTCTGGGTGTGGTGCTGAGTGTCTGAGCCCGGGATTCGATCTCCAGGTCGTCCCAACACTGGAGCCGGTGCTCTTACTCGCTGATGGGCCACATTATTCTTGGACTGCTTTCTCTGCTAGAACACGCCTTTAGTAAGGGAGTCATACACAGTTCTTAAGAATAGTGCTAAATACTTTTATTTTTAAAATCTTTATTTTTTGTTTTGTTGGGGTTATTTTGGTGTGTGGGTACGTGTGTTTAAAAGATGACTAATATGGAGATGTATTTTTCGTGACTTCACATGTTAATTGCTGTCATATTGCTGGTCTTCTCAAGGGGTGCGGGAGGGGTAGGAGAAAGGGAGAGAATTTGGAACTCAAAATTTTTAAAAATGAATGTTAATTTTTAAATGTAAATAGGAAATGTTCAATGAAATAAAAAAAATCAAAGAATTCTGCTGAGAGGATGATAAGGTTTAGGAGAGATGGCATGTAACTGTCCTTTGAGTGAGTTTCTCTACATAAATCTAAGAATCTCCCAGAAGGACTGTCATTAAGGACCTCACCGGGACACTGTTGGACTATCTTGGATGATAATTTATCAAAGAAACCTGGTTTTCTTTATGGATTTTTTTTTCTTAATAGATTTTCTTTCATTGTTATCTTTTATTTTCATATCACCCAAATGCCCTTCTGTACCATCCCTTTCTCCCCCTTTTGGGGCATTTTCCTTTTTCTTGAACAACTTTTTTTAACAGAAAAAAAGAAGAAAACAACCAGCAAAACATATCAATACGCTGGACTAACCTTACATCATGTACATAGACCATAGACCATCCACCCACCTCTGCAAAGGAGTCATGGGGAGGTGTCTGTCAAGGCCAGCTCTTTCTCTTTAATTCGTTGTTTGACAGCTGAGTTTATGGGTGTGTGTGGAGAGGGGCTGGAGTTGGAGGACGTTTGTTGTTCGTTTTAACTTGATTCTGAGCATCCCAGATGGAAGCAGCACTAGTTGCTTCTGGGGTGCCAGTCATGCTGAAGGAATACTCATAGTGTCACGGCCAAGGCTGGAGGGCTTCAGCACTGGAGGAGGAGCCGGGCTCATGCCTGTCTGAGTGACTGGGAAACCAGGCTAAAGTGAGGGTCAGGAAGCATCTTTCTTATTTAGTCTGAGGGTCTGAGCTCTAGCTGGAGGAGGCTTCAGGGAAACACAAGGCCCTGGAATGAAAGAGCTAACACAGCAGGGCTCTCTGGGCCCTCTGTTTGTGCTGTAGCAGCTGAGAGGGAAGCAGGTGGGGGAGGGAGAAGAGAGCTGGCACTGGGCTCTGAATGGACTTGCTCACTGGCCACATTATCTGGCAGAGGCCACCTTCTGCACACAGACAGGGGATCCTAGGCACGGATAATCTGAACACCCTGGAGAATTGATCCCTGGCATCTTTACCTGAGCATTTGTGGCTTGGGAAACCTAAATGTTGGATTTTTAGGGCATTCTCCTGAATCCTCTTCCAGCCTTTGGAAGAGGCTCCTACAGATCCACTCCAATACCAATCAACAAGCCTACTATTGTTGGGGCCTACTATGTGCTACGTGCTAGGAAAACAAAAATTAAAAAAGATATTGTCCCTGTTCTCAAAGAGCTTAGAATCCCAAGAGAAGGAAAACACATGTATGTGAATAACTGACAGAAGATAATGAGCTAAGGGCAATGCTAGGAGCCTTATGGGGGAGGGGAGGTGGGCATGAGAATGAGGAGGGGGCAGGGAAGGTTCCTGGTCCAGGTCTTAAAAGAGAGTGTAGACTTCACAAAGCAAAAATTGGTGGGTAATCTGTTCCAAGTATGGGCAAGGGTGTGAGCAAACTTACAGCATAGTGAATAACTAACTCAGTTGGGCTGGAGGTCAGAGTGCATATGTGTTTCAAAGGATGGGGTAGAAAAATGAGGTTTAAAAGGTAAGGAGGTACCCTAAAATGGGGTCTTAAATGCCAGGATTGGGAGTTTATGCTTTATTTGGCAGGCAGTGGGGAGCCACTGAAGGTTGTTAATGGAGGAAGAACTAATTTGCTCCCTCCCTCCTGAACTAAAGATGGATGAGGAAATTATGGAAGGGAATATTCTGTAGAACTGGGAAAATGTACAGTAACCTTCAGATGGCTCCATGAAGTATGTGAGGTGGGAGGACTTATTCTTGGTTCTGGCACTGATTCGTATGGGATCTCATTTCTCTTTTCTACAAACTGTGATATTTTGATATCTGCTTTATGTCCCTGATGTGACCGTATGAGATCAGAAAAAAAGCCTTGCCCTTCATTCAGCCCATCAGTTATATGGTGGGAAGAGAGTCAGTCAGTAAACACTTGTTAAGTTCGGTCTATGTGCCAGGAGCTGTGCTAAGGACTAGGGATGTACAGAGAGGCAAAAGACAGTCCCTGACCTCAGTTTAATGGGCAGATAGCCGTGTACAGGGTAATAGGGAATGATTAGGAGAGGAAGCTGTTGTCCAGTCACGTCTGACTCCTTGTGACCCTGTTTTGGGGGTTTTCTTGGCAAGGATACTGGAGTGGTTTTCCAGGAAATTTAGGCCAACAGGGTTAAGTGACTTGCCCAGGATCACACAGTAGTGTCTAAGGCCAGATGAGTCTTCCTGACTCCAGGCTTGGCACTCTATCCACTGTGCCACCTTGCTGCCTAAGAGAGGGAAGGCACTAGAATTAAGAAGGGTTGGGAAAGGCTTACTCTGTAGAAGGTGGGATTTTAGTTGAGACTTAAGAAAGCCAGGAGATAAAGATGAAGAGGAGAGAAAATGCCCAGAACTGAGAGATGGATTATCTTCTTCATTGGAATGGCAAGTCCAGTGTCAATGGAGTCCTGGAGAAGCCTGGGTCCTGATCGCAGATTCCAGATCCCTTAACCCCCAGTTACCTTGGGCAGGTAGCTTCCTTTCTCTGGACAGAAGCTTCCACATCTGTAAAATAAAGAGTTTTAGCCGAATCGTCTGTAACATCCCTTCCAACTTTGCCATTCTGTGCTTCATGCTCTCAGGTCACTTCCATCTCAAACAGTCTGTTTTATGTTCTATTTTCTAACAGTCTATGTTCTAAGAGCCCCCTTCTCCCTTTGACATTTTACATTGAATGGACAAGAGGCAGAACTTGTCAGACTGAAGCCAGTTGGCAGCTCATGGTCCTTGGATTTCCCCACAATATATTAGCACTTTATACCTTGCCAAAGAGTCAAGGGAAGTAAACATGTTATATCTATTAAAGCCTCTGGCCATAAGGCCAAGTGACTGTGTTACCCATAACACAAAGACAATTGCTGGCTTCATGCAGTTCCTGTATTTTAGACATGATTTCCAGGAGCCCCAGTGAAATTGAATTGTACTTCTCAGAAAAATTCTTGGATGTAGGAGATCAGTTCTGCCTTGTATAAAGTTCCCTTCCAGCTCTAAAGTTTGAGGGCAGCCAGCGTGTTGAAGAGAAAAGACACTGGATTTGGAATCTGAGCTGCCCCAAATGCCCTCTCTGCTTGGGAATATCCCAGACTGGGAACATGCCAAGACAGAATAATGACTCCCTGAAAATCTCTACATCCCTTGATGCTTCTCCTAGCTCAGCCTTGACCTCTTTCTCCGACATTATCACAATTTCCTTCTAACTGGTTTCTCTTGTCTCTAATCTTTTCCTTTCCAAACCATCCTCCACATCACTGCCTGAGACATCTTCCTAATGAACCCCTCTGACAGTGTCACTCCTGTACTCAAATACCCTTAATGTCTCTCCATTGCCTACCCACTAAAGTATAAAATACTCAGATTGCTGCTTAGGGCCCTCTACCATCTGGATCCAAATTATCTTTACAGCCTTATCTTTTCCATTCAATTTAATAACGTCATTAAGTGTGTGCTTTGATCCAAGGTTGGTGTTAAGGAACAAATAATCAAGTCAGTCCCTGCCCTTAAGGATCTTACAGTCTAAAAAAGGAGGACAACACCCAAAAGGAAAAGGGGTGGGGACACCAGGGAAGACCCTGAGGGATATAAACTTCCTGTGTTTGAAACCAAACCAAGTCAGTGATGGAAAATGAAGAGCTACCTGGAGAGTTCTGAGCCCTCTACAAAGAAAGGCTTCATCTCACATTATAACCCCATGCTCTTACCAATATATTCTGTGTTCCATCCAAACTAAGCTATTCTTCGTGTCCTGTTACCCATCCTTTTCTCTTCCATAGCCAGTGTTCATGCCATTCCTCAAGGGTGAAATTAGACTCCAATGTCTACCTGTCCTTGAAAGCCAAACTCAGATGTCCCCTCCTTCATGAGGGCTTCCCCACAGTTGAAAGTTATCTCTTCCTCAGTTCAATTAAATGCAATCAATATTTATTCCCCACACCCTCCTCCACCCCACTTATGGTAGTTTACTGGTTACTTGTGTTCATGTCATATTTCCGTGTCTTCTCTCTGTTCTCTTTCCACCCCGCTCCACCTCTCCTCAAATAGATTGTAAGCTTCTTAAGGGCAGGGGAAGTATCATTCGTTTTACCTTTATATCCTTGTCCCAAGAATAGGATCTTGTTGATCTTGTTGACTTGAATTGGCTCAAGGTGGGCCAACTTTTAGTAGGGGGAAGGCCGCAAAAAATACCCCAACATCTTAATTGTATTTCATTGAGCTGACCCTGAAGGGAAAATCGTTAAAGGATCATAGAAAGGCCAATTCATTTTTTAAAATTATTTATTTGGAGAGGGGAAGGCAGGGAAATTGGGGTTAAGTGACTTGCCCAAGGTCACAGGGCCAGTAAGTGTGTCAAGTGTGAGGCCACATTTGAACTCAGGTGCTTCTGACTCCAGGGCCAGTGCTCTATTCACTGTATCACCTAGTAGCCCCTGAAAGGCCAATTCAAGTGTTATCTTTTCAATGATGTCTTCTCTGATTTTACTGTCATCATCCTGTGCTATAAATTCTCAAAGAATTGTTATTACCTCTCATATAATGTTCTATTTTGTATTATGTTATTTTTATATGTAGCTTATCTACTTACTAAATTATAAGTTCCTTAAGAGGCAAGCTAGTACAGTGGAAAGTCTACTAGACCTAAAATGAGAAGACCTAGGTTCCGTTCCCAGCTTTGACGCTTACTATCTGTGCGACTATGGGCAAATAATTTAAACTCCCTGAGTCCTTGTTTCCCTATCTATAAAATGGTCATAAAAATACCCGTACTGCCTAAATCGCAGGATTGCTGTAAAGAGAGTTTCTTGTGCATTTTAAGGTCCTGTGGAAGCAGGAGCACTTACTGAGGTCCAAGACGACATATTGTTCATCTCAGTTATCCCTATCATGGGGAAACTGAGGCCCAGAGAGGAAAAGTGGCTTATCCTCAAAGACACACTGCTTGTTCAAGGAAAATCCCCTGACTCTTTCTCAATAACAGTTTTAACCTTCCTATCTAATCTGCCTACCTGTCTGCATCTCAATCATCCTTGAACAGAAAACCAACTGCCAGATTACTAGATTGTAAACTCCATGAGGGTAGGGACTATATTTTACCTAAAATTTATTTAGTCCCCAGAAGCTAGCACAGTCCAGTACACATATAAGGTATATTCTAGGCAGTCCAGGGATGGGGAACCTGTGGCCTCTGGGTCACATGTGACCCTCTAGGTCCTCAAGTGCAGCCCTTTGACTGAATCTAAACTTCACAGAACAAATCCCCTTGATAAAAGGATTTGTTCTGTAAAACTTGGACTCAGTCAAAAGTCTTCACCCAAGGACCTAGAAGGCCACATGTGCCCTTGAGGCCACAGGTTCCTCACCTCCCCACTAGGGTTCCCGGACTTCCAGTTGGAGATTTTTCACCATTTCTTCTAACTTGTCCCAGATCTACCATGCTACTGCTCCCTAGACATCTTCATACCATAAATAATGGTTAAATTGGTACTATAATTCTGGGAGATGATGTGTCATTCCAATACTCTATGACTCCAGTTATTATCCCTTTGACTTCCCTGACCAAAACATTGCACTCCGTTATATGTGTTGTCTTTCCCTATTAGAATGTAAGCTCTTTGAAGACAGAGACTGTTTGGTTTTCTGTGTTTGCTTAACATTGCCTGGCACATAATCAGCACTTAATAAATCCATTTTTCAATTGCTCACCACTCATTGAATCAGTCCTATTCTTAAAGACATTCCAATCCTTCATTATGTTTACCTTAGACCTCTCCTGCTTTAGCTTCAGTTCATGCATCTTGTTTGTTCCTGAAGGACCAGTGACACGTGGCTGTTTCAAATCCCAAATGTAAAGCACATTTCTAAGGCAGGAAATACTAGCAGCATTGCCAAGTTCCCCCTCTGGCCAGGCGGACATGCTGATGAATCTGGCGAAGAGCAGTGGAGATGCATTTCTCTAGTGAGGAAGGCCTGATAAAATCCCTTAGGATTACAGATTCTGTGTTCCCAACCTGCTCTCCACAAATAGGAGAGAATTGCGTCACATGCTGGCCATCTGTTAAAACTGTCAGGGGTACCAAGTCCCAGACCTCTGGTGCAGCCCCAGCATCCATGGAGCCAGGCCTGGCACTGAGAACTAACCCTCATCCTGCTGGGGAGTGAGAACAACTATCATATCCTGAATGCTCTATTAAGGTGCCCAGCTTACAACATGGCATCATGCAAGCAAGTCTGGATTTGGAGTTAGAAATCCTGGGTCTAGACCTCGAACCTCTTCTGTTTATTAGATGTGTGACTTTGGACAGATTATTTGACATCTCTGAGACTAAGCTTCTTTAAAAGTACCCATGGCTGGGGCGGCTAGGTGGCACTGTGAGTAAAGTGCTGGCCCCGAAGTCAGGAGAACCCGAGCTCCGTTACAGCCTCAGACACTTACCCACACAAAAAAACTAGCCGTGTAACCTTGGGCAAGTTACTTAACCCCAATTTCCCTCTAAAAGGCAAAAAAAAAAAATACCCATGGTATATATTCTATGTTGAATTGCTTACCTTCTCAATGTGTGGGGGGGAGGGCGGAGTGGGGAATTTGGAACTCAAAGTTTTAAGATGAATGTTAAAATTTGTTTATACATATGAATGGGGAAAATAAAATTCTAAATAAATTTTTAAAAAATGAAAAAAAATTTCTGGGGGGAAAATTGCCATGGTAACACTGATTACCTTCCTTAGAGGGGGTATTATGTAAAATACTTTATGAACTCCGTGGTGCTATGTAAATGTGAGTTCTCTTCTACCTATGTGACCATGGACAAAGAGAGAAATTATTTTACTATTATATTGTTATTACTAATATATTATTAATATTACTATATTATATATACTATATTATTACTATTATATTATTAAATTAGGATCCAGGCTTATTGCCTTTATTTCCCCTTTTAAGGTACAGCCTTATGGATGATTGATTAATGAGATTATCCTAGCCCTCAAAGAATATGTTTTTCAATCTCAGGTGGGACCTCACCCAATAAGAAACCTTATTTCTGTTTAGAATGTAAACAGAATTCAGTCTAGAGGAGTTCTTACCCCAGGGGAAAAGAGCCCCAGTCCTTGCACCCCTCCATTAAAGTGTAGGGTAACCCAGCTCATGAAGCAGAAAACCAACAGTAGTCATTTGGGTATATAGATGGATTCCCCTGCCCAGTTTGCTAGAGGCAGTTGAGTCTCATGGTTAAGCCACATTCTCAGCAGGAGGGGCTGAAAACTAACTCCTAGCCCACCTCCTCATGAAATATCTACCAGTCAGGGTTGATTTTCACTCATGGGGTATTCCCTTTGTTTTTTATCCTCTTTAAAAAAATATTTATTTATTTATTTTTAGTTTACAACCTTCAGTTCCACAATCCTTTGAGTCCCAAATTTTCTCCCCCACTCTCTCTCCTCTTTCCTCCCCCCATAGTGGCATGCAATCAGACATAATTCTACAAATACCATCACATTAAACATTAGTCAGGTTGTAAAGAAGAAGTATAGCCAATTATAACCAATGGAGTGAACGTGAAAGGAGGTGTGAAACAAAACAAAACACAGAAGAAAGAGAGCAAGGAGTTTGCTTCCATCTACATTCCGACTCTGCAGGACTTTCTCTGGATGTGGATGCCCCTTTCCATCAGGAGTCTTTTGGAGTTGTCTTGTAACCTTGCATTGCCGAGAGGAGCCCAGTTTATCAGAGTTAGTTGTCACAAATATGATGTGTCTGTAATTGTTTACAAAGTTCTCCTGGTTCTTCTCTCCTCACTCAGCATCAGTTTGTATAAGTCTCTCCAGGTTATTATGAAGTCTGTCTGCTCCTCGTTTCTTAGAGCACAATAGTATTCCATTACATTCATACACCACAACTTGTTCAGCCATTCCCCAGTTGATGGACATCCCCTTGATTTCCAGTTCTTTGCCACCACAGAAAGAGCCGCTATAAATATTTTTGTACATAGGGGTCCTTTTCCCACTTCTATGATCTATTTGGGATACAAACCTAGAAGTGTTATTGCTGGGTCAAAGGGTATGCACTTTTTTTGTAGCTCTTTGGGCACAGTTCTAAATTGCTCTCCAAAATGGTTGGATCAGTTCACAACTCTACCAACAATGCTTTAGTGTTTCAATTTTTCCACATCCTCTCCAGCATTTATCATTTTCCTGTTTTGTCATCTTAGCCAATCTGACTGGTGAGATGTGGTACTTCAGAGGGGTTTTGATTTGCATTTCTCTAATCAATAGTTATTTAGAGCATTTTGTCATATGCTTATAGATATCTTTAATTTCTTCCTCTGAAAACTGCCTATTCATATCCTTTGACCATTTATCAATTGGGGAATGACTTGTTTTCTTTTTTTTTCTTTTTAGTTCTCAACATTCATTTCCACAAGATTTTGAGTTAGAGTTTTTTTTCCCTGTCTTTCCCCTACCCCGTCCCAAAATAGCAATCCCACTGAATACCCCTTCCCCTAAGGTGTTCTCCCCTATATCCTCCCCCATCACCCTCCTAACTTTCTAGCAGGGCAAGACAGACCTCTATACCCCAGTGCCTATATATCTTATTTCCCAGTTGCATGTAAAAAAAACAATTTTTTAAAAAACATTTGTTTTTAAAACTTTGAGTTCCAGAATTTTTCCCTTCCTCCCTCCTCACCTGCCCCCCCTGGGAAGATAAACAATTCAATATAGGTTGTACATGTACAGTTTCTTTGAAAAACAGTAATAGTGAATTCATAGAATTTACCTTTCAGGCATGATCAAAAGATAGTTTTCTCACTTTTGCGCTTAGGTTTCCGTCTTAGTCTTTGCGATGCATATTCTGTGGTATAAAATAGCCAGAGTGTTGGATTTAGGGTCAGAGAAACCTGGGGGGTCACCTCCAGCATTGGACAGCAATGGATTTTGTGATTCTGGATTACCCTCTCTTAGTTTACTTATCTGTAAAATGGAAATAATAATAGTGCCTGTAGCATTTATCTCATGGAGTGGTGTTGAGTATTTTGAGTATCAAATGAGGTGACATACTTAAAGTGATTTTCAAACATTAGCGATATGAAAAGGTAGCTGTTATTTGTATAATTGCCCGCTTTGGGGGACTACAATAAAAAGATTGGGTGTTGGCATATTAAAGCTTATAAATATTATCTCATTTGATTCTTATA
Source organism: Petaurus breviceps papuanus (assembly GCF_028583685.1). Taxonomy (NCBI): domain Eukaryota; kingdom Metazoa; phylum Chordata; class Mammalia; order Diprotodontia; family Petauridae; genus Petaurus; species Petaurus breviceps. The sequence goes on from NW_027186372.1 coordinate 2,752,326, forward strand.
AGTACTTTAGGTAAATAATCCCCATTTTATAGATGTGGAAATTGATGTTCAGGAAGTTTTAAGTCACTCGTCCATGGTCAGAAAACTTGCAAGTGTCAGAAAAGAAAACCTTAATTCAAGTCAGTTTCTTTTTTTATTACTCAATGTAGCTGCAAGTGGCATCTGATATTATGTGACATAATGCGATGTAATATGACATGATGTGATATAATATGTAATGTAGTATATAGCATAGCATAATATCTAAAAATATATTTCCAGTGTATTGATCAAGATCACTTCGATGTGGACCTCTGCTTTCATAAGTGAGAGGCAGGGAGGTTCTAGGGTGAAGAACCCCAGATGGGAGACCTGCCTACCGCTTCTAGCTTTGCTGTCTCTGTGCCCCTCCTTTAAAATACTTATCAAATGCCAGGCATGTGCTAAGCACTTCACAATTGTTATCTCATCTGATCCTCATGACAATCCTGGGAGGAAGGTGCTCTTATAATTCCCATTCTACAGTTGACAGGTTAAGTGACTTGCCCAGGGATGCACAGTCTGAGCCTGGATTTGAACTCAGATCTTCCTGATTCCAGGCCCAGTGTTTTGTTCACTGTAGTTCTTAACCTAGGGTCTGTGAACTTTTTTTAAACTTTTTTTTAAATTTGGTAACTGTATTTCAATATGAAAGGTTTCCTTTGTAATTTTATGCATTTAAAGGCATTATTCTGAAGGGTCCACAGTCTTCACCAGGCTGCCAAAGTGGTCTGTAACACAGAAGAGGTTAAGAACCACGGACTAGATGATCCTGAAGGCCCATTCTAGATCCTGACAGGCTGTTGTTTCCAGGCCCAGCTCCGTCCTCTGTGTGCTGGTGCCCAGACTTGGGGTTCTGAATGTTGACTTGACACCACATACTTAAAACTGAGCGGCTAGGTGGCACAGTGGATAGAGTGCCCAACCTGGACTCAGAAGAACTCCTCTTCCTGAGTTCAGATGTGGCCTCCTATACTTCCTAAGTATGTGACCCTGGGCAAGTCACTGAAACCTTTTTGCCTCAGTTTGCTCATCTGTAAAATGAGTTAAAGAAAGAAATGTCAATCCACTCCAGTATTTTTGCCAAGAAAACCCCCAAAATGGGGTCACAAAAAGTCAGCCATGACTGAAACAGCTGAATAACAACAAATTTCAAATTGAACAGACAGTGAATCAGCACCTATTTTTTATAAGGCCCAGAAATAGAGAGATAGAAACATAGGCCAGTCTTGGAGGAGTCTATGCCTCATCCCAGGGAGTTGCAGTAAAAGCCTGTGTAAAGATAGTGTGGTATCATAGTGTGGTATAGTAAAACCAACACTGGTCTTGGAATCAAAAGACCCAGGATCAAATCTGAGCTCTACCCCTTCCTGACTATGTGAGCTTAGGCAAACCATGTTGAGTCTCACTTTGTCCTACCACAAAATCAACAGAATAGTAATTGCCTTACTTATCTCACTGGGTAGTTGTGATGAAATCACTTTAAGTAAGTGTATTATTATTCATATGAACTGACATGATATCTTTATGAAGGGTATTGAGATAGGAATTCTTGATAATCTTGGGGTAAATGAGATCCCTATTGGGGCAGTGCCTAGTGATATGAAACAGACGTGAAAGATTAATTAATCCTTTGTAGCAGTTCTCAAACCCTTACCAAGAATGCAAGGCTCTTGTTTATATAAAATATATACACATAAGTACACAGACATAGCCCTTGGAAACTTCAAATATCCCCACATACACAAAGATCAGAGCATCTCATGAAAGCTCACTAGGAGAAGAAACGCCCACCTCCTGCATTCCATGGCAGCATGGAGCAAAACCATGTCAACTCCACTCCCACACCGATACGAGAGGGGGGAAACTCTGGGATGGAGAACGTAGAGAAGTAATCATTTAAGGTAGTTCTTGGTTTAAAGAAAAGAGTCTTACTTCAGCGGGAATGCTGCGAGTTAACAACATATGAGAAAAGGCTATTAAATTTAACAACCATCTGTTAAGTGCCTACTATGTGTAATTATAGTAGGTAACGTCTACATAGCATCTAATCCACTGAAGAATGAAATGGCAAACCACTCCAGGATCTTTGCCAAGAAAACCTCATGGACAATATGGTCCATGGGGTCAGAAAAGTTGGACGTTACTGAGCAGCTGAAGAACAACAACATATGGTGCCTGCCATGGTGCAGGCGCTGTGCTAAGCACTTTACAGTTAGCGTTTCCTTTGATCCTCACCACTCTGGGAGGGAGGGAGGGGCTATTATCCCCATTTTACAGATGAGGAAAATGAGGCCAACAGAGACTAAATGTTTTGCCAGGAGTCACATAGCTAATAAGGTACTGTGTGATGGCCTATGTGCCAAGAGATGGAATGAGAAAAAAGAGATTGAATTCATACTTTTGTGGAGGAGCCAGGGGAAAACCAGAATTACAGAGTAGAGAGGTAGAATGATGTTGTGGAAGACCTGGTTCAGATGTTGGCTGTGTCACTTACTACCTGTGTGACCTTGAGCGGACCACTCCTCCTCTCTGGCCCTCACTTTTCTCATTTATAAAATGAAAAGCTCTCAATCTACGATCCTATGATATTATGACCCTTTAGGTCCCTATCAATTCTAAAATCCTATTATGATTCCAAGATTTGGTGACTGGATTGTTGGATAAGTAAATAGTGACTTCCAAATTTTGTGTCTGAGTCACTGGGAGTGATGGTAGTATCACTGACAGAAATAGGGAAGTCAGAGTGAGGGAAAACTTTTTGGAGAATGCCACCAAGAAAGATGGAACAATTTAAAGGGGCAGTATTTCTGAAGATTTCAGAAGAGAAAACATTCTAGGTATAGGAAACAAAGGCCATGAGGCTGGTAAACACTAGTTGGGGGCAGAGAGAGAGGAGGGGAGCCACTCATCCTGTTTGGTTGTAGCAAAGTCTCCAAATATGGTAGCAGAGGATGGAGTGCAAAGGAAGACCTTTGGCTTAGTACTACTGAAGCCATTAAGAAAAGTGGGAGAGTGTCCTGAGAGAGGAGAGATGATGGGGACAGGAAGAGTATGGTGTAATTCAGTAACAGGAAGGAGGGGGCCTTGAGTGAAGGCAATAGAGCAAGCAACAGCAGAATGCAAAGAATAAGCTATATTCTTCTCTTTTCCCTTAGACTCTTGGGGGAACAATTTGGGGGGGAGAAGAAAGCACCTCTGTTGCAGTGGCCTGGAAGGGACATGGTGGTGTTAATCACAAAGCCAGCGTAGAGGGAGCATGTCATAGTAAAAAGAATACTTGGACCTGGAACCTAAGATATACTGCCCATCTCTCTAACATTACAGATGAAGAAACTGAGGCACAGAGGGGTTCAGTGACTTGCTCAAGGTCATGCAAGTAATAAGTAGTGGACCTGGAATTCCAACAAAGGTTGTCTAACTCCACATCTAGTGCTCTTTGCATTATTAATAAAACCATTGACAAGCATTTATTAAATGTTTCCTATATGCTACACACTGGGCCACATGCTGGAGATGCAAAGAAAAAGCAGAAACAACCCCTGACTTCAAGGAGCTTACATTCTAATGGGAGAGAACATATATAAATCAGAGTAGAGAACACATGAAAGGTAAGCTTCCGGGAGGTGGCATTAAAGGCTTGGGAAGGAGAGTGGGGCAGGAAGAGATTCATGGAGAAGATGGTGACTCTTGAGCGTCTTCTAAAGGAAGCCAATGGTTCTAAGAGTTGAGTTTGAGAGGGAGAACATTGCAGACATGAGAAACAGCCAATACAAAGGCAAAGAGGTGGGAGATGAAGCAGCAAGTTGTTCAGTATGGCAGGTTCAAAAAGTGTGTAGATGGTAAAAAGACTGAAAGATAGGAGGGAATCAAGTTGTGAAGAGCTTTAAATTCCAAATGACTGAATTTATACTTAATCCTTGAGGTAATAGGAATCCACTGAAGTTCACTGAGGGGTGGGAGGTCAGACCAAGGCTTTGTGAAAGTCACTTTGGAAGCTGAGTGGAAGATGGATTACTGAGAAGAGGCTTGAGGCAGGGAGACCAATTAGAAGGATATTGAAATGATCCAGATGGAAGGTGATGAAGGTGGTAGCTATCTGAGTGGAAGGCAGGGGATGTACTTGAGAGCTGTTGTAGAGAAAGTAATTTTAAGATCTGGTGTTTGACTGAATGTGTGGGATGGTGTCTAATTGGATATTTGAAGTAAGCTCGATAGAGGAATTGAGGATGACGCCAACATTTCACCCTTGGGTTACTAGAAGGATGTTGGTTCACTCACAAATGATAGTGAAGTTCAGAGCAGGAGGCATGATATCATGCTTCATAAGACCTGGGAACCAAGGGAACACAGACCAACCTGGGTGTATTGGTGGAGAATTTGGATTTATCAAAAGCACCAAAATCCAAGGAGTTGAGAATAGAGGGAACCCTAAGTGGGACGATAGGCCTTCTATGACAAAAATATTCAGGATTGGAAGGGAGAATTTAAGTGAGGTGAATGTTTGAGGGACTTCAGACTTTTATGGGCGCAATCATATGTCCAGATCTACCATAACTCCTCCCTAAAATCATCTCTCCCATCACCACTTAGGCTGTGGATTCAGACTCATGGGGATTTAGATTTCATATTCCCTTCACTCACAGGGTCCTGATATCCACTGAAGCCCCAACGGAAGTGAGGCTCACAGTTCCCATCCTCTATATGTGTGTCTATCCCTATCCCCAGCCTGTGAGCTCAGGAGGTGAGGGAGTGCAGCCATGTTTCCCCAATCAATCTCGCTATCTGGTGTTTCACTTTTCAGTTAAAAGCTTCACTGTTTATATCACACTCTTAAGTAGCAGCTTCCATCACATCTCCAAGTCAATGTGTCTGCTATTGAAATCACAGGTATTCCTACCCTCCAGGGAGGATTTCCTATAGAACAATAGAGTCCCCACCCCCTCCTCATAGTTCTAAGTCTGCCGTTAGAATCCTGGGCTAGAGCTAGAAAGCCCCCTAATGGCATGAACCACAGAATGTCAGGGCTTTAGGTTCGAATGTGAGAGGTGGAAGGGATCGTGACAAACTGGAGAGCCCTTAGAATAGAACAACACATGCTGCCAGAGGTGGAAATGACTCTGGATTTAATTTGACGAACATCTATTAAGTACCCATTATGGATTAGGTGCTATGCTAGGTGCCAGGGACACAAAGGCAATTAAAAAAAAAAGATCCAGCCATTAAGAAACTTACATCTTACTGCAAGTAAATAGATGAGAAAATAAAAAAATAATTTGAGGAGGGTGGAGAGTATGCTTTTGATAGGTGACATTAGATAAATGTAGAAAGAAGCTAAGGATTCTGAGAGAGAAATGAGAAGGTAAAATCAATCAATCCAAGTTTGGGTATTTTTTTTTGGGGGGGGGTGTTACTTTTCAAAAGCCCTATTTTTTTTTAGAAAGCTGAAACTTTTAATTTGCAAATAAATTGTGTAACCAGATCGATTTCATGCCAGGTAGAAGGCTATTTTCTGCCTTTACTTTTTTGTTTATTATTCTTCCTTAGAACATAGAAGGCCTGAGCTAGAGAAGAGCTTAGAACTCAAAATGCAGAATGACAATGCTGGAGGGGAACTCAAAATCAAGAAACCGAAGATGATGTAAAAGGAAGGCTTCACACGTCACACCTTGTACCAGACAGACTGGAAGTTCTGACAACATGCATATAGAGTCTAAGGGGCCAGAGTGCTGAATGCTGAGCACGCTGGGACCGCAAACACCAAGGCCTGCCACAGAACCCAATGTACATTCTGTCTTAGAGAAATCTTCTTTGGGGGCCTGATTCTGGAGATTAGGGTCAGGGAGGGAGGTTTCAAAGTTGAAAATATGGAGACAAGTTAAGTAAAATGTGGGGTTTCATCCTAAAATGAAGCCACAGGGCTATTATGATGTAGGAAGTCAACTGGGTCTCTGAGAAGCAGATTCCCCAACTATACATGAATCAATCAATCAATGACTGACAGGAGCTTCTTGCCACCCCTGCACCACAACTTATTAAGCTGTTGGAGTGGTGAATAAAGCACTGGACTTCGAGCCAGGAACACCTAGGTTCAAATCCCACTTCAGACCCTTCTTAGATATGTGACTCTGAGAAGTCACTTGCCTTTTTTGTATTTCACTTTCCTTATTTGTAAAGTGAGAAGGTTGGTCTCTGAAGTCCCTGCTAGCTACACATACAAGAACAAAGATGTTCAAAATGAAACTAGTCTTTCCTGTATGCACCCGTCTTTTTTCCACATTTCCCCTATGTATGTCAGCCTGTCAACCAGCACTCATTAAATGTTTGCTGTGTACCATGCACTGTGCTGAGCACTGGACATCATTCTCCTTCCAGTCAGTCAGTCAAGAACTTCAAAGTCATTCTTGAGTCTTCCCTCTCCTTCCCTGTGAAGTTTTCTGCATCTCTCTTCTACAGGGACAGCCTTAGTTCCAGCCCTCATCACCTCTCACCTGGACTGCCATAATAACCTTTTAAATGTTCTCCCTGCTCCAGTCTCTCCCCTTTCTAATCCACCCTTCACACAGCTGCCAAAATAATATGCCTAAGGCACAGGTCTGCCTGTGTCATTCCCCTGCTAGAAAATCTTCAGCATCTCCGCTTTGCCTCCAGAATGAGAGACTCCTCTGCCAGGCATCTGAGCTCCTCTCTGCTGTGGGAGTTCATAACCTTTTGTCTTTCATGGACTCTCTTGGGCAGTCTGTGAAGCCTATGGACCTCATCTCAGAACAATGTTTATAGGCAATGGTAGGAAAATGCTGAATTTCAGTTTGAGCTTAGTGAGAATAAAGATGGAATGATTTTTCCCTTATGGACCCCCCCTGAAATCTCTCCCCAGATCCCTTGGGTAGAGGGAAGAGGTGTCTATGGAACAAATGTTGAGGGCTTTTACTCTATAGTATGGCATTGTCAGCTGGATTTCATACTTCTTCCTTCCACAAATTCTTATTCAGCAAAACTTGGATTTCTGGATGCTCCTTGAGCTACACAGACCATCAGCCTGCCGGGAATGTACTCTTTCCTCTTCTTGCTTCCAAGATCCTTTTTCTTCCTTCAAGGCTCAGACTTTCCTGGTGCTTCCAGTTATTAATGTTCTCACCCTTCCTCAAATTATATTCATGCATGCATATATGTGTATATATTTATATGCATGCGTATATTCACACACCATATGTGCACATATGGCGTGTCAATATATAAATGCAGATCTACATAATGTGTATCTGTATAAATATTTACACATGTATACATACATGTAGTATATAAGTATAAATGCATCATATTGCATATGTGCACATGCATACAGGTGTGTGTACTTATGTGTATTCACACACATATAATAATATATGATTGTATGCATATGCATATAGAGATATTTGCATATAGTGTAAGTAAAACCATATATACATAGGTATACATGTGCATGTATATTATATAAACTCACAGTATATAATGTGTATGCGTGTCTATTTCTATATACATGTAGTGTGTATTTATATACCTATATGTATGCATACATATGCATATTCATATGGACATTATATAAATGCACCATATATATGTATACTGTGTGTGTGTGTGTGTGTGTGTGTGTGTGTGTGTAGTGCCTTTCAGGCCCCAGGGACATATTTGTTTCTGTCTTTGTATCCCTAGCACTTAGCATAATGCCTTTTATTTAGCAGGTGTTAATAAATGCTTGTTGAATTGTTTTAAACATAGGTCGAAGAATGTCAGAGCTAGAGGGCCTTAGAACCTAATAATAATAAATGGAATTTTACATATTGCTTGAATCTTGGCAAAGTGCTTAATGTCTGTTATCTCACTTGAGCCTCATAGCAGACCTGTGAGAGATTCAGGAGGCATCATTATCTCCATCTTGCAGTTGAGGAGACTGAGGTCCTGAGTGGGTAAGCAGCTTGAGAATCAGAGACAGAAGTAGAAGTCAGTTCTTTCTAACTCCAAATCCAGCACACTATCCGTTATGCCATACTGGTGTTTATAGAACATGGAATTGGAGGGGACCTTGGAACATACATGGAACGTTAGAACTGGAAGGGAACATAAGAGAGCTGAAAATGAGATGACAAGATGGGAGCTTAGAACAGGGAAGTTGGAGCTAGAAGGACATGTGCCCCACAGAACATCAGCGCCGTAAGAACATGGAGCATGGCAGCTGGAAGGGACTTTAAAAAGAAGTTGTCTTAGGGTTACGTGACCTGAATCTGGGTCGCTCCTCCCTACTTACTAACTCTGTGACTGTGGACAAATGCCTTCCCTTCTCTGAGCCTCAGCTTCCTCATCTGTAAAGAGAGACAACTATATTTGTGTCACTCATCTCACCCACCATTGTGGTGATCAAGTGAGATAAAGTATTTTGTAAACACAAAAGTCTTGTGAAATATGTGCTATTATTATTGTATTGGGATTGACTTAAAGTATATCATTACGTTATCAAGCAAGAGTCGGTTAAATGAAATGATCTTGTGAAGAAATCTTATGGGCAAATTTAACCTACTTAAATGAACAAACTATTTTTAGGCACTCTAGATGGACCAATTTATAAGCAATTGACATGCTAATTATAAATTGGTCTCACCCATGAGAGGCAGCCTGCTGTAGTGGATGGAGGACTGGCCTCAGAATTTGGAAGAGTGACCTAGGTTGGAGTCAGGCCTCTAAAACCTACTGCTGTATGACCTCAGGGCAGATTCTTTAGTTTTTCCAGGGCTCTAGGCAACTCTGCAATTGGCCTGCATTGGTACAAGGAGTTTCCTCATCATTGCATCAGCAAAATCGCAGGTCCAGCTTCCATCCCCATTCTCATCCCCTAAAGCAGGGTTATTAACTTCTGAGGTGTGTGGGGAGAGGGACAGGGGTGGCATGGACCCTTTGGGAAGTCTGGTGAAACTTGTCTGTTGCCTACATTCATGACTGAAAGAAATGCTAGGGCAGCTAGGTGGCACAGTGAATAGAGCACCGGCCCTGGAGTCAGAGGGACCCGAGTTCAAATCCAGCCTCAGACACAACACAAAACTAGCCATGTGACCTTGGGCAAGTCACTTAACCCCAATTGCCCAATCTCCCTCCCCCCTCAAAAAGCAAAAAGAAAAATCTAAAAAAAAAAAAGCAATACTGAATTTCAGTTAGAGGACCCCCTGAAATATATCCACAGCTCCCTTGGAACTCTTAGACCCTAGATTAAGAATCCCTGGATTAAAGTGATTCCTCTTATTTCTTTGGGCTAAATCTTGGTTGACCAAATTCTAATTACTTTAAATATGTGAAAGCAATATAACCTGTTTTTTCCTAATAATAATTCTTTTCACATACACAAAAGGTAATTTTCTATTTTTTTCCACTTATTCAGAGGGCAATTCCACAACTCTGAAAGAATAAAGTTACACACATACGTAAATATACATTTGTGTATAGACAAATATTTATATTTACATGTATATATATATATATGCTTGTGTGTGTTATGTGTGTATACACACAATATGCCATGCAAACACTCAAGTATGCAAATGGATCTGGGAATCTCATTGATTTGGACATTCCTTCATAATGAAGAACCAGACTCACACATGGGTAGCCATCCTGTGGGGCTCTTGTCCATGTCCTCTCTTAAGATAACCACAGGATATCCACCCAATGTACTGGATGCCTTCCTTGCTTCCTCATGACATCATGATGAGAAAACCAGTGGAATACTTCCTCTTCTCTGTTCCCCTCTCCATGTGACCCCCCCATCTTCTCTTCCTTTCTCACATTTCCCTGATATATTTTTTTTTATGCCTGATTTTCTTTTAAGTTCCTTGTTAATAAAGAAATCCACCATCCTTGTTACTGGTTTGAGGCAGAATATTGACATGAGGTGACTGCCCTTTCAGTTTCACTATTCAAGATGAAATAGCTTCAGAGCCACAGGCTCTGATTTGTCCAGTCAGACTAGCCTAGGGTCAGTTCTTATCAGTGAAATCCACTACCCTTCCTGACCATCTTGTATCAGCATTAACCTTCCCTCACCTCCTGTCATTCAAAGACATAAATAGACCTTCCTTTTCCAGGAACATGGAAAACACCATTCCCTTGGACTAATATCCAGAGGGTTTGACCACCAAACACATCAGAATTCCATAGGAGGTATCCGGTCCCCCCTAAGAGTGATTCTTACTCTAATAGTAATAATTAATAACTCAGGTGTTTGTTTTGCTTTAAAAATTATAAAACATTTTCCTTTGAACAACTCTAATAAACAAGACTGTGTACATATTTTACACATAATAAAACTGAGGCTTGGAGGGTGAAATAATTTGTTTATAATTAACAGATCAAATAAGTATTAAACCCTGGAGATCTGACTACGAATGAATTAGTAAAGTTTTGTGGTAAATGAAAATAATACTTCCATCCTAATCATTTTGACCTTTCCTATTTTTTGGCTGAGATAGGGGAGAGAATTCTACAAAGGAAAGAAGTCAAGTCAGCCAGCATTTTTTAAAATGACTAATGTGTGCCAGGCATTAAGCTAAGCTCTATGAAATACCAAAAAAAAAGTCTCCGCTCTCAAGGAATTCACAGTCCAGTTGGGGAGACAACATGCAAACAATTATGCAAGATGATACAGAATAAATTGAGGATGTCAGAAAAGAGGCATGAAGATGAAGGAGTAATAGGAAAGAAGACTTCTCGTAGAAAGTGGGACTTTAGCTGAGACTTGAAGGAGCCAGGAGGCAGATTAAGGAGGGTGAGAGCTCAGGGAATCAGGGACAGCCAGGAAAAGTGCCAAGAGTTATGAAACAGAGTGTCTTGTGTGCCATACAGCACAGAGGCCAGTGTCCCTAAGCCATAGAGGGTGTGGAGGGATGAGGTAGGAGACTGGAAAGGTAGGAAGGGGGCCTGATAATGGAGAGTTTTGAACTCCAGTCAGAGGATTACATATTTTATCCTGGAAGTGATGAGGTATTTATTAAATAGAAGGGTGACATGGTCAGATCTTCAGTTTAGGAAGACATTTGGCATCTGAGTGGAGGTTGGACTGGAGATGAGAAAGACTTGAGGCAGGGAGATCAACAGAAATATTGCAGTATTCCTAGAAAGAGATGATTTGGCAGGAGTCATGGCAATGTCAGGGGAGAGGAGACATATATGAGAGATGTTACAGTGGTAGGAACAACAAGGCTTGGAAACTGACTGGACATGGGTGTGAGAATGAGGAGTGGAGGCTGACACCCAAAGTGTGAACCTGGTTGACTAGAAGGTTAGTGGCACACTGGACAATAACAGAGAACTTGAGCGAAGTTTTAGGGGAAAAGAATGAGTTCAGTTTTAGACAGGTTGAGTTTAAGATGGCTGTGATGTATCCAATTCAAGATATCCAATAGATATTGGGAAATGTGAAACTCGAGGTCAAGCAAGAGGCTAGAGTTGGATAAATAGATTTGGAAATCATTTGCATAAAGATGACAATTGGATCCATGGGAGCTGATGAGATTACTCAGTGAAAAAATAGAGAGGGAGAAGAGAAAAAGGCTGAAAAAGGAGCCTTGGAGGCTCCCATAGTTAGTGTGCATAAACTGGATAAAAATACAGCTAAGGGGACTGAAAAGAAGTGGCCCCATAGGTAGGAGGAGAATCACGAGAGAATCATGTCACAAAAACCTAGAGAATAATGAATAGCAAGAAGAGGCTTGACCGTGACAAAGGCTACCAATAGGGCAAGAAGGCGCCTTAGCCAAATAAGAAGATCTGGCGATGAAGACAGCATTCGTAACTTTGGAGAGAGCAGTTTCAGGTGAATGACGAGGGGGGAAGCAAGACTGCACACCACTTAGAAGAGATTGAGAGAAAAGGAAGGAGGGACCAGTTGAAGATGAACTTTTCCATTTTAGCCACAAGGGAGAGGAGACATAAAGGATGGCAGCTTTTGGAGGTGGACAGAGCAAGTGAAGTTTTTTTTTGAGGATAGGAAGATGGTGGGCATTCATGTAGGCAGCAGGGAAGTAGCCAATAGATAAGGAGAGTTTGAAAAGGAGTGAGAAGATGGAAAAAATAGAAGGAGAAATCTACTAGAGAAGACGGAGTGAGATCATTTGTAAAAAATCATTTGTGCATGAGGAAGGTTTAACCCTGGAAAGAAGAAAGGCTCCTTCTTCATTTGAGATGAGTGGAGGAGGGGATAATGGTAGAAGGCATCTGCATAATGTGAGGTGAGGAGGAAGGGAGAAAAAAATAGGCTCTTGGTTTATCACCTTAATTTTTTTTTTTTCAGTAAAATAGGAGGCAAGGGTCTCAGCTGAGAGGGTGGAGAAAGGAAGATCCATAGCAGACTTGAAGAAAGATAAACAGGTTTAGAAAAATTGATGTGATGAGTGGGATAGTGAATTGATTAGGGAGGTATAAAAGGATTATCATGCTATCCTGTGGTCTTAGTTGAGACTATTTAACATAAATCAGTAGGGGACCCAAGTCAACATGGTTTCATTATTTTCTCTATCTTCAATCAACAACACATGAGTAGGAGTAAAGGCAGTGGATGGTGGGAGTAATCCAAGGCTGAGGCTTGGCAGGGCAAGATTGATTGTAAATAAAGAGGGAAGGAACTTAAGAAAAGAGGCCAGTATAAAGTTAACTGGTTCACCAAGAAATTAAGGTAGGGAAGGGAAGAGAATATAGGCTGTGATGGTCTGCGAAATAACTAAGAGGTGGAGTGTTGGAGGTTATGGTGAAGATAGAGAACAAGGTTAGGGGATTCAGAGAAGAGGGAAAAGTGGAATCACAACCGATTCTGATCCAATAAAGGAATTTCAGTGTTCATAAACATGGAAGTGGAAGACTTGTAGGTTATGACAAGATCAAGGATATGACCATTTCTGTGTGTCGCTCAAGTAGAGTCAAGGAATAGCTTATCAGCAATGTGTAAGCTGAAGAATTGGGAGAGTGAGGTGTTTGAGGAAATATCAATATGTATGGCAGTGAGTAAAGAGCACTGGCCCAAGAGTCGGGATGACCTGGGATTGAATCTGGGTTCTGATACTTAGCAACACACCCAGAATTAACTGGCCATGTGACCTTGAGCAAGTTACTTAACCCCAATTGCTTATTATATATGTGTGTGTGTGTGTGTGTGTGTGTGTGTATGTATGTATGGCAAAGGCTTCTAGTATTAGGGCAGGAGTTGGGGAGAAGAGAGACACTGTGAGCCAGGCAGGCACTGAACTTATTAAAGGAGGGAAAGTATCCCAGAGGCTGGGAAGTATCCCAGACAACAGCCAATAGACCTTTATTGAGGGATAAATATGGATTGAATGAACCTCAGTGGAGGGGAGGTAGTTACTGAGTCATGGTGGTAGAGACCCTAGAAATGTCAAAAGAAAGCAATGGACATTCCAACTCCTCTACCACAACCTGGAAGTCAAGGATATGAATGGAAGAGCAGCCAGTGCTGAAAAGGGTGGCCAGGGAAGCCATGTTATTAGGAGGCAGCTACGTGGGGGCAGACAGAACGCTGGAGCTAGGGTCAGAAAGACCAGAGTCCAAAACCCACCTCAGACATTTATTAGCTGTGTGACTCTAGGCGAGTCTCTTAACCTCTTTCTGCCTCAGTTCCCTCTTTCTGTAAAATGGGAACAATAATAGCACCTACCTCCCAGAGTTGTTGTAAGATAAAATAAGGTAATACTTATAAAATACTTTTCAAACCTTAAAGTGCCATATAAATGCTAGTTTTTATTCTTCCTATTCCTATTAATAGTCAGGAGGGAGCCAGGTCTCAGTGAGTGTAAGAAGATGGAAGATGAGAAAGGAAAAAAAAAAGGTTAAGATTAAAGCTAATTTGTTACCTATGGAACAGGAATTCCAGAAGGCAAAGCTTTAGAGTTAGGTTATTGAACTATTGAATTAAGGGAAATGGCAGGAAGCGAGAGGGAAGGAAGGAAGTAGTTTCTGAATATCTTCAGAATATCTAAATATCTTTATGCTTACAATGTGGTCAATTTTTGTGAATGTTCCATTTGTTGAAATTGAGACATTTTCTTTCATATGGAGGCCTACAGATTTGAGGGACCTTACAGGTCAATACCCACTCAAAGCTATATAGCTCATAAGCTCCCGTGAAAATATTTCCATTGACAGCCAGCCAGAGGACACAGTCTCCCCTCCTCCCCCACAAAAGAACAAAACAAAACTAACCAAATTATTTCATCAAACAGTATAACAAATAAAGTGATAGGGGGAAAATTACTACATGTAAACTTGGGTTTCACACTCCTACATATACCAAGAGAACATTCACAGAGGTCACACACATGGGAAATAAATAAATGAACGGACAAATGAGTAAATAAATAAGTACATGAATGAATGAATGAATGAATAAGTGCTTGCACATATATGTATATATGCACACACATATGCATACATACATAGTGTGTATCTATGTGTGTATGTGTGTATTCACACACACACACACAGCCAGGAAACATTGTGAAAAGGTATGTGCCAGGAACTTTTGTGGCCAAGCTACCACATGTGGCCAGGGTAATTCACAATTTACGTTGTAGTATTATATTGTATTGCTTTATTGAGAGTTCTGTCTTTGTCATCTCTAGTGGAGGAGTTTTCTTTACTGAAAACACTGAGCTCTTTATTGTCTCTGCTGGACATCTCCTCTGGGCTCCTGGTCACTAAATTCCTCTCTGCTATAATCTCTTGGGCTCATCGCTCATCGCTCTTAAGGTGTGGTGACTAGAAAGCTTCTCCCTAACAAGGGGGCGATAGCTACTAGGGATGGACATCAAGCAAGGACTTTTTTGAGCCTGGGAGCTAGGAGACCTAACTAAAGAACACAAAACAAAAAGCCAGTCAGAGTGTACTTATAAGCTAAGATTAAGTCTGTCCCTTCGAATGCCTTTGTCTGGTGCTCATCCAAAGTCTGAGACAACTATTTTGACTGCCTTGGAAAATTCCCCTTAACTCCTGTTTAACTCCCTCTGCCCCCACAAAAATTATGTTAGAGATTCTGTGAAAACAAAACAGAAAGAATAAGGGTGTGTGTGTGTGTGTGTGTGTGTGTGTGTGTGTGTGTGTGTGTGTGTGTGTGTGTGTGGAGATAGGTAGTTCACTCCTAAGATCTTCTTTGGAATACAAATGAATCTGAGCAGAAAACAGGAATAAAAGCTGAAGAAAGTGGCAAATCCATTTCCCTTCAACCTACGGACCTATTTATATAGAGTCACAGAAATTTATCAGGCATAGGGTCTGACCCATACTCTAAAGGAATTTCCAGTGTAATATATAAGATTGGTGCTCATTCAGCTTCTAAACTGAAGACCTCTGGCATATGTGTGTGCATATATACATATGTGTATTTACATGTGTATATACATACACATACGTATATATACATATACATATATATCAGATTAGATAATATTTGTTTAAAAGTACTTAGCCCAGTGCCTTTCACATTGTAGGCACTATACATATGCTTATTCCTTTCCCCTGCATCTGCTAATACATAGTACAGTAGTGGAAAACAGCAAGTGCTATATAAATGTTCTTTCCTTTCCCTTCCCCTATAACTGCTAGCATTTAATATAGTAGCTCACACATACTAGGTGCTATATAAATGCTTGTTCCCTTCCCCTATATCTGCTAGTACTTAGCACATTGGCTGGCACATAGTAGGAGCTTAATAAATTCTAGTTGACTGACTGACAGGAATAAAAACCCCTTAGTTTTTGTGCTGTACTGTCTCCTTCTACTGTATATTTGGAGGGAAAAAAAGCACATTTCCCATAAAGAAAAAGCTCTTTCTGCTATTATATGCAGTCAAACAGCAAGCATTATTAAGCATCTAGTATGTTCCAGGAACTCTTGAAACAGTCTCTGGCCTTAAGAAGCTTCTATTCTATCAGAGGAAACAAGATGTACATATACAGGATTGTGTAGACAAAATAAATACAAGGTAATTTGGAGGAGCGAAGGCATTAGCAGATGTGGGGGTCAAGAAAGGTGTAGTGTAGAAAGTGGTTCTCGGGTTGGGCCTTGAAAGAAAACTAGGGATTCTAACAGATGGAGGTAAGAAGAGAGTGCATGGGGATGGAGGATGGAATGCTGTGTGGGAAGCCAGGTTGGCTGGACCAGAGAGTGCAAGGAGAGTATTATATAAAGCATGCCACTGCCTGCCCCAAGGCTGGGAAAGGACAGGTTGGATTACTGGTGCTGGGGGAAGATCCCCAGTATTTGCTTATACAGTCACATGACCGCTTTCTGTAAATAGCAGATAATCCAAAGTGTGACTAACCAAGGGGAGAGAGATTGCAAGTTTGATTGTGGTGCTCTGGGTTTTTCCTCTTTGGAGTCACAAACAGTGGACAACGTCCAAGGTCCTGGATGGTAGCATACAAATCCTTTATGAAGAGAGTTGGCCTTGCTTGATAATGACCTTGTTTTCTTCTTTTCTTTTGCACAGTTCCTTATCAGCAGAACCCCTACAACCCTGGAGGAGGCACCAATGTTATTCAGTGCTATCGTTGCGGGGATACTTGCAAAGGAGAAGTGGTCCGTGTGCAAAATAACCATTTCCACATCAGGTGTTTCACCTGTCAAGGTAGGAGGCCTTGTTCCCCTGTCCAAACTCCCAAGCATGATGACACCCCTTGAGAGGCCAAAGTTGCTGAAGCAAATACCACCCACCCAGTCACTTGAGGTCCTTCCCCTACATTTTCTCAAAAATTTTACCCAATTCAACAAATAGGAATAATTGCTTACATTTCTTTAACACTTTGAGGTTTATAAAGTACTGCTGTTTTTTCCATTATAACCCTGTGAATCAGGTAGTACATGTTTTATCATCCAGCTTTTATAGATAAGGAAACTGAGGCACACAGAAGTTGCTCAGGCTCTCATAACTAGTGAGTAGTCAAGCCAGGATTTGAACTTGGATCTCTTCATCTCAAGTCTACTGTTATTTCCACTATATTATGCTTCAGACTCCATGTAGAGCCCTCTGCTGGGTGCTAGGGGATATATAAAATGGAGATAAGAAAGGGGTCTCTGTCTTTAGTCTCATTGTATTTTCTTACAGAGGTCCATTTCCAAACACAAAGGAAGATGGGAAGGACCTTCTAAGTATGAGATGGCAGGACTTAGCTCAGATTGTCTGATTTACTTCAGTGCTCCAAGGTTCCATGATTGCCTCACATAACATTTTGTTTTGCCCCTCTAATGCACTCGCTCTATGCCTATTTCCGTTTGTGTCTTACCCCTCTACCAAATTGTTAACTCCCTTAGGAAATGCATGATGTTTTATCTAAACTTTGCATCTTCCCCCAAGACCCCTTCTCTGTAAACCTTAGGTACCTAAAACATTTGTTCAGTGTTGAAGGAACAGGATGCTGTTAAGAAATGCGCATTTCAGAGTGAGAGTCTTGAGGTTTTTCCCATGGTGCTACTTGACTGAAACATTTCTGCCCTCCAATACTGTATTCATTTTCTAGGCCAAAAGGACCATAGATTTAGAGCTGGAAGGCATCACAGAGGCCAACCATCTCATTTTACCAATGAGGAAATGGAGACCCAGAGAGTTAAGTGACTTGTCCAAGGTCATACAAGTAACAGCAAGTAGCAGGGCTGGATTTTGAACTATGCTGCATTTAACTCTCTGCACTGTAGTAACACATAGATGTCATTCACTAGTCTCTGTTCATAGAACAATCTGTCACTTAGTGGTCATCCCTCTAATAATGCATGTTTACCCTGATCTGGGCTGGTCTTCAGTCAACAGACACCTCAACAGGCCTAGCTTTTCCGGATTGTGACAGCCTAGCCAAGCTTGTGCCCTTTTGTTTGGGAGCCCAGGGGCTCCTCCTCACTAGAGACAGGCAGTGGAAGGGAGTTATTTAACATCTGGAAAGATGTACCACTTGTGCTGTTATACGGAATTGATATCATCTGGTGGGTCACAGCTTCTGGGCAAAACAGTAGGCACGTCTCTAGAACACCTGTTTTCTGGGTCATTTCGATTTCCTTCTCTGACAGTACCAATCTTAGGAGGTTAGGGATGAGCCAAAGCTATGCCCTGTGTTAATTTTATGGAGTGTTTTGATTCAAAGCAGATGGATTGTGGATTATCCATAATCTTTGTGGCTTATGTTAGGATTCATAGAATCATATTTGAAAGAGACCTTGGGGAGTTATCTGCCTAGCCTCCTACATGGTACAAGAGTTTCTTTTGCAACATTCCCAAACAATGGTCAACCCAATGGAACCAGCTCATGAAGCAACCCATTTAATTTCCAGACAGTTCCAGTTTTTAAATTCTTCCTTATTTAGAGCTAAAATCTATCTCTGTCTATCCAGCTATCAAACTCAGAGATCTTTTCTCAGCCTGAAGTCTAGGCAGGCTTTCCTGGGGCCACTTCTCATCAGTGGCTCCTGCCTCGAGTTACCTGGTCAGCCTGACCCAGACCTCCCAACTCCTTTGATTATATAGACCTACCCAGACAAGCAGAATCTTGAAGGGCTAAGTCTAGGGCTGGAAGTGACCTCCAAGACCATCTAGTCCCACCTCCTTATTTTACAGATGAGGAAACTGAGGCCGAAAGAGGATTATCCAAGACACACAGATAGCCCGGATGTGACCTCAGGTATCATGTTTCTAGTTCAGTAGAACGGTGCAGCAATCTTTCAATGGCACCATGCGACTTCCTCATGAGTGATCACCATTTTCTTAGGAATACAGAAGAAAAGATACCCACACATGTATATGTATGTCTATCTATTATAGAAAGATAGATATATAGATGGAGCCTGTCTAGCTCAATCATTTCATTTTATAAAAATGAAGAAACAAAGCCACAGCAATATGGAGTGATTGACCTGTGGTCATTTAGGTGGTAAGTCATGGGACCAGGAATGGAACCTGGGCTTCTGACAGCAGATCCAGCATTCATGGGACTGCTTAGAGCCTGGAAGGGAAGCCATGTGAGCTCTGACATTCACATCTTAGAGTTGAGGAATCTGAAGTTCACAGAGGTAAAAGAAAAGCAAGCACATAGGCATAATAGGGCCCACAGCTAGTGATGGAGCCAAAATTCGGCCCCAAGTCTGCCCAACTCCAGGCCCAGCTTTCTTTCTGTTGTTTCTTCTCAACATTAGAAGGAATAAAATTGTGATGATAACTTAGTTCCATAAAACTTCATTTCACAGTGAAAAGGAACATTGCGCTTAACAGGTTTGTGTCCCAAATCTTTTACTTCCCAGCTACGTGATGTTGGACAAGACACTTAATATCTCTGGACCTCAGTTTCCTCATCTGGAAAACTTGATAATAACACTCATACTGTGACTCTCATGGGATCATAGTGAAGAAAGTTCATTGTAAGGTATAAAGTACTATAAAAATATTTTATTTTTATTAGCAATAAAAAGGTTATAAATGAGCACTTGGTTAAGTGATATTATTATAGAGTTTTACAACTTTATGAGGTGTTTTGGCTATAATTCGTTAACTATGTTCTTATGAAATGATAGTGTTTGGGACAAGATCATAGTAGTATATAAAGGATTTAGACTTAGAAGGGACTATAAAGATCATTTGGTCCAATACCTTCACTACAGAGAGAAGGAAATAGGACCCCATAGGGGAAATAGGGCCACGTAGGGTCACAAGAATAAAACTCGATGTTTGAACTCAGGATCCCTGATTACAAATGCAGCTTTTCTGTCACTGTTCTGCAGAACCAATGTCTGTCTGACAACATCTGTGAGAATCATATGCTTGTCCGATGGTGCAATTACTTCCCAACCTCTTCACAATGTTAAACATCTCTTTTTCTTCTCCCTAAATGCTATGTGGCATAGCATAGAGCGACCGCCTTACCTTAGGAATCACTTAGGTCCCAAATTTCACGGATAAGTCCATTGTTAATAACTCAGAACTCGTTTGTCCAAGAGGAACCACATCATCTGTAGGAGTTAGGCTCCTGACCCAACCCACAAAGTCTGTGCAAACCAAAATATCCTAGGGGATCATGGGTCTCCATGGGTCATACTAGAAATCAACCCCCATATTTTGCAGACAAGGAAAAGGAGGAGTCATAAGATCACAGATTTAGACCTGGAAGAGACATATAGGAAGTTTGTGGGGTCCAACTTTCTTATTTTACAGGTGGGAAAACTGAGGGGAAGTAATAGGCCAAAGATCATACTGCTAATAAATAGCAAGACTGGAATTCAAAGCCACATATTCTTATTCCAGCATTCTCCCACTTCTGTCCCATCAGTGGGATTCAGTAGTCCCTGACTACCATTAGTAACAGTGTTTCTATAGGATAATGTTTTTAGAATTCCAATTTGCAAAGCAATACATACATACTCACACACACACACAACACTAGAATCCATTCCCTTTTCATCTCTGCTTTCGGAATATTTCTCTCTCTTCACGGCTCAGCTCCGGTACCGCTGTGTCGCCTTTCCTGATATTTTCTTTGCCCCCTAACACACCGCAGCTACAAGTTTTCTCTCTCCTCATATTTCCTGGAATATTTTGTCTGGATCTCTCTTTTGCCCCAATGACTACTACTTTGTGCATGTCATATCCCACCTGGTTGAATATAATCTCTTTGAGAATGGGAGCTATGTCATGTTCATTGTGTCCCCAGAACTGAGCCCAAGTTCCTAAATAAATGTTTGTTGAATGGAATTGATCTGTCATTCCATGTTCCAAGTTCTAAGGGCCCTTCCAGTGCTGACCTTCTGGCTTTGGGGACCAAATTGGGTCCCTGTCAATTTTAATAGTCTTAGATTCCTGCCAGCCTTTCCTCTGCTGTCTCTTAAAGGTGATCCCTATTTGCCCCATCAAGTTAAGAGAATTGCTTACATATAAAGTGGGAAAAATAGAGTTCAATCAAGGCAAATGTGGGATAAGATAAATCAAGCAAATAAAGCAAGATGCTAATAGTGGGGATCACTCATCCAGGTGGTGATCGGCTTTAAAAAGAAAAAAAATGTGATACAGATGTAACTATAAGAGTAGGACCAAGGCTTGTAAACCTTAGAAAGTAATGCTTGCTCTGTAGTGAGCACAGATTGGGCTGCAAGGCCCTCCAGGGGCCTCACAATGAGAAGAAAACGTGGACAAATGGAAGAGGGCTTGAAGACAGCATGAGAACCCCGAAGGTTTTGAGCAAAGGAAACTATGCTTCCTTAGGATTGCATCCTTCAGTCCTATGTTAAGATTCTCTAACCAGCTTCTAGTCAGGCAAGTCAGGCAAATGGACATTAATCCTTTTGTGATTTTTGCACACACATGAAAGGCCTTTGATTACTTGCTAAGGAACTAGGCTAGGAATTCTCAATGTGGACAAAAGCAAGCAGCCCTGCCCCCTCCATAGAAAGTAAGCTCCTTGAGGGCAAGGACAGCTTTTGCCTTAGCATAGTGTCTCGTGTATTGTAGTGAGCGCTTAATAATACTAATTGCTCATATTATCTTGCATTTAAGCTTTGCAAAAAATTTTTACAAATCACATCTCATTTTATCCTCGTAACAACCCCAAGGAAATAGGTGCTATTATTTTCCTCATTTTACAGGTGAGGAAAGTGAGTCAAATACTGGTTAAGTGACTCACCTAGTGTCACACAGCAAATAAGCATCTAAAGCTGGATTTGAACTCAGGTTTTCCTGACTCCAGGCCCAACATTATGCCACCAGTTGCCTTTGAATTAAATCAAGTAGGTGAAAAGAAAGTTAAGTGTAAAGGACTTTGAGGAGGGAGAAAGTACTAATGAGTGAGGAGATTGGAAAAGGCTTTACAGAGGAGATCATACTTGAGCTAAACCTTGAAGACAGAGATTGATGCTAAGAGGTAACGCTGGGATGGGAGTGAATTCTTGGCAGGAACCCTTTCTTTGGTGACCTCACATTCCAAATCTAGTTCAGCCTTAACCTTCCCCAGATCCTTGTCTCCTCTGCTCTCCCCTGTGACCTCTGGGACTCTTCCCTACTGATAACAAACTCCCCTTCAGACTACCTTTTTTTCCTTGCACATTCCTACCATCTTCTGGTGCTCACAGAGCCCTAGCTTCCTCCTGAAGACACCACGTGTCTTGATACCCTCTGCAGATTTAGCTGCTCCTTATCTACAACTCCCAAATATACAGGGCCAGTAGGCAGTGTTGGATGAGTTAAATATCACCTCTTATTTTTACTGCCTTTGTGACCTTTGGCAAGTCACTCAACCTCCCTATGCCTCAGTTTCCCCACTTGTAAAACAAGAGTGCTTTCGATAGTCTCTGATACTCCTTAGACTCATAAGCTCATAGATCTAGAGTTGGAAGGGTCCATCTAGTTTCATCTCAACCTTCACTTTACAAGTGAACAATTTGAGACCCAAGGAAGTTAAATGAATTTCCCAAGGCCACGCACCAGTAAGTAAGCAGCAGAAGTAAGATTTGAACCCAGGTCTACCAACTTCAGAGTCAGCATTTTTTCCTCCCTAGAGCTTCTGCTCCCATTGTCTGTCAGTATCCACCTCTCCTCCTTTAACATTCACTCCATCCTGTCCACATCCCCACATGGCCCTCAGGGAACTCTCCCTCTTCTTAGTCTTCTCCCCCCTAAATCATGCCCACTTTGAACCTTCTCCCAGTTATTCAGCTTCCTCAGCTCCCTTCTACCTCTGTGATCCTATAAAGCAAAATTATGCTATGTCAATATCCTCATGTTCAGGTTGACTTCTCTAGGAGGGGATCATATGTAGGTAATGGCGAGATGGTTCGCTGTCGGTAGAGAGGAAGAGAGAAAGAAAAATAATGGAAAGACTTTCCTAAGGATAAGTGTTGCCATTCTCTTAGTCATCCAATAGAAATATCATATGTCTACTATGCACAAAGCCGTGTTCTTGGCCCTAGGGTAAACAGGTCTAGCAAATCAACGGTGAGAATATCTCTTCAGTTAAGTCAGAAAGCATTTATGAAACCATTACTATGCACCGGTCACTATGCCAAGCACTAGAAATACAAATTCAAGCAAAAAGAAAGACAATCCCTTCCATCAAGGAACTTACAGTCTGACAGATGAAAGTAATATATTAAAGGAAACTGACAAGTGAGGTGGGGTGTGGAATAAGCAGAAATAGAAAGAAAGGGGCCTGATAGAGAAAGTCCAAAGAATCACACATGGGACCTGGAGTCTCAACCAGATCAAATCTAGTCATTCCCTGTCACCTTGTGTGATTCTTGTCCCTCTCCTTCCATAAGTCCTCCTTCTGAAGGCCCTATTCTAGGTCTCTCAATATTTGGGGGTTACCAATGACACCCTTAGGGCTGCTGGTTTTCACTCATTTTTTGCTGCATGAGTTGCCTATCTCCCTTTCTGGTCTTAACACATCCTTGATGATGACATTTATGCCTGCTTTATCCAAGGGGGGAATGGTCTACTTACACCCATCATGAGTCTTTCTCTTGTCCTTTGAGTCACCCCAATGTCTGATTCTTCTGTGATTGTGCTGTCCCATGACTTTAGCCATAAAGTTTCGCTGGGGGAATACTGATATTAAAAAGATGATCTTTGCAAGCAAGAAGTTTCATATTGCCTCAAATGAAATCTAGCCCAATCTTTTCCTATTTAATTGCAGGCCAAGTTTTTTGTCCCCCTGCAGAGCCTGGTACAAGACATAAGTACTGATATACAACTCGATGGACTGCTTGTCCAACTTCACATCAGAATCTGTCACCCATTCAAATTTCCTGTGTTAAATTTCCTATGCCCACATCTTTTGAGTGATCACAGGTATCATTGAGGAAGCTCTGCAGTAATTTAGGTATTCAGGTACTCTCAACGAGCTTTCCAGTCCAGGAAGTTATCAGAAGGTTTTCTGAAAGAAGGCTATGGCATTTTATCTTGTAGAGATGATATTATAGTAAATAATAGCTTCAATGAGAAGAGTATCTCACCCTTAATATGGTGAAAGGGATAGAAGACTATTTTTATGGGAAGATTTTCATATAATCTTTCCCAGAGGCAACGTTCCTTCTAACTAGATGACTTTGTTATTCTACAAAAACCTCTCCTTATTCTGAGAATCCATTTTGAATCTGAAAGATATTTTTGAGTGCCTGTTTCAAAATAGTGGAATTCTAGGGCTGGTAGGGACCTCAGAGAGCACAAGATCATGGGCCTAGAGTTGGAGGATGATTCAGAAACCAACTAGTTCAGCCTCCTCATTTTGCAGATGAGGAAACTGAATTTCAGAAAGGGGAATCAACCTGCTAACAATTATGTGGTAAGTCAGTGTTAGAGCCAAGATTAGAACCCAATTTTCCTGATTCTCAATCCAACACTATTTGTACATCATAACATGGCTACCTCTCTACCTAGAAGCAACATAAGATAGCAAAAAGAATACTGGACATGGAAGCAAAACCTTGAGTTTGAGTCCTGGATTTTCTGCTTATTAACTGCAAGATTTTGAGCAGGTCACAATTAACTGAAGCCTCAATTTATTCATTTGACAATGTGGATAATGGGCCAGCTGGGTGGCACAATGAATAGCGCACCAACCCTGGAGTCAGGAGAACCTGAGTTCAAATCTGGCCTCAGACACCTGACACAAGCTGTGTGACCTTGGGTAAGTCACTTAACCCCCAATTGCCTTGCAAAAAAAAGAAAAGAAAATGTGGATAATGAATCTACCACCTACCTCAGAGGCTTGTGTAAAGCCAAGCATGAGCAGCTTTCCAGAGGACTGCCACTGTGAACAACTTCAAGGTTCTGATTATATAGGATAGTGAACTCTCTATTTATTCAGCAGTAAATTAAGACAAAACATTCACAAAAATCAAAGTGCAGCATTTACAATGTTATGACATAACAACTTATCTCTAAAATGGCCACATAATTTTCACCAAAGTGGTCACATAGTTTTAAACAAAGTACAATCCTTTAGTAACATCCTTTAGTAACTCAATCATTTGGTAAGTCCTTAATTCAGTCATCCTTAAGGAGGCTTGTCTCCTTAATGGACACAAAGTACAAAGGTCAAACTTCTCCACCCCTAGGTCACAGTAAATCATAATCTTCTCACTCAGCATTAGGTACCCAAAAAGAGATCTTTTTCCTCTTGACCCGAGGCTGGCTATTGGCTTCCATGGTTCCTCTTCCATGGTCCCAGCTCCTGCCCAAATCTATACGACTGTCACTCGGCTTCAAAGGCAGGCAGCTCCCAGTTCCTTGTCCAGTTCCAGTTCCATTTTGAAGCTCACAGTGTCCAGTCCACCTCAAGTCCTTCACAGTTCCTGTTTCTGGGAAGACAAAGCTTGACAGATCCACAATAGCATTCATGCACATTTCCAGCACCATCATCAATTCACTATCTGCCTGTGAAATCAACAGGGACCTACAAACAAGGTCCAAGAGGTCAACACACATCATCAGTAAAGTCTCAGGACCTCCAAACCCCTCCGCCAGGACTTCTGTAAACATACAACCAGAAAATCCTCTTTAAGGGCTTCCAGTGAGGTCCCAGGGCTCCTGTACAAAGTATCACAAACATCAACAAAGATAGAACGAACAAACAGTTCTTCTCAGTTCTTCTCAATTCTCTCCTCAGTTCTCAGTTCTGCTCTCTCCAGCCCGGGGCCTCTCCTTATTATATATGATCGTTTACTCCTCCCCTTCCTGTTGCTGATGCAGCAGGAGTTCACAACTTCTAGGGTTCACAACTTCTGGGATTCACAAGTTCTGGATCTCAATACTTGATACAATCATGAGCTGAGACAAGGTGTTAACTCTTCCTTGCTTGCCATTACAGCTTATTATGAGGGCCAAGTGAGATAACATGGGTTATCTCATTTCTAAACTTCAGGATTCTGTATAAATGTCAACTGTGATTTTGAAGGAGAGCGTGTTGTAGTGGGAAAAGCCTGAGACTTGTCATCAGGGAACTTGGGTTCAAATCTTGCCTCTGATGCTTACAAGTTGTATTACCATGGGAAAGTCATTTCCACACAATTAGCTGGTATCCTTTTCTGTAAAACAGACTTAATGATAGTGACACTACCCACTTTACCAGACTGCTATGGAGAAAGTGCTTTGTAAATCTTAAATCACCTTATAAATGTGTAGTCCAACTCCCTTCTCTTTACAGAAGAGGAAATTGAGGCCAGGAGAGGGGAAGTCACTTTTCCAAGGTCAGACACCAAGTCGTTGACTAAACTGGAACTACTGGTTTCTTGATTGCCTAGCTAGAGTTATTTCTAATATGGTCTATTCAAGGAATGTAGCTTTTTGTTTGCTTTCCAGTGGGAACCTTTGCACCCTCCTTCAGCCTCCATCCCCCTCATCCCCCTCTTCACATCATTAATCAGGACTGAAGCATTGGCTTACTCAGACCCTATTGAAATGCTCTCCTCTCACCCCCACTGACCTCAGGTTTACCAGTTCTGCCCCCTCATCTTCTCCACCCAGAGTTCCCTATTTCCATTCCCTTGGGGGTGATATGGAGGAAAGGACACACCGTTCCAAGCTTTCTTGTTGGCTTCCTGATTTTCCCTGAAGGGAAAGGTAGCCCTGGGGAAAAAGGACAAAGGAGAGAAGAAGAAGGGAAAAAACAGAAGCAGCTTCCAACAGGGTCGGAGGCCATGACCTAATGAATTCCATAACCATGATGTCAACTGATATGACATCTGCCCACACAAGAACAATTTGTACTTTAGCCTTCCTCTGAGACCAGGTACTATTTGGTCCTAATACATGTTCACAGTGTCTGATCAAAGAAAGGACTCTCCTTGACACAGCCACCATACACCCTCACACCCATACGTACATATGTTCTTGTGGGCAAGTCAGATATCTGAGCCTCAGTTTCCTCAACTCAAATACTTGTACTACCTACCTTATAATATGGCTGTGAAGAAAGCATCTTAAGTACCTTCAGGTACAACATAAATGTGAACTATTGATATTATGACATGAGAAGAGAGTCATTAGAGTCATTCCCACCCCCCCCACACACACACACACATACACACAAACACACACACACACTGCCTCTCTGTGGCATGGGCTTTGAAGACAATCAAAATCTTACTCGCACGTGGTTACAAATGTATATATAAATGTGGGAAGGCTTGAAGTCAACCTCTCTTCTTTTCCTTGTCATGAACTTGTAGAATGTCAGAGATGGACAAGATCTTACAATATTGAACACCAGAGCTGGAAAAACCTTAGAGCATTGGATCTCAGAGCTAAAAGACTTTGGAGTATAGAATGTTAGAAATAGATGGAGCCTTAGAACATAAAACCATGAAATGCCAGAGCTAGTAGCCATCTTAGACCATAGAATGTCAGAGTTAGATCATTAGAACATGGAACCCAAAATGTTCAGAACCAGAAGAGGCCTCTACATGGAGAGCAGAGAATGCTGGAACTGGATCGCCAACTTTCAGTACTTTCTCCATGAAGCTTTCCCTGGGCCTCCAGGAGATGTGAACTTTCTTCCTCTGAACTCCCATAGTGCTTTGTAGATACTTTCTTTATGACTATTATCTGATATGATATTAATAGTTCACATTTATGTTGCAGTTGAAGGTACATAAGATGCTTTCTTCCTAGTCATCCTGTGAGGTAGGTAGTACAAGTATTGGCTTATAGTCGAGGAAACTGAGGCTCAGATATCTGACTTGTCCACAGTAACATAGTTAAGTGTGAGAGCTGGGAGCAGAATCTAGATTTTCTGACATCTGACCTCTTTCCACAATCTGTATCTTATGTTATTTATCTCTTCCTTTAGATTGGGAGTTCTCTAGGGGCAAGGGTCTTATTATACATATATCTGCATTTCCTTCAACAAGAAAATTATTTACTGAAAGAGTGAATGATTCTAATTTTAAGTTAAAGATGCTACTAACTTGAAGTGTGACCTTTGCCAAATCCCTTTCCTTTCTAGGTCACAATTTCTTCCTCCGTAAAGAAGGCTGGACATAGATAATCTCTCAAGGTCATTCTGATTATATGATAGTTCTAGTCCTGGAGTTCTGTCACTAGCCTTGTGCGATCTTGGAAAAGTAATTTCCCTTCTCTAGACCTCAGTCTAGAGGGCAGCAACTAAGTGGGCACAGTGGATAGAGTCCTGGGCCTAGAGTTAGAAAAGCCTGAGTTCAAACCCATTCTCAAATTCTTACTAGCTGTGTGATCCTGGATAAGTCACTTAACCCTTTTTGCCTCAGTTTCCTCATCTGTCAAGTGGACTGGAGAAGAAAATGGCAAACCATTCCAGTATCTTTGCTAAGAACACCCCAGATGGGGTCACCAGTCAGAAATGACTGAACTACAAGAACAAAAGACCTCAGTTTCCCAATAATTATACTCACCTTGCTGTAGAACTTAATGGTTTATAAAATGTTTGTCCTAACAACTCTGTGATTTAGGTAATCCATGTATTATTAGTTTCACTTAAAAGAGAAAATGAGATTCAGAAGAGTTCAATGATTGTCCAGAGTCAGCTAGCTAAGTGCCAGAGACAGGATCCAAACCTAAACCTCCTGACCCAGGCCCACCACTCCTTTCCTCTACACCACTGCCTAGTTGGTTTTCAGGACCTTTCCATCACTCCCATGACCCCCATTATTCTGATGGGTGAGTGGCAGATCTAGAGACCGACTCTGAAGTATCCCAGTGAGGATCCAGGGAGATCTCCTGCTGGGCTAACCCTGTCTTTTCCCCAACCCTGTGTTTTCTGTCTCTTTCCCCCACCCCCTCCCTCCATCCACCCCAGTGTGTGGCTGTGACCTGGCCCAATCTGGCTTCTTCTTCAAGAACCGTGAGTATATCTGCACCCAAGACTACCAGCAGCTCTATGGCACCCGCTGCCACAGCTGCCGGGACTTCATCACAGGCGAGGTCATCTCCGCCCTGGGCAGGACCTATCACCCCAAGTGTTTCGTGTGCAGCTTGTGTAGGTGAGTAAGCTGGGTGGGGAGGGATGGGGACAAGCCCTATGGAGGCCATCAAGGAAAGAAGCTATTCCCATCTTATCATTTATTGGTTGCATCCCATTCAGCATCTCAGAGCTGGAAAGGAAGGACCTTGGAGGGCATCTAGTCTAATCTTCCTCCAGGTACAAGAGCCCCCTCAGTTACAGACATCATCCAACTTCAGTTCAGAGACTTCCAGTGAAAAGGAATCTATTCTATTGTTGGACATTTAATTATTAGGAAGTTCATCCTTATATCGGGCTGGTCTCTTATCTTGGAACTTTCCCTGCTTTGGGCCTAATTCACCTTTCTGTACCCATATTTTATCCCTAGCCTTCTGTTGGGGTAATGATGGGCTTGAGGTAGAAAATTAGGAGCAATTCACATAGCCTATGGGAAAGAATTTTTTTTTTTTGTGACAGAGGACCAGATTTGAGTCATAATCTTAGAGAACAATAAAGTACAACAGAAATTACATTGATTTTGGAATTAGAAAGCCTGAGTTTTGAGCCAGACCTGCATTTGATTAGATCTTGGTCCCAAAACTAGCTATGTGACTTCAGACAAGTCACAGAATCAAAGAATCTTAGAATTTAGAGGTTCCTTAGAGGTCATCTAGTCCCACTTAGACCTACACAGAAACCTCTGTAACAACCCCAATTAATGGTCATATATCCTCTGCTCGGAGGACTTATTGCCTTCCACAGTGGCCCATTCCATTTTGGGATCATTCTAATTATTAGCAAATTCTTCCACATGTTGAACTTAAATCTAATTCTCTACAGCCCTCTGGGCCCAAGTTCAGAGCAAGTCTAATTCAATTGATCAGTAAACAATTCTTAAGAATTTAAGAATGCTATGTGCCAGGGATTGTACTAAGCACTACAGATACAAAGAAAGTAAAAAAAGAAAAGCCAAAAAGCCCAAGATCTTTTGCATCCAAGAAGCTCACACACTGGTAAGAGAGAGAATGTACAAACAACTACATACCCAAAAAATAACGGAAATAGGAGATAATCCAGAAGGAAGGTGCTGGGGGCAGGAGAGCACTTGGTGGGGAACCTAGAAAGCCTTCTCACAGAAAGTGACACTGAAGCAGAATCTTAAAACCAAAGAAACTGGGGCAGCTAGGTGGTGCAGTATATAGAGCACTGGCCCTGGAGTCAGGAGGGCCTGGGTTCAAATCCAGCCTCAGACACTTGACACACTTACTAGTTGTGTGATCCTGGGCAAGTTACTTAACACCAGTTGCCCTGCTTTTCCCCTCAAAAACAACAACAACAAAAAGAAGCCAAAAGGGGAGGTAGGCGGAAAATGTCCAGGCATGGGAGATGAGATGGACGATGAACAAAGTCAGGAGCTAGTAGGTGCTGCTGTGTGTGTGTGTGTGTGTGTGTGTGTGTGTGTGTGTGAAGAACTCTTCCATGCAGCCATCCTCCAAAAACTTGAAAACAGCTCCCATAATCCTTTAAGTCTTCTCTTCTCCAGGCTACTGACCCCTGTAAAGCACTGACCTTAGGCCCTTTACCATCCTGATCGCCATTCTTTAGACCCACCCAGGTTTGTCATTATCTTTCCTAAAGTGTAGTACAGGGAAATGAGCACAATGCTCAGAGAGGCTCTGACCAAGGCAGCCAGACCCCATAACACTCTATTAATTCAGTATAAGAGACATAATAATTAATGCGGTTTTTTGGTTGCCATATCACCCTGTTGACTCATATTATGCTTCCAGGTCACTAAAATCTCTAGTTCATTTTCTTCAGTAACTGTTTTCTAGCCATGCCTCCCCCAATGCTGGACTTGTGCAATAGCTTTTCTGAAGCCAAATGTCGTGTTTAGCCCTGTTAAATTCAATCTTATTGAATTTTGCCAGGCATTCAAGCCTTGACCTCTCTTGGCCCCAATTTTCTCCTCAGTAAAATGAGCAAGTTGAACTGGATGATCCCTATGCCCCCTTCCAGCTGCACCATTCAGTGAGTCTGTAAATAGGAGTCTGGGCCAGGAGAAGCTGGAGCTCCCAGGGCAGCCAAATCAAAGGGGCCAGCTAGGAGCTGGGGAAAGAGCTGGAGCTTTTGGGGAGAATAGCATGAAACCTGGGAAAACCCAAAACACAGGGGGAAGATATATATGTCTTGTGTAACCTCCCTCTCAAGAGGGCATTTTTTTTTTGTGGTGGAAGAGAGTTACTGGCCACTGATCAACCAACCAGCAAACATTTAGGAAGCACCTATTATATGCCACATACACTATACTAGGTGCTGGAGATAAAAATACAATAATAAGACAGTCTCTGTCTTCAAGATGGTCCCATCCTACTAAGGGGAGACAACATATTCCTGGACAAATAAATGTGGACACACACACACACATGTGTGTGTATAACTATCTCTACCTATATTGAGGGAGGGGCACTAACAGCTGCTAGTATCGAATAGCCTCTTAAAGAAAGGGACAGTCCAAACTTTCAAGGGAGTTGGGGTTCTAGGGGGTGGAGGTGACGAAAGGAAACCATTCCAGGCCTGGAGACTAGCCTGTGATAAAGCTCTGAGATGAGAGGTAGAAGAAGCCAAAATCATATGCAAAGAAATTATGTACAAGAAAGGCTAGTTTGGCCAAAGAGCACAGGAGAGGAATAACATATAGTCAGTCTAGAAAAATAGGTTGAAACAAGAGTGTGAAAAGCTTTCCTCACCAAACAGAAGAGCGTGCATTTTAGTGTGAAGTCAATGGGGAGCCAATGATGTTTCTGGTATGGTCACATCTTTTAGGAAGATTAGTCTGGCAGCTGGCAGGGGGCAGATGGAAAAGAGGAAGGACTGGATGCCGAGAGAATGACTGCAGTCACTCAGCAAAGAAGCAAAGAGGCTCTGGACCAGGGAGGTCGTGGTGTGAGTAGAGAGAAAAGGAAAGATTCAGGAGATGTAGAAAAGGTAACACTGACAAGATCTGGCAGCCGATCAGAGAGCGTGTGTGTGAGTGAGAAGGAGGAGGTGAGGACAGCTCTCAGTCCTGCACCTGGGTACCTGCAGAGCAGTGACATCCTCAGTAGAATTAGGGAAGTGAAGGCTAGGAGTGGAGCTGAAGAGCAGAGAGTTCTTTTGGCAAGGTGAGGTTGGGGATGCCTGTGAGACATCCAGGTGAAGATCTTGCATCAGGCATTTGGGGATGTAAGATTAGAGCTCAGGAGAGAAATGCGGGTCGAATGTGAACATCTGGAAGTCTGTTATGGGAGCAGAAGAGCTTTTCAAGAGATGATAGAGTGTAGGGGGAAAGAATGGAGCCCTGGTGTACACACCCCTGCATGGGGGACAGGATACAGATTTTGGACCTGCAAAGGAGATGAAGAAATATTGGTTTTATAGGCTGGGAGAAAACCATTGTAGGGAGTTGTCCTGAAAACCCTGGTAGGAGAGAGTGTGTGCAGGAGCTTCCTCATCCAACTCTTCTGATGGAGCTGTGACTAAGAGAGTGAGGATTACATGGAGGTCCTACATTAGCCCCTTCCTCTGAACCCAGGCTCTCTTTTCCATTCCTCATTCTGTAAAGTCAGAAATTCAACCTGACATAAAGGAGTCTGGATGGACCAAAGCCAGTATTTCCAGGGCAACTCAACCTGGCCTTCAGCTCTATCTTTGATTACAAAACCAGGTGATTGATGCTCAGAAGGCTCCAGCCTGACCTGTGTTCCTCAGGGAATGGTTGTCTACCAGCCCCTGGAGTTCCTCCTTCCAGAACCCCGGGACACAGGCAGGGGGGCTGCAGCCTTTGACACACATGAACCTCCAGGGAAAGGGAAGGGCTCTGGAAGGGGCCTGAGTGCCTCCAGTGTGGCCTTGCTTCTCTTAGCCCTATGTATCCACCTCCCGACTAAGGTGGCTGTCAGGTTCAAAGAAGATCATCTATGTAAAATGCTTGGCATATGAATTGATATAAAAATGTCACTCATCATCAGAAGCATTATATCAGCTATTCTTACTGCTACCACACTCATCATTTGCCATCAGTAAGTGGTTTTTTAAGCATCTACTGTTGTCTGGGTACTTTGCTAGGTGCCAAGAATACAGAGAAAATCAGCCCCTAAAGTCCTTACATGCTATCTGGGGAGACAATATATACACATTGTATATATAAAAAAATAAATATATTTTTAATATATGAGATATATTTATATACATAAATATATAAAAAATAAATGCAAGGTAGTGGGGGAGGAAAAAGTTCTAGAAACTGGGAGGAGAGTCAAGGTAGCTCTGATGAAAGAGATGGCATATTTTGCTGAGCATTGAAGGATATTAGGAATTCATTGAGGTGAGGAGGAAGTCCATTCCAGGCACAGGGGACAGCCCATGATTATTGTTATTTTGGTCTAAGGCATGGTGAAAAGAGAGTAAATGGAGGCAATGAGAATGGATAGCTTCTTCAAGAATTTCAGAAGAGGAGGAGAGAAATTGGACAATGGCCTCGAGAAACAGGAAGGTGTAGTGAAGGTTTTTTTTTTTTTAATAACGTAGGAGACTGTGACATGACCTGCTGAGGAAGACAGGAAGAACTGGGAATGAGGGCTCTTGTAGAGGGCATGACCTTGGTAAGGAGAAGGTCTACCCCAACTTCAAAAACTAGAGGCAAGGAGGAAGGGATGATGTCAAGGAATTTTGAGATGAAGGGAAGGGTAGAGGAGAGAACTCAGTGCATGGCCTCTATTTTATTAATAAAATAGGCAGCTAGGTGCTGCAGGAGATATACCCCTGGGCCTAGAGTCAGGAAGACCTCAGGTACTTACTAGCTGTGTGACCTTGGGCAAGTCACTTAACTTCTCTTTCAGTTTTCTCAACTATAAAATGGAGAAAATAACACCTATTTCCCATGGTTGGAAGGATCAAATGAAATAATATAAAACACTAAGCACAGTGCCTGGTATGTAGTAGGCACTTAATAAATGCTTGTTTCCCTCATACAAAAGTACAAGGAAGGTGAGGTTATCAATTGAGAAGGTGGGGAAGGGGAGGTTTAAGAGATTTTAGAAGAAAAGGTCTGGAACACTCTCCTTGGGGAGTGAGTTAGAGGAAGAATTCGGGAGACTTTCTCCAGTTTTGTTCAGTGGTATGTGAGCAGGAGCAGAGGAAGTGAATGGTGAGAGTGATCCAAGGTAAAAGTCTGGCAAGGCATGGGTGGTGGTAGGACAAGGAGGCAAGTCATCTTTAATAACTATATATATATATATATAATAACTGTAATATACTAACTATATATTAATAACTGTAATATACTAACTATATACTATAATATTAATAATTTTCATTAATAACTATAATATACTAACAATAACATTTATTTGAGTACATTAAGGTCTGCAAAACATTTTATACATATTATCTCATTTTATCCCCATAACAACCCTAGGAGATAAGATGAGCAAACTGAAGCTCAGAGAGGTTAAGTGACTTGCCCAGGGTCACACAGCTAGTAAATGAGGCTAGATTGGAACTCAGGTCTTCCTGACTCCAGGTCCAGAGCTCTGTCTACCTTTCTACCTAATCACCTTATGATTTGACAGTAGATTTTAGTATGGAGTGGACATAGGGTCAAGATTCAGAAGGGACAAAGTCATAGCATGACAGAGGTATGACCTATGAAAAAACTGAGTGGGGAGAGGGGTCCTTGGGGAACATGGAAGCGGTCCCCCTGGGGCGGTCTTCTCAGTTCCTTCCCCTTGGTGGGACTTCCTTGAGCTTGCAGTCAGCTGGCATGGTCTTTGAGAACACAGGGTCACCTGAGGAGGCATTGGGAGAGGATGTCATTGGATATTATAATCCTCTGTGAGCCCATTAATCATCATGTCGGTGACTGTTCCTAATTGTCACCAGGGGAAAGTCTAATAGGTGAGATGGGACATACTCAAGGGAAGACTGAAATAACAGTAAAAGACATAAATCACAGTTCACAGCAGCATTAGGAGAGCTGTCACAGGCCAGGAGGTGATTAATTGCCAGCGTGTGGCTCAGAACATAAGGTTGTTGAGCAGAGGGAGTTTGGAGGAGGAGCCATTGCTTTTAGAATTATAGGCGGCCTGGGGAGGTGGAAAGACCCACATGGCATTAGCTGTCCTGAGTTTTGAGCCCAGCTGTGCCACTTATAGCCATGCGACCATGGGCAAGTCAGCCCACATCCTTCCTCGGGTCTATATTCCTACATTCATAAGATGGGGATGATGAACTCTTTACAAAGCACCTCAAGGGGTTTGTTATGAAGTTTTGATGGGCCTGAAGTGCATTGCAGGCCTTGAAGTACTACATAAACGTCAGCTATTATTTTTATTGCTGCAAAGGAGGATAATGAAAAAAGGCCTCACAGAAGAGGTGAGTTGGGATTTGATGACTCATTAGGACTTCACTGAGGTAAATGGAGGTTGTGACTTGCCCAGAGTCACATGGTTATTAAGTATCTGAGACTGGATTTGAACTGCAGTCTCCATGACTCCAGGTCCAGTGCTCTATCCATTGTGCCATCTAATGTGGCAGCATCTAGAAAGGTTGAAGGAGAGTTGGGTTAGGGTTATGAAATCAGGGAGAAAATAACTCTTATTAATATAGCACTTTAGTATTTGCAAAATATTAAATTCTCAACAGTCTTGTTAAGTGGTAGACAATGCAAGGATTGATTATCTACCCCATTTTATAGATGAGAAAAATGAGACCTTGAGAAGTTGAGTCATATAGCTACAACTTGTCTGAGTCAGAACTTGAATCTAGGAGTCTTGACTCTTATTCTTTTTATTTTGGGGGAGGGGGCAGGGGGATGGTCGTGGTGGTGCGAAGGCAATCCGGTTTAAGTAACTTGTCCAGGGTAACCTGGCTGACAAGTATATATGGCTAGATTTGAATTCAGGTCCTCCTAACTCCAAGACCATTGCTCTATCCACTGTACCACCTAACTTCCCTGACTTTTTCTTTCTACCACTCTGTATGAACAGAGTGTAACAAGATATACTATACTTGCATAGATCATGACCAGCCCATCTTCTAATTCAATTCATTACAAGATACCCTCCCAAGGCTGGGCAGCCCCCAGAAATAGAATCACAGAATATTAGAAGTAGGAGAAAAAAATTTAGGAGGAATCTTAAGACATAAATTATCGGAGCTGGGAGAGAACTTAGAACATAGAATATGAGCCTAGAAACAGAGCTGTGCTGGTAAATGTCTAACAGCCTCTGGAAAAATGGACAGCAGGACACACTTTTACATACAATCTCCATTATTTTCTCCATCATTTTCTTAAGTCTGGACAATCAACAGTACAACAAATCAAGCTCTTATTGGTAATATTAGTCATTTCTGAGGTGTAGACGCTCAAGCTGAAAATTAAATGGCCAGTCCTCTTTGAGGAAAGATGACTTGAGCTGGTTCCAGCACAAAGGAGCTTAGAGACTGCCTTAAAGATAATCCACCAAAGCAGTTTGATCAAGTGGAAATGTCACTGGCCTAGGCATTTGGAAACCTGGCTCTGCATTGCAGCTCAGATCCCTAATTTTCTGTGTAACTTAGAAGTCTAGAATCTTTTTAAAAAATTTATTATAAACCTAGTACACAAATAACATAGCAGCCAGGTGATACAATGCAGAGTGCCGGGCCTGGAGTCAGGAAGACTCATCTCCCTGAATTCAAATTTGACTTCAGACACTTAGTAGCTGTGTGACCCTGGGCAACCCACTTAACCCGGTTTGCCTCAGTTTCCTCATCTGTAAAATGAGCTAGAGAAGGAAATGGCAAACCCCTCCAGTATCTTTGCCAAGAAAACCCCAAAGGGGGTCATGAGGCTTCAAGTATGACTAAAATGACTAACAACAACACAAAGAACCACCCATCCATGAATTAATAAATAAGTCCTATAGAAGGAGCGGCTAGGTGGCTCAGTGAATAGAACACCGGTCCTGGAGTCAGGAAGACCTGAGTTCAAATCCGGCCTCAAACACTTAACACAAAAACTAGCAGTGCGACTTTGGGCAAGTCCCTTAACCCCAATGCCCTCCAAAAAAAAAAGTCCTAAAGAGTTGACTGAGGTACATAGGAGTTAAGTGACATGCCCATGGCCGCACAGTTAGTAAATATCAGAAGCAGGTTTAGAACCCTTTGTTTCTTGACTTCAGACCCAGCATCTGTTCATCCATTGTGGCCATATGGCATCAGGTATAAACTGAATAGCTACCAGTCATTTGTGAATTAGATCTCACAATAGGATGGTAACCATACTAACACAAACATTTAAGTATATAATAGGAACAAACAAATCTAAACTTCCTATTTGTAGTTCAGAAAAATTAAAGTGTATATTAATGTTAGTAAGAAACAAATCACCCCATTTGTTTCTTTGCTTACTAAATTTTTTTCTTTTGCATATTTTTTCAGATTGTGTTGCTGATATATAACTGTAGTCAGTAAATATAGTTATTTTGGTCCTGATTTCTATATTCTGCATCACTAGATGTGACTTCTTGTATATAACCATATTCTTCATAGTTGACGCTTCTTAAGCCATAGTGATATTCCATTACCTTCATATACCATCATTTTTTAGCGATTCCTCTATCCTTTGGTATATTGATTTTTCCCAGTGTTTTGCTATTATGAATGATGTTGCCAGGAATATTTTTGTATGGAGAGGTTTTTGGTTTTTGTTTTCTCTTGCAAACAGCCTTGGTGAATAGTCCTAAGAGAAGGGATCACCTAAGGAAAAGATATAAGTTTTAAAAATTCTTGTTATATAATGTTATATTTCTTTGTTAAAATATTGCACCGATTCCGTTTCATCAATGACACACAGGTGAGACTATTTTTCAGTAGTTCAGACAACATCAAATTTTACCATTTTAAACTGTATTTGGTAATTTAATAGATGCAAGGTAGCCTTTCATTTCTCAACATTTTTTCAGGTGTTGAGTGATTTGTTTTCTTCTAGAACTATCATATACTTTAAGCATCTGTCACATTAAGGAGTAGATCTGGTTCTTATAAATGTGTGCCAATCATATTTGACTTTTATCGGTAATGTTCATAGCAAAGGTTTTTTTTCTCAATCTGTTTTTTCTTTATTCTATGTTTTGCACAAACTCTCCATTTAGATATAATCAAACACATTTATTTTGTCTCCTATAATTTCTTCTCCTTGTTGAACAACCAAATGTTTCTCATCTCTCCATAACTGATAGGCATATCATTCTATAATCTTACTGTACTTTATTAAACTATTTGTTTTGTGAAATAAAATAATTTTATATGCAATAAGGTTCTAATATTCCTTGTATCAATAATATCAATCCTATCTCAACCTTTAACATGTATTACACTAAAGATAATTCCTATGTCTTATGATATTAGCTCAATGATTTGGCAAAAATTCTATTTCCTCACCCACTTCCTTGTTTGAAATGGGAAATGACTTTGGAATTTCTTTCTCCACTCCATTCTCTTTATTGTTATTGTTGCTGCTGAGTCCTTTTCAGTCATGTCTGACTCTCTATGATCCCATTTGGGGTTTTCTTGGTAAAGATACTAGAGTGGTTTGCCATTTCCTTCTCCAGCTCATTTTACAGATGAGGAAACTGAGGCAAGCCGTGTTAAGTGATTTGCCCAGGGTCACACAGTTTATAAGTGTCTGAGGCCAGATGAACTCCTGGCTCCAGACCAGGTCCTGTAGCCACTGTGCTACCTAGCTGCCCAGTCTCACTCGTTTTACTCTTTTTTTCCTTTTAGTCTTTATCTGTAACACCCAAAGTCAATATGCTTCTCTCTTTTTCTCTCTTCCTTTGTCCTCCCACAAATTTGCTTGTATAATTCAGCTCCTAATCAAAGCCATGTTATTGTTCTCATGTTATCCCCAGATGGTTCAACTAGTTAAGCACAACTGGAAGAGCCCACTTTTCTCTGGCTCTGTGCTTTTTTGTCTTTTGTTGTGTTTTAGTAATACTTATTAAACCTGGCCTTACGGCTGTCTCTGCACTTCACAAATTGTTCAAACTCTTGTGAATTCTCAAGCGGCCATCTTTTGGTCTTCAGAAAGTTCATGCTTGAATTTTGAATGGAGGCTTTCACGATTTGGGTGTATGATACTCCGGTTTCTTCAGTTATTTTTCATGTTATAGAAAAATCTAAGCAGGTTTTAAAGTTTGTGATTTCTTTCTTCTTTGGCTGCTTGTAAAATAATCTCCTCATCCTTATTGCTTGATAATGGTTTATTTTCTTTAGTTTTCACTCTGACCTGTAGTGTGTGATTTTTATTATCTACTCTTTTTTTTGGTACAATTTACCCAAGTAGTCCAATTCTTTTCTTTCAGGAAACTGACAAATTAACGTTTCCCTTTTTATTCTGTCCTCTTGATGCATCATTTTCATCTGCATAGATTCTAAATGTTTTTCCAGTTTTATAATTTTATGGTATGTTTTCTTCTCTTCTACCATTCTATTCTCCAATGACACAATTTGATATTTTTATTACCAATTAAATAGACTCTATTTGCTTACATTTTCACTGATGTTTCTAAAATGTTACATTTCATCTTCAAATTATCCAGAAACTTTTTATTCCTACTCATTCTTCCTTTAGTTTCATTAGTTAGTGCCTTGAGAAAATCTAGGGGTTTTTTTTAGTGTTTATTTTGGCATTGTTCAAATTTATTTTTTTTTCTTCTGGCATATTTTTTCTGTTTCTTTGAAGTCATTATATTCTTCATAGTATTAGAAAGCTTTTTTGTTTATTTCTTTGAGTATTATTTTCCTAAAACCAACTTTATTTTGAAGATTTCTACTAGTTTCCTTGATAACATTTCTATTTCCATTTTTCATAGTTATTGAAGAACTAGTTTCTTTTGTGACATCTCACTCCTACATATTCTCAAAAGTCTCCAAGCCTTGAGTCTTAGAATACCAGAAATTATAGAGACCTTATACTTAAGCAGGAGTTTCCTCTCACTAGAACATGACCAGCAAGTGGTTACTCAGTATCAGCATTATGACCTTGAGAGACAGGGAGGGAGCGCATTGCCTCTAGAAACAGTCCGTCCCATTTTTGGACAGCTATAATTATTAGTAAATTCTCTTATGGTGAGCCAAAATCTTTTTCTTAAAAGAACTGAAGTTTAAAGCTTTATTCCTTAGAAACTACATTTACCCTGTAGGGTTGGAAAAGATGAAAGTCTTTTCTAGCTCTGAAATTCTGTGTTTTAAGGTTCTTGTGTTTCTCAGCTCTGAGATTATGGGTTTCTGTAACTTAGTCCAACTTTGTCACTTTATGGATGGAGAAACTGAGGCATAGAGGCAATAAAATAATTTGCCCAAGGTCCCACATCTAATGGGTAATAGAACCAATCCCAGACTATTCATTAAACCATGATTACCACTTACTCCCATATCTTAACCAGAAGCATTCTTAATATTTACATACTTTAAATACTTCCCCAAGCCCTACCCCCTTTCTCAGAATCATTGTGAGATGAATATCATAATATTCCTGCTCAGCAGGTTCCAGAATATATCTGATAGGGTCTGTGTATCTTCATGCTCTAAAGAGGCAGTGTAGAACAGTGGGAGAGCAGTGCACTCTTATGACTTGGGAGTCAGAAGTTGTGGTTCCAAATCCCGATATACTTACCACCTGTATACATTTAGGCAAGTCGTTTTCTCTCTCCAAATTTCCCTTGATTAAGGCTGTTCAAGAAGAGAGAGATAACGACATATCAAGGTTATTATAGAAGAGATTCCTGCCCAGGACTCTGTCACCTCTGAATTCTCTTTCCAATTTTACTTGCCATGATTGTAAGAGCATCAGCCTGGGAAGCAGGATGTCAGAGTTCCAGTCCTTCTCTTCCCCTGATAAGTTTCGTAACAAACCATCTCCTGTCCCTAGGCCTCAGTTTCTATATTTACAAAATGGGGATAGTTATGCTTGCCTCACTTTCCTCATAAGATTTCGCAAGATTAGGATGAGATATTGTAAACTGATTACTTTAAAGCACTATATAAATGTGTTATCATTAGGAAGTATAGTATGAAGAAAAAGCTCTGACTCCTGAGTCCAGAGGTCCTGGGACTGAATCCTAGCTAAGCCATTCATTGCCTTTGTGTCTTAGAGCAAGTCATTTTAACTCTCTTCTATAAAATGAGGGGATAAGACACAATGATCTTCAATGTCCCCTCTAGCTCTAAGCCTATGTTTATTATTATTTCAGTTCTATGACATCTAGACAGAAAATAATTAGAAGATGGGCTGAATTTCTTACTCTTCCCATTTACAGGAAACCCTTCCCCATCGGTGACAAAGTGACATTCAGTGGCAAAGAATGTGTTTGCCAGACATGCTCCAACTCCATGATCAGTGCCAAGCCCATCAAGGTTCACGGACCAAGCCGTAAGTGTGGACCTCGTTCTGGTCCCTCTTGTGCCTAGACTTTGTTGTCTCTGAACACTGCCCATTTGTGGCATGCATAACCGCTGTGTGACCCCACAAGAGAGTGGGCATGTTGTCTATAAATGTGTTATTAGGTGGCCTGCGAGGGAAAAGTTGGAATTTTCTTTTTTCTTCTCAGAATTAAACCATCCAGCCAGCTACCTTCCTTTGTAAGCCAGTCAGGGCAATGGTAGAATGAAGCTAATTTTCTTGTTACTGGAAATGCCGATTAGAAATCTGAAAATCAAAGCATTTCACTCAATGTAGCCTGATGTGTTTGTTGGTAATGTGCCTAATTAGAGCATATGGACCATGCTCATGTTCTCCAAACCCCACACCAGGGAAAATAACTACTTATTACTGAACAAAGACCATGGTACTTTAGTGAATCTATTACTAAAATATGTGGGTACTCTGATACTAGTCAAAACCCCTCCACCTGTAAAATTCTTACCCATTTTTAACCATTATTTTTAAACAAAATAATAATGATAATAGTAGATGACTGATCAGTCAGTCAATAAACATTTACTAAGGGGCGGCTAGGTGGCGAACTGAATAGAGCACCGGCCCTGGAGTTAGGA
Source organism: Petaurus breviceps papuanus (assembly GCF_028583685.1). Taxonomy (NCBI): domain Eukaryota; kingdom Metazoa; phylum Chordata; class Mammalia; order Diprotodontia; family Petauridae; genus Petaurus; species Petaurus breviceps. The sequence goes on from NW_027186372.1 coordinate 2,794,391, forward strand.
GAACCTGAGTTCAAATTCGGTCTCAGACACAACACAAAACTAGCCGTGTGACCTTGGGCAAGTCACTTAAACCCATGTGCCCTACTTTTCCCTCTCCAAAAAGCAAAAACAAAACAAAACATTTATTAAGTGTTTACTGTGGGCCAAGTACTGTGCTAAGAGCTGAGAACACAGTACCTGCTTTCAAGGACCTCACAGTCTAATGGGGGAAACAACATGTAAAAAATTATATACAAATAAACTATATACAGGATAAATTGGAGAAAATCCATGGAAGGAATGCCCTAGAATGAGGGTGATGATAACCCTGCTAACTCCCCCTGCTCAGGTCACACCGGTCCTGTTGTATTGGCACATTTTAGGAAGGACTTTGACAAACGGCCAAAATAGGACAACAGGGATTGTGTTTTGTATGTTAAACAAAGTAAAGACATTTGGTTTAAGAAGAGATGGATGCTTGTCTATCTTCCTGAGAATTGGGAGACTTTGGTTCAAAACCCAGGTCTGCTGCTGGCTAGCTTGATGATGGTAGTTACCTACCCATCACTTTCTGAGTCTGGGCCTCAATTTCTAACTTCTAATTAGAATTTCTAAATTCTAGTCAAAGGAAGGGTTCAGACTTCATGGTCTCAAAGCTCTCCTCCAGCTCTGTCATTCTGGAGCTTCCTTACACAATTCTAATTTGTTGGCAGTGTACAGTCTCAAAGATAGAAGGAACCTTAAGGGTGTTATCTAAGTCAACCCTAGAATCTCCTCTAATGATTATACCTCCACTTGCATTCCAGGAATGAAGAAATAACTACTTCTAGATCACTCCCCACTCTACTTTTAAATTAAAATTAAGCAAATATTTATTAAGTACACATTAGCAATGTGTACTTAATAATGTATGCAAGGCACCATACAACAGGTTTCAAAGACAAAAATGAAACAGTTTCTGCCTTCAAAGAGCTTACAATCTACTAGGGGTTACAACACGTAAACTGGTAAGGAAACATGATAGTTGGAGGAGGGAGAGAGACATAAGAACTAGGGAATCCAAAAAGAATTCTCAGTGGAGATAGCACCTAAGCTTATTCTTAAAGCCAAGGATTTAAAGATGAGGGGGAAGTCTATTCAGGGTATGTGCAAATGTACAGAGGTGGAGATGAAACATGAAGTTCAGGAAATGGGTAAGTTGTCCAGTTTTGCTGGATCATAGAGTTCATGGAGAGTGGTATGAAACAAGGCTGGAAAGGTAGACAGCTGCCAGCCTGGAGAAGGCCTTAAAAGCTCAGACTGAGACATTTGTACTTTTCCCAGAAGCAATGAGGAATTACTGATGTATGGCAAGAATTTTATCTCAAGAAAAATTATTTTGAAAGCTGTATGTCATATAGATCAGGGAGAGGAGGAAGTGGAATTAGAGAATTAAATTAGGAGACTGTTGTAGTAGTCCTGGTGGGAGGTGATGAGAGTCTGAATTAGGGCGGTGCCATCGTCAGTGGGCGAGAGATGTTGTAGAGGCATGAGTCACATGATTTGTAACTATTTGAATGTAGGAGGAGAGGGAAGTATCAGGGATCACTGAGGTTTTGAGACTGGAACCATCCTTCAGTTGAGGGCCACACCAACCTCCCAGTCCCTTAGACTCACAAACTGTCAGCCTTGATTCTTCATTATCTCCCACACCCCATGTCTAATCTGTCACCAAAACCTGTTGATTTCACATTTGCAACATCTCTCAAATATGTCTCCTCTCCTATGCCACTGACCCCACTCTGGTGCAGACTCTTACCACCTCACACCTGGACTACTTCATTAGTCTCTTGGTAGATCTGCCTTCCTCATGTCTCTCCCCAGTCTGATCCACTCTCCATTCAGCCACCAAAGTGATTTTCCTAAAGTAGAGATCTAACCATGAAGTTTTAAAGAATGTGATGGAGAAGAATGGAGATATGTCCAGCAGAAGGTCAATAAACTTTTTTTTTTACTTAATAAAACTAAAGCCCTTCATAACCTAGCCCCCTTCTACTTTTCCAGTTTTATTATTTACTCCCTGCCACATACTCTTGGATTCAGTGACATCGGCCTCTACACTGCTCCTGAACAAGACGCTCCATTTCTCTATTCCGGTAGTTTCTCTGACTGTCCCCCATACCTGGGATTCTCTCCTCTTCATCATCTTCTACAGGCTTCTCTGGCTTTCTTTAAGTCTACAGCAAGCCTTGGCCAACCCTTCTCAATTCTAGTGCCTTCCTTCTTAATTATTTCCTGTTTATCCTGATCAAACCTACCGTTTACTTGTTGTCTCTCCCTCTCCCTCCATTAGACTGTGAACTCCTTGAGGGCAGGGATTGTCTTTTGTGTCCCCAGCACTTAGCAAAGTGCTTGGCATATGGCCAACACTGAATCATTGTGTACTGATTGAATGAGTCACTCATACTCTCAACAGAAAAATGGCAAGGTTCTTGAGAGTAAGGGGCAGTTAGGTGGTACAGTGCACGGAGTGCTAGCCCTGGAGTCAAGAGAACCTGGGTTCAAATCTGGCCCCAGACACTTATTAGCTTTGTGACCTTGGGCAAGTCACCATTCTGTTTCCCTCAGTTTCCTCATCTGTAAAATGACCTGGAGAAAGAAAAGGCAAACATCTTCAGTAACAAGAAAACCCTACAGAGAGTCAGGCATGACTGAAACAATTCAATAATATATCTTAAGAGCAAAAGCTGTCTTTTGCTTTTGTTTGTACCCTTGTCACTTGGCATGGTGCCTGGTCTACATGGTAGACACTTGAAAAGAGCTTGTTGATGACTGATTGGCACACTAGTACCCACAACATAAAGAAGGTATTTAGGAGAGGTAAGTTTAAGGGG
>NW_027186372.1:2797252-2814469 GCF_028583685.1 Petaurus breviceps papuanus
TTCTGACCTTTGGCTGGACATATCTCCATTCTTCTCCATCACATTCTTTAACACTTCAAGACTCCATGATGTCGCCCAGGAAACTCTCTCTTTTCTGATACAGATCCCAATCCTTTCATTCATTCATTCATTCAGCAAACATTTGTTAAACCAGGCACTGTACTAGGCGCTGAGGATATGAAACACAAAAACAAAACTGGCCCTACCCTCAGTGAGCTTACATTCTGTGGTAGCACATTCATGGATGCTATAAATATAGAATCCCTGCAAAGTACATACCAAGTAATATTTTACATGGGTACTAACAACTGAGGGGTCCAAAATGGCCGTGTGTAGGAAGTGGCACATGAGCTGAGCTTTGAAAGGAATCCTGAAAAGTGGAGATGAGAGAGTGTGGTCATGGGGGACAGCCCAAATGAAGGCATTAGGATGGGAGGAAGAATGATTGAACCACAGGAGGCTAGTTTGCCTGGAACGTAAAATTTGTGAAGAGGAGTAATGTGCAATAAACCTTGAATGGTAGTTGGCCAGATCCAGAGAGTAAATGACTTTAAATGCCAACACAGGGGGTTTATACTTCCTCCTCGAGGCAGAAGGGAGCCCTGGTACTTCTGGAGCAGAGGAATGACATGTTCTACCTTGTGCTTTAGACTTATCTGTTTGATAGTCTTGTGGAAGATGGTCTAGAGTAAACCTAGAGGGAACTGGAGGAAGGGATTCCAATAAGGATCACTTAGTAGAAGTTCTCTTGAATTGCTATGGAGAAAAAAAAATAATTCATCATTAATAACTATCTAGTGAGGGGCCTCTCCACACTGAGCAGAGTTGGTCTGGGACAACAGATACACAGTCCATAGCCAGACCCTTATTCAAACATTATCTAGCTTGGTGAGACCTGCCAAAGCTCCCCTGGAATAACCTTTGGGAACCTAAAGTCCCATCCATGACTGGCTAAGGAAATTAAGAGAGACTTTGTCATAATAGAATAATAGCTCAAATTTTACCAGTACTTAGAATCATGGATGATTAAGTTGGAAATGACTTTTGAGAGCCTCTGGTCTATTTCTCTTCTTTTACAGATAATAAAACTAAGGCTGTGAAAGAAATTACTTTCTCGGGTTCACACAAAAATAATGAATGACAAGCAGTCCTTGAGCTCCTGACTCCTGATTCCAAAGCCAATGCTTTTTACCAAATTTTACAGTTATGAAATACTTCTTGCAAATTATCTTATTTGACCCTCACTATGACCCTTGAAGCAAGGAGTACAACTGTCTTAACCTGGGTTTTATAGATGAGACCAGAGAGGCTATTAAATTTCCTCAAGGCCACCCAACTAATAAACATCAGAGCCAGAATCTGAACTGGGTCACGTGATTCTAAAATCAGGGGTCTTTCCCTTACACAATTGGCTCTGGGTTACAGCCTGATCACCTCCATACCTGTGAATTCCATAGTTTTGGAAAATAATAATTAGCAGTAACCATATGGTCCTTTAAGGTTTGCAAAGCACTTTATAATATTATCTTTTTATTTTAACAACAACCCTGAGAGATAGGTACTATTATTATCCCCAATTTTACAGATAAGGAAACTGAGGCCAAACGAGGTTGAGTGATTTTCCTGACAACAAATAAGTGTCTGAGGCCATATTTGAACCAAGGTCCTCCTGACTCCAGGCCCTGAACTCTATCTAAGCACCACTTAGCTGCCACAAGCAGCAGAGGGTTGGTGCCCTGGTAGCCCTGATTTAAGTCAGAGGGACCTGGGATCAAATCTGATCTTTGCCACCTCTTACTCACTTTCTGAGCTTGGGTAAATTCTATGATTTGGGCATGTGCTTAAATATTTGTTGAATTGAAACCCACAGCTTCTGACCCCTAATCAAAGAATTTTTCTCCTATTAGAGGCAATCAGGTGGCACAGTGGATAGAATACTGGGCCTGGAGACAGGAAGGCCAAATTCAAAATGGCCTCAGACAGACACTTACCATCTGTGCAACTCAGGGCAAGTCATTTAATCTCTGTTTGCCTTACTGTCCTCAAATGTAAAATGGGGATGATAATAACACCTCATGTGGCTATTGCAAGGATCAAATAAAATGATATTTGTAAAGTGCTTAGCATGATGCCCCCTCATAATGACCTGAACACTAAAAAGCACGTGATGTGAAATGTTCTTCTGATTACAAAGGCAATAGTAATCTGGTGGGGGGAAAGGAGGTGCGGACCCTGAATGCTCCTTTCAGTGGTGTCTCCTTATCTTTCCAGACTGTGCCGGCTGCAAGGAGGAGATCAAACATGGCCAGTCTCTCTTGGCCCTGGAGAAGCAATGGCATGTCAGCTGCTTCAAATGCCAGACCTGTGGGGCTGTCCTCACTGGCGAGTATATTAGCAAGTGGGTGTCTGACTCCCCCACCCCAAGTGACCTGCCTATCCCAAGAGAGCCCCAAGGTCCCCAGAGTGGGGAGGCTGATCTGGGTGGATAGAAACAGGCTAAGGATTAGCAGTGAAGTGGATAGCACTCCCTCAAGCCCTGCTGTGGAGTCTCAGCTATGTCACTAACTTGCGGTGAACTTTCACCCTCTGAACCTCAGTTTCCTCTTCTGTAAAGTGAGGCCATTGGATTAAATGGCATCTAAAGACCTTCCAGCTCTAACAGTCTATGTCCTAAGGTAGCTACTATCTCATTCTATGCTCTAAAATCCCTCCTGGTTCAAACAGTCTACATTGTCAAGTCCCTTCAAGCCCTGACTTTCTATGGGCTATGTTCTGACATACTTGGAGGCTGAGGGAGAAGCCACCCCAGGGTCCTCGTCCAGTCCAATGCTCAGACCAAGTTCTAGGCTCCACTGAGGTGCTCAGTCACTACAAGGCACCTGCCAGAATTCATTGAACTGCTCTTTTCAGCCCCTCTGAACCCATAAGTGCATCCAGTGACAGGAATGACTAATCCATGGAACATTAGACCTGGAAGGACTATCTGAGCTCACCTAGTATAACTGTCCTTTTATGAAGGAAAAAACTGAGGCCCAGGAAGTCTCACCCAGAGTCTCAGAGAAGGCTGGTGGCAGAATTGAGTCTCCAGCCCATACCCTGTGATTCCCTGCTTCAGATAGATTCCTTTTCATTATCCTTGTCTCCCTATTAAACCATCCTTATATACTATTATATTAGATAAAACCATATTAAAAAGGATTTAACAACAGTGCCCATTTTGAAATAACTTTTTTAAGTCCAGAATCCTATTAAGTTAAATCCTTTTCTTGGCTGCTGGTGCCAACTTACCTCCAAATAAGAAACTGTGCCAACTATGAAAATCAAGAAATTGGTGTTAGACATGGAATTGTAGCACAGGGAAACTATTCTCTCTCCACCAGATCTCCCTTGACCCTCACTGGCTAGTGTCTCTGCCTTCCTCTCCTCCATTCCATGTTATTTAACAAGAAGCCTCTAGGGTGACCACCAACCCTCCTGAAATCTTGCCTTGGCCTCTGTTCAGGCAGTACGAAAAAGCGTAAGACAAAATCTAGAAATGGAAGAATGGAGACAGGGTGAGGTAATAGGGGACTAAAGAATGGGAAAGAATTTGGAAATTATAAAGAGAAAAAGGAATATCTCTGTCCCCTTCAGTCCCTGTTCCTGGGGCCGTCAGCTAACTGCTTCTCCTCAAAGTATGTTAAAAGATTTCCTGGTTAATTGAGAATCTTATAAGCAATGAAGACCCTACAAAGGGATGGATGGATACACGGGGGTAGAGGGGAGGACTGAAACTGAAGGGAAGGCTAAACCTAATGCTCTTTTATGTTGTTTTCTTTTGATTTTCCTCTCATCCTCTCTTCTCACATGAATTCCTCCAACAGGGATGGAGTCCCCTACTGTGAGACTGATTACCATTCCCAGTTTGGCATTAAGTGCGAGACGTGTGACCGGTATATCAGTGGCAGGGTCTTAGAGGTAAGTTGGCACCAGGGGCCCAGAGGAACAGGAAACAAATTCTCTTTTATGCCTGCTCTACTCCTCCTGAAGTGGAATGAACCCCAAAGGCTGGAACTCAGTGCCCCTAGACCCCGATGACTGTTCATCACATTGTCCAGAATAAAAGGAGTTCATATGAGGATGGATTGCCTCCCCTCAGGAGGCCCAGATGGACAGTCCCTGCACTGGATAAGAGGTTGAATTAGATCACTTTGAATGATACTTATAATCATAGAACCTCAGAACCTGAAGAGACCTCAGAGATTACCTAATCCTGCTCCTCACTTGTGTGGGGATCATTTCTATATCGGGGCACCTAATTCTTGAGTCTCAGTCTACTGAGCAGTCACAGAGTCATTGCAAGGGCTTCATCTTGGACCAAGCTTCATCTTGGTATCAAATATTTTCTCAATCCACGAATGCTAATGTTACAACTACTGTCGTGTGCGGGGGAGGGTGGGAGTTCATGACAATTTTTGTTATTTCATAGGGGTTTTTATACTTAGCACAGTACTTGACACATAGTAAGAGATTAACAAATGCTTGTTGCCTTGTTACTTTATACTTGAAAATTTCTGGGAAACAATACCCAACAGATTCCTGCAGAAGTGGTCAGCCATAGAATTCCAGACTCCTGGAGCTAGACAGTACCCTAAGTACATCTAATCTAATCCATACCTCAGCAGAAATGCCCTTTTCCCTCCAATCAGCCTATGCTTGAATACCTTAAGTGATGGGGAGCTCACTATCCACTGGGGTAGTCCTTTCTATTTTGGATAGCTCCAAGTTCTGTCTTAGAGCCAAGATTTATGTCATAGTTGCTTTCACTTGTTGGTCTTAGTTCTGTCTTCTAGAACAAAGAAAAACAAGTCAAATCTCTCTTCCATATGACAGGCTTGTAAACGTTTGAAGACCAAGATCATGTATTTTCTGTTCCAGAGTGAACAGCCCCATTTCTATCAATGGATTCTCACATGGATCCTCAAAACCATGTTATATGAGAACAAGGGGGATGGAGGGTGGGATATGAGGCCTGGAAGAGATGTGACTTAGGGGGAGAAATGAGAGATGCCCAACTGGATGCTAGGAGAATTACATGGAAAAGGGATTAACTAGTTCCATTTGCCCTGTGAGGGCAAACCTCGGAGTAATGGATAGAAGCTGCATTGTGACAGAGTGGACAACATTCGAACCACAGGGCTGTTTGATAGAAGAATGGGCTGTCTTGAGACCTAGAGAGTTGCACATATCTTTAGGTATTCACTTAGAATTTAGATTTCAGGGTGCCTAGGTAGCACAGTGAATAGAGCCCTGGTCCTGGAGTCAGGAGGACCTGAGTTCAAATCCAACCTCAGACGCTTAACACAAAAACTAGCCAGGTGACCTTGGGCAAGTCACTTAACCCCAATTGCCCTACCCTACCCTCTCCAAAAAGTTAGAAGAAAAAGAAGAAGTAGTAGTAGTAGTAGTAGTAGTAGTAGTAGTAGTAGTAGTAGTAGTAGTAGTAGTAGTAGTAGTAGTAGTTAGATGTCTACTTGTTTGCAGGTATCATATGGGGAATGTTCCTGATTATAAGATCCATGGATTTAAAATTGGAAGGGTCTTCAAACTCTAGTGACTAGATTCTAATCCAACCCCTTCATTTTACAGATGAGCTAACTGGAAACTCAGAGATTAATTGACTTGCCTAAGGTCACAAAAGTAACAAATGGAGCTAGAATTAACTAACATTTGGGTATGACTGCTGAGGTCCCTTCCAGCTCTGAAAGTCTAACCAGGACTTTCTTGGAGCAGGTAGAATATATCACAGGATCCTTGGAAATCAGATACTCCAACCCCCTTGCTTTGCATCGGAAAACATGATGACCCAGAGATGTGAAGGGACATGCTTAAGATTACATAACTAGTGAGCAGCAGAATTTGGACCCAAGTTCTTTGACTCCAAATATGATCCTCTTTTTACTTGATTCTTGAAATTTTCCTCCCTCTCCATAGACTGTCGTGGTTACCCCACTCCACACACATACTGAAGCCCACAATCACCCTGCCCACCTCTAGCTACCACCAACTAGCTCCATGCCCTGTCTAAGGGTAGACTCAAGGGACAATTGATGTTCCTTCTCCCAGAACCAAGTGCAGTAGGACTTAAGCATTAAACGTAAAATATGAGTTCTTTTTTTTTAGGCACTGATATAATGTACTTATTTCAAAATGGGCTTCTCTAAGCACTTGACCCTTACCCATTTCCTTTCTGGTCCATCACCATGGCAACGACTCCCCTGCATCTTCTTTTTGGGCTTCTCTGCAGCAGCAGTGGCCATAGCCAGCTGCTCTTTGCAGCATTCAGTTTGCCAAACCTTTTGTAAGGCCTAACTTGTCTCACCATCTTTCTAGGCCTTCACACAACCTTGGAAACATAGTAGAGTGAGTGCCGGATTTATAGTCAGGAAGAAGTGAGTTCAAATTCATCTTGAGACGCTATTTACTAGTAGAGGGACCCGAGACAAGTCGCTCCAACCGTTCTCAACCTCAGTTTCCTATTCTGTAAAATAGGGATAATAATAGCACTCACTTCAAAAAGTCATTGTGAGGATCAAAGGAGACAGTTCCTGTGAAGAGCTTTGCAAATGTCACAGTGGCATGTAAATGTTAGCTATTACTGTTATTATTTATATGTTATTACTATGATAGTAATTACTATGTTATTTTAAATAATTTTAATTATTAAAATTACTATAATAGCAATTGAAAGAGCACTCCCCTAGAAATCAGGAATGCCAGGTTCAAGGCCTGACTGTCAGTTACTCACTATGTGACACTGGACAAGTGAGTTCTTCTGGTCCTCAGTTTCTATAGAATAAGTAAGGAAGAAGAGATGACGTCCTAGGCCTCTACATCGGGTACTGATCGTTTTCTTAAGCTCTCTAAACCTCAGCTTCCTCTTCTTTTAAAACGAAGGTATTGGATTTAGTGATCCCTAAGCTCCCCCCTTCCAGGTCATGAATTCTAAACTATAGGTCTCTAAGGCTGTTCATTCTCCGGTCCCACCATCCTCGACTGTACAACGTTCATTCCCTTTCTTGTACCAGGAAGGTCTTCCTGGTCCCGTACAATACAGACCCATTCCTTCCCTTGTTCCTTTGTTCATGTTACTTTCCCAAGTCCTACGTAAGTGACATCTGTGACACCCCTTCCTCAGTGTTAGCCTCCTCCCTGATCTACCTTTGTTTTCTGATTGGTCGTCCAGTCTCAAGCCTCTCCCTGCTCTAATCCATCCTGGATTGGATTACCTGGAAGTAACACGGAGCCACTGGAGTTTTAAAAATAGCCCTGCTTCCAGGTCCAAATGCTAAATTCTCCAGTCGGCATATGAAGCTCGTCACAACCTGGCCGTTTCCCACCTTTCCAGTCATCTTTTACCTTACTCCTCTCCCTACTCTATGAGCTAGCTCTTTGACCTTCTTGCTGCGCCCTGTAACACCTCACTCCCTCTTCTGTCTCTGTGCTGTTGTACTAGCTGTGCCCCCAGGCCTAGAATATTCTCTGTCCTTACTTCTACAGCTTAGAGTCCCTGGCTTCCTTCAGGAATCAGCTCAAATTCTACCTTCCACAGGAGGCTTTTCCCTGTCCCCTCAGCTGCTAGAGGCTTCCTTTCTAAGATTATCTTCCTGTATGTATCATCTATTTATTTATAAATTATCTCTCTCATTAGAAAGTAAGATCGTTGACCACAGGGTTGGTTTCTTTCATTGTGCCCCCAGCACTTAGCACAATTACTTATTTAGTGAGTGCTTAATAAATGTTTGTTGCTGAGTGACTGGCCAGCACTTAGGTTGGTACTGCAAAATGGGAAGCTACCAACCTGATGTACTATGGAAAGAATAATGGACTAGAGTCCGATGGACTGAATGAATCCTGGCTTAACCACCTGAATGACCTTCAGCAAGTCACTTCCATCTCTGAACCTCAGTTTCCTTGTTTGTAATATGGGGAATTTCTCACTTGTACTACCTCATAGGAGTGTAAGGATAGTACTATGTGAATTTGAACTATTGTCAGTAATTTAGCAAGCACTCTGTAAACATAAAAACTATATAAATGTGAGTTATTACAATCTAGCTGGGGAAATAGCTAACACACATAAAGGAGAAAATAATAAATCAAAATGTGCTTGCATTTTTAATGCCAACATCAATATTTAATTATAATAATGATAACAATGGAGAAATAGTTTGTCTTTGTGGTTGGAGATGAGAATGACCTGGGTTCAAGCCCTTCCTCTGATGCATACTGGCTTTGTGACTCTTAAGCAAATCATTTAATTTCTCAGTGGCCCAAACAAGTCTCTTTTTTGTCTAAGGCTCAGTGGCCCAAACAAGTCTCTTTTTTGTCTAAGGCTGCAATTCTTTTTTCAATTCTCTAAGACTATAAGTTGCAGAATAACTGTTACTCTTCATTGATAAATGGAATTTCCTTGCTAGGGGGTTCTTTATACTGATAGAACCTCAGGCTCAGACAAAATCAGAAGAAACCCAGGTTTGAATCCTGCATCTGACACTCTGTGACCATGGGGGCTTTATTCTCTGAACTGTAACTAATTCATCTGTCAAATGGGAACAACAACAACAACAATAATAATAATAACTGTTGGACCTTTTTCATGGGGTTGTTGTGAGGCTCAAATGAGATCATGTTGGTAAAGTGCTTTGTAAACCTCACTGTTGTTTAGATGCTTAATTCTGGGTCCTCATGACCCCATTTGGGGTTTGTTTGGCAAAGATACTATGGGTTTGTCATTTCCTTCTCCAGCTCATTTTTTACAGATGAGGAAAATGAGGCAAACAGGGTTAAGTGACTTGCCCAGGCTCACACAACTAGCAAGTGTCTGAGGCCAAATTTCAACTCAGGTCTTCTTCACTCCAGGCCTATTCTATCCACATTCTATCCAATTCTATCCACTGAGCCATTTAGCTGCTCCTTTAAATCTTAAAGCATTATTTAATTATAAGCTTTTAGAATTACTGAAAATGTTCAAGCAGAGGTCTAGAAGATCACTAGTCAGGGTTATTGTAAAAGGATTTATCCATCAGGCAGCCAGCTGGACTAGGGGACCTTTGAAATTGGAGGTCCTGTGCCTCGGGCCTATAGAACATATTATATATACTTTATCATTTTATTCTAAAGAATGTTCAAGCTGGAAGAGAATATAGAGATTATTCAGTCTGATCCTTTGAATTCATCAACAAAGAAACTTAATTCCAGAGAAGTCGAGTAAGTTGTCCAATATAGTGCAGTTATCCAGAGTCTTCTAACTATTCTAAGTATTCCTCTATTCTTTCCACTACATCATGCTGCCTCAATCTGACCCTGTGAGCTAGGAGGGATCATCTGGTTTCTATGAAGTTTAGAGATCATTGAATCTGCCCCCATTTTAAAGATGAAGAAACTGAGACCCTTAGGTTCCTATTTTATGGAAGACTAAAGAGGTGGAACAACTTTGCTGAGGTCACCCAGCAAAGTGAGTGGTGGGTCCAGAGCTACAACAGAGGTCTTCCGGGTCCCACTCTGGTTCTGTGTCTACTGCACTACATGATCCATCATCACTCACGTTTGCTCTCACTTGGCTCTGGATTTTTTTCTTCTTTCTCCATCCTGCGACTTTTTATTCTCAAAGCCCTCCTTCTTTTCTTCCCCCACTGACACCCCAAGCTCTCTTACTTGTCGCTGCCAGGTCATTGTGCCAGTTATCACAGTCCTTCCTCCCTTCCCCTACCATGTTCTCACCAGAAAGGTTCGCAGCAAAGGCCCTAGACTGAATTCTTTAAAATGGGTCTCCATTCCCTTACCTCCACCTGTGGGTCTCCATCTGGACCCGTCTTTCTGATTTCTTATTGATCAGTTGATCCTGACTTCCTAAAACATTCCTCCTTATTTCCTGATGTATAGGATTTCCTCTTTGAATCTCAGCTGCTCTAAATGTGTTTCAGCATTTTCCTCCTCCAGGGACCCTTTTTTAGGGGAAGGAGGAGGAGGAGGAGGGACTTGGCAGTGGGGGGGAGGGATGACATTCAGGAAAGAACCAAGTTTCCATTTTGTCATTGGCTGCTACCATGCTAGAGCCTATAATTGAGATGATGGGAAGACACAACGTGGGAACAAGCTACCAATTAGAGCAATTACTTCTGTCAGGGGGCTGGAATATCAGGCCTGTAGGGTCCCAGTTTAGGAGAGCATCATGCCACCTCCAAGGATTGGGTTCCATTGCCTTCCTTAATGATGAGTAGATGTCTTAGTGATGGGGGCACAAAATCCTAGGAGCAGCTATTGCTTAAAAAAAAAATCCAGAACCTTTGAGGTTCTAGCTCAAAACAAAAGGAGCTGTTTAGGCAAGAGAAAAGATGACTCACTTGGGACATGAACCCTCAGGTATCTGAAGGGCTTTCATGGGGAAATAGACTTGTTCCTCCTGAGCCCAGAGGGCAGACCTGGGACAATGCATGGATGTTCTGGGGAGGCAGAAGAACTCATTACCAAATAGAGCTGTCCAAAAGTGCAAGAGGCTGGCTTGGGTAGAAGTGGATTTCCCCTCCCTAGAGGGCTTAAGGTGGGATGCTCATTAGGGGTATTGTAGAGGGAGATTCCCAGTTAGGAATGAGTCGGTCTAGAGACCTCTGAGGTCTCCTTTAATTCTGACTGTCTCTGAATCTACATTCCCCTCATTTTGTAATAACCCACAGTCTCCTTTTGGAAGGCTTTGCATTTTTAACAAGCTTTTTAAAACTCAGCAAAATAAGACATTTTAGCATCTGGCTCCTGCAGCCCCACAAGGTAAGCTGGCCCCAAATGCCTCCTCAAAAATGAATCTCTAATTGAGCAGCACCTTCACAAAGGACTTTCTTATCACCCAGTTCCAGATTCAGTTTCAGTATCTGCTAAAAAAAAATTACTAATAAAAAAATAAAACAAAGAATTTCCATTCCAGGGAAGAACTAACTGAGATATGAGTGAACTGTGTTCTCCACTCTCTGGACTCAGCAGGATGGACAGGCTCATCACCTAGGGATTGGCCTCCAGGTGGTGACATTTTTGGACACAATTCACAAAGAGCTATTGAGGGAAGTAGCATCGTACAGCACATAGCGTTCTGGCCCTAAAAGCCTGGATGTTTACTAGCTGTGTGGTCCTGAGCGGGCCATATAACTTCTCTTCACCTCAATTCCTTCCCCTGTAAAGCAGGGGTGATAGCAAGTGGAGCACTTAACTTCACAGGGCTATTGTGATGAGGACAGAATGAGATCATGTACGCAAAGTAGTCTGCAAACCTTAAAGCTATCGATAAATGTCAGTTACAATTAATGTTATCTCAAGTTATGGAGAGCTGGGGGCTGGGAAGCTCTATCCTGATGAAATCAAAGATCTTTTGAAATATCGGAATAATGAATAAATGTGTAATGCTAGAGCAAACCTGTTTTCTCCCCACTGGTGTGTGTAAATTTGTACTTCCTAAACTCGCGTTGAGAAGTAAGCTTTGTGCCAGAGATCTGGAGCTCACATTATGCCATAACAGAACAGCATTCAGACCCAGTCACCCTCCCACTCCCTCCCACCCTCCACCATCTGATCACTATTTGGCTACCTGGCTTCTCATCAATAAATACATCAATGCTTGCTGATTGCTTCATCGTCAATTTCTCAAAACCAGCTTTATTCAATAGGATGGAGAACTGGGTTAGGATTTAAAATTTGGGAATTTTTCAGTGTAGTAAAATTAGTAGGCTCTGGTTGGTATTCTCAGCATCCCTTGTAAGGGTGTCCTAATAAAATAAAGCACGTTGCCACATTAGCCTTATGAAACCGCAGTTTATATAGCATGCCTAAGTTTCATAGGACTTAGAACTGGAAGGAAATTTATAACTCAGCTGCTCCAAATCCCTCCCTTATTGGTGAAGAAACAGAGGCGATGACTTGTCTGAGGTCATGAAATATTAGTAAAGTGCCTACCACAGTGTTTGGTGCTTAATATTTATGCTTATTCTACTCCATTCATATAGATAGTAGGTACCTGTATTTCCATCCAGTTCCTCCAACTCCAGAGTCTATGCTGATGTCATTTTATGACACAGACTCGCACTTTGCTGTTGCTGTTGCCGTTTTCTCTTGCGCCATCCTGCTTTCTCTATTATTTCTTCTTTACCTTGTTATTCAAGGTCCTCCAGTATGATTGTGAACTGCATCGTCAGGTTTGTCTCCTTGATCTATTGCCCTACGCAGCCCCTACATGAACCTTCCCCTCTAGCTCACATGGTCTCACAGTCCCGCCAGAAAGGCCTTGCATTGTCTCATCTTCGCCGTTTTGCCCATGTGGTCTCCCTGAGTCCTTTCTAGACGAGCAAATTCTCTGTCTCTCCACCTTTTCTGACTTTCTTGTAGCCATTATTCTTCCAACTCACTGGGTGAGCATGGTGTAGACAGCACACTGGAGACCTGTGCAAATTTCCATCCTGCCATTCATCAACAAAAGTCCCCTGGCCAAGCCACTTAATGTTTACCACTGTCTTGTTCCTCATCTTTAAAATAGAGATAATAATCCCTACCCTGATGACGTCCTCTGTGTCCTAGGAGTGAGGAAAGTTTCATAACCTTTAAGATAGTATAGAAGTATCCGTCCCAGGACATGGGGAGGGGGGACACCGGGAGAGAGTAGAAACTTTGGGTCACTGATCCATCAAGAACAGTCAGGTCCCTGCATAATCCTGATAATGTAACTCACTTTATGTAGTATTCACATTTATTACCTTTTTTAGTCTTCACAACAGCCCTGTGTTGTGAATATTTGGGGCATGAATATTACACCCATTTTAAGGATGAGAGCAATGTAGCTCAGAGTTAAGAGACTGTCTTGTCCAAGATTATACAGCTCTTTCATGACAAGATTCAAAGCACAAGCATCAACTAATTAATTTTGAGGTTGTTATGAATGCTAGTGTGTCTACAGGGAGATGGAGAAACATTGAGAGAGTTATGAAAGGTTTGCCTCACCTACTTTTTAAATTAAGAGTGGAAAATGTGGGGCTTTACTCAAAAATATAAACAGCATATATTTTTTAAAACTATCTGTTCCACATTATGACTGATTAAGAAGACAGTCAGTACCAGGAAAGATGGTAAGAAGGAGAGAGTCATGCAAGGTGAAGGGCATGAGGCAGTGACAAGGATAACAAGATTAAAATGGTTATTGACCTTAGACAAGTCATTTGACCTCTCTGGTCCTCAGTTTCCTCATCTGTAAAATCAAGGGGTTAAACCTCAAAGGTTTCTTCCCAGCTCTAAAGATCTCTGTGTTTTCTATGATTGTATATACAATGAAGTAATATATATCAAGTTTTATGTCACTATAAAGCTAACAAACACAGTGTATATATAGTACTTATACATACTATCGATACATTATGTATATAATATAGTGTATCTATAAACTACAAATGTATATAAATATATATGCTATGCTGTATTAGAGCTATAAATATATACTGTATATCTTATATACACATATATCCCATATATAGTATATATACATGTATACTATATGTATAGTATATGTAAGTATAGTATATATGTATTCATACTATATAAATGCTCTGTAATTTTAATACACTATAGCATATATACTTATATGCATATATAGCTTATAAATACACTGTATATAGATGGACAGACAGACAGACAGACAGATAGATAGATAGATAGATAGATAGATAGATAGATAGATAGATAGATGGGAGCTTAGTGGTCATTTAACCATACTCCCTCATTTTAAAGACCCCCTCAGATTATAGGAACTAATTAACTTATCCAGATCACACAGCAGAAGACAATTAGACTTCAAGGATTCATAATTCCCATGATACAAGTATTTCTTTCACTGACACTAATCACAGTGTCTTCCCACTTGAATAAATCATTTAATTCAGGGGTTCTTAAACCAGGGCCAGAGTCCAAAGAAAGATTTTAGGAAGGGTCTGTGAAATTGAATGGAAAAAAATGCATCTTTTTTTCTTCCACTAACTTCTAAATGAAATACAGTATTTCTTTCCATTATTTAAAAATATTATTCTGAGAAGGACTTCAAGGTTTCATCAGAAGAATCTCTAGTTTAATAAGTTCTTTAAAAATTGAGGCTTTTTAAAAAAATCACCACCTGATCAACACTCATCTAATTACGAACCTTTCTGCTTGTCTGCTCCACTAATGACTGCAGTCCATCACTAGACTTATACTCAAATCCTTTCCAGTTTTAAGACCTGCTGGAAATTATACTTCACTAGCATTGCCTCTTAGAACCCAGGGTCACATTCTCATCACAGCTGAAGCATGAGGACTTCAATGTATGACATGTAGTTGGAATTTAAAATTCAGAATTTCCTATCGAGTTTTGTGATTGTCATTAGAAAAGCATCATCCATATTCTCCATCTGGCTGAGCCATCAGTATGGTACTCATTGCTTCGTGGTTCACTCATAATGAAAAGGGCCCTCAGAGTAACATCTCCATCTGGTGGACTTTTATGGTATTTCCACGAAGTATTATTTTAAATGTGGTTGTCATTTTGAACCTAGTGACACAAATGGTATTTGACGTCAGATACCAGAGCTTCTAGGGCAGCTAGGTGGTGCAGTAGTTAGAGTGCCAGTCCTGGAGTCAAGAAGACTCATTTTCCTGAGATCAAATCTGGCCTCAGACACGTATTAGCTGTGACCCTGGGCAAGTCACTTAACCCTGTTTGCCTCAGTTTTCTCACCTGTAAAATGAGCTGGAGAAGAAAATGGCAAACCACTCCAGTATCTTCACCTAGAAAACTGATTCACAAAGAGTCAGACATGACTGAAAACAATTGAACAATAATTGAACCAGAGCTTCTAACAGACATTTCATTTTAGAAAAGTTTCTTCTAGGCAGATGAAAATAAACCAAGGACTGACTCTAGTCCGTAGTTGTAAGTTCCTAACCAGGATAGCCAGAGTTATCTCAAGAACTGGTGTTTTAACTGGATTAAAAAACAATCCTCAAAGTAATCTGTTGCAAAGTCAGGTATATACTTACAGGGTACTCTAAAAAGTTGTAAGTTACAGCTCTGAGTATACACACACACACACATAAATATATATGTATAATATAATGATATAATATAACATATATAATATAATATTAAGGCAGCATAATGCAGTAAAAAGATTTGGGATCAGAGAACATAGGTTCATGTGCTCTGTTACCTGTAGCACTCGATACCTTTGTGACCTGAGCAAGTCATCTAACCTCACTGGGTCTCAGTTTCCTTATCACTAAAATGAAGAAGTTGGACTAAATTACTGCTAAGATCTCTTCCAGCTCCAAATCTATAACCTTATGAATTGAATCCCTGTAGCTAATGTTGTAGGAGAAAAGAAATGACTGTGTACAGTTGTTAGTAGGCATAGTCATTTCCAAACTGAATGGAGACAATTAGAAGCACATTCTGTTTTAACCACTTTAATGTAGTCTCACTGTAGGGGGCTGATTCCTGGTTATAGGATTCTCTAGAGCAGTGGTTCTCAATGGACGTAGTCCAGGAACTCTTAGGGGGTCTCTGAGACCGTTTCAGTGAGTCTGTGACATCAAAACTATTTCCATGATATTATTAAAGCATTTTCATTTATAGCATAATAAGAATAACCCATATAAAAAGAGTTCTTTGGGGGTAGGGGAAGTCTTCAATAACTTTTAATAGTATAAAGGGGTCCTAAGACCAAAAGCTTTGAGAAGCACTAGTCTAAATTCATGAAGATGGACAAGACAGTCAATAAAGGCAAGCTCATAGGAAATGATTTAATAGTGCTGTGTGTTCTTGTTGGGCTCCTTAGTTTTTCTCTGGGGCTTTCTACTCCCTGGGCAGTTCTGAGCATCTGAGAAATGACCCTACAGGGAACTTCAGGAAGTATAATAAGGGTCTACTCTCATCTTAATTATCGTCATCTTTTTCTCTAAAATAAGGTTGGAGAAGGAAGGATGGTAAGAATTAGGATGTTGTATGTGTGTGTGTGTGTGTGTGTGTGTGTGTGTGTGTGTGTGTGTGTGTAGTAAAGAGGTGTGACAAAGTGGGTGTGGGAGTGCATTCAAAACAATATAGTGGAAGGAACTTAGGTTCTAGTCCTAGCTCTGCAATAGACTAGCTCTGTGACCTTTGACCAATCACTTCCTATAAATGGACTTTAGTTTCTTTCTTTGTATAATGAGACTAGATGATTGAAGGTCCACTTCAGCTCAGGATTCTCTAACCATTGTTCCTCTGAGTTGAGCTCTTCTATCAAGGTTGGTACGAGGGAGATGCATCTACTTTTCTTCCAGAATAGTAATACAAGAGCCCACTGTGTAGAACTACCCTGGGTTTGTTGTGGGTCCTATAGGCTAATGAGGTAGTCCTAGATAGCTCATATTTATTTAAAGACAGGGCTAAAGAAGTCTGAGATATTTAGTAGCTCACATACGAAGGTTACACAAGAGGTCCCAGCTGTCCTTTTCATCAGCTACTCTGCACCATTTTGAAGCCTACTTTTATCTTCCTGTATCCATAGGCAGGAGGAAAACATTACCACCCAGCCTGTGCCAGATGTGTCCGCTGCCAACAGATGTTCACAGAAGGAGAAGAGATGTACCTCACAGGTATGTACATTTGGGAAATGGGAGAAAGGGAGGGAACACAGAAACTGTGTGTGTGTGTGTATGTGTGTATGTGTGTGTGACTGAATGAAAGAAAAGCATAAAAGTGCTTACTATGTGCCAAGATTTGTGCTAAGCTCTGAGGATACAAATATATTAGCAAAAAAGTCCCTGCATTCAGTGAGCTTATATTCTAAAGGGAGAAGAAACATAGATGGATGGATGGATGGATGGATGGATGGATGGATGGATGGATGGATAACTTATAAGAGAAAGACCCAGGAAAAGAGCCAAATTAAATTTTATATGTTAGTAATTTTCCATCAAATATGATCTATTTTTAAAAATTAAAAGAAACCTGTGATCCTTCTTACATAGTTAATATGTCACGGTATTTTATACAGTGTCCTTACTGAAGAACTCTAGAAATGGAAAACAACCATAGTGAATTTTCAACATGAAACTACTTGTGTTGAAGAATAGGTAGGTAGGTAGATAGGATAGATAGATAGATAGATAGATAGATAGATAGATAGATAGATAGAT
>NW_027186372.1:2814479-2853439 GCF_028583685.1 Petaurus breviceps papuanus
ATAGATAGATAGATAGATAGATAGATAGATAGATAGATAGATAGATAATCTGGACTGGTGGTGAGGGAAGGCAATTATAGTCAGGGAAGTCAGGAAGATGGTGAGTAGAACAATGTAATAGTCCACTAACACATTTTTCCCCCAGAGGTAATGGTAGTGTTGATTTAATAAAATTATCAGAGCAAGAAATCCAAGGAGGGAGAGAACTCTTGCAGAGCAACTGGGCAGAAAAGGCTCTGGAGGAGAGGAGACTACATGGCCTAAGGTAGTGCCAAATGGCTTAGCTCCTTCCAAGCATAATCTCCAGAGGTCCTGTTTAGAGGTGTAGCAGCAAGCACCCCAGCGTCCCCAGAGTGGCTGCTCACACAGGTTCTTAGATCTGCTTTGATAAAGGAAAGCAACTCAAAATGGGTTAACAAGCTTAATCAGTCAAACATGTATCGTTTACCTAGTTCAGGGGAAAGAGGTCAGCACCCCGAACTTCAGAATATACAGACAGAATTATCAAGACAGAAACAGATCAAGCAGACAGATTTCAAGCTGTCCAACCATTACATCCATACCCAATCAACATCTGGGTTTCAAAGCCAGGGGGCTCTGGACAACGGCTTCCCAGAATCCAGATCAAATCACAGAACACTTCTCAAAGTGAGCCCCCAAAACAAAGCTACACATCAGGGCTTATATAGCCTTCTGGCTCAGAGAATGTAACAACCTTATTGACCCACTGGCCAATCAAGAAGTATCTACTGAAAAACAAGCCTCCCTCCCCAGGCTTCAGGTGCACGTTAGCCTGGGGCAGGGAAGATCTTTACATTTACATTCCCATTACAAGAGGATGGAACAGTTGCAGGTAGCAGTGAGGACAATGACCAGCTGATAGGGAGAATCTACCTCCCAGATTCCCTATATTGTCACTGTCTTCGCCTTTGTCTTCAAAATGCAATCATTTCTCAGCTGGCTGTTGTGATGGCCACCACTTCTCCTGTGGACTTACATGGGAGGAACCTCTCTTGGTCAACCATCTTCTGCCTTGTATGAATTATTTGTGCCTATGTCTCATCCTCTCTACTATACTGTGAGCTCTCTGAGGGCAGGGACTGGATCTTACTGCTCTTAGTATCTCATCTACTGCCTGGTACGTGTCTGAGGAGGGTCATATTTCATATCTTCAAGTGTCTGAAAGGCCATCGTGGAAAAAGAACTAGATTTTTTTCTGTTGACGTTAACAAGCAGGTAGTAGAAAAGAGCTTAACATACAGGAGTAAATTAAAGTTCAAAGAGCTCACTGTCTTTTTTTTTCTTTTTTGGAGGGGGGAGTTCAGGGCAATTGGGGTCAGGTGAACTTACCCAAGGTCACACAGCTAATAAGTGTTAAGTGTCGGAGGTCACATCTGAACTCAGGTCCTCCTGCCTCCAGGGCCCGTGCTCTATTCACTGCACCACCTAGCCACCCTGGGCTTACGAAGTCTTAGTGAGATAAGACCTGTGACTGTAATCTAGCACTGGAAACGCATGCCTTATTAAAAACAAAGAACATCGATAAAACAGAAGTGGGGGGAGTAGCATACATACGGATTTATTTGGAAGAAAAGGTACAGATATGTAGAGGTAGAAGGAGTTTCCTTACCTGGAGTTTCTAGTACCATAGGAAATCCCAGCTTCAGTCCTTTTCCCTGCCACTGTACTTATATGTGTCAATGTTGTACCCCCCAAGCCTTAGAATGTAAGCTACTTGAGGGGAGGGACTGTTCAATTTTTATCTCCTTATCTCAGTGCCTAGTGCTTACTAGGCCCTTCATATATGCCTATTGATTGATTGATGAACTATGCTAGCTTTCTCCAAATATTTGAAGGGCTGTCACATGAGTGATGGATTAGACTTTTTTTTTCCATTTTACCCTAAAAGGCAGGACTAAAAGCAATGAGCAAATGCTACAAAGAGGGAGATTTAGCTTAATAGACAAAAAATTTCCTAACATCTGTTTGTGTGCATGTGGGAGTTATGGAGGGGGAGAGAAAGGGTAGTGAAGGAAGGAATCCAACCTGGGGTTTCATTTGTGTGAAGAATTCCTCGTCTGGGAACTCTCTTGCCAATACACGTTGACAACTTAGCTCTAAGTTATAGCTTGTCTCAGGCACCTGGAGATTAGAGGGTCATAGAGTCACATAGTATGGGTCAGAGGCAGGATTTGCACTTAGCTCTTCCTGATGCCAAGGCTGGCCTTCTAGCTACTACACCACACTGTCTTTCTTCTAACAATAAAGCTATCTCAAATTAGGATAGTCTGCCTTAGGAGAAGGTATCCAGAGAAAGGCTGGATAAACATATGTGTCATAGAAGGGGACTCTTGTTGAGGGGTTGGACTAGCCAACTGTTGTGGTTTGTTCAGACTCTGACATTACATCTTTCTGTGGCAGACAGATTGGGCATCAACATAAGAGTTTTAATGATTAGAGAAGCTTCCATTCACTGGAATCACTCAAGGTCTTGCTGCATGATATTGGACAAGTCACTCTTACAAAACAGAGACCAAGAGACAGGAGTGTGCTAGAGTGAGGTCAAATGAGATTGATAGAGCTGATCATTAAATTTTCAATGTGAAACTTAAAGGTTGCAAGCACTTTTTTTCTGGGGAGCTGATTGTTAAACATTTACCAGCACAAAACTAGCCAGAGAGTTTTCTATAAAATGAGGGGACTGAATTACATAGTCTGGAAGATCTTTTTTAGCTCTGATATTCTGATTCAAGTCCCAGTGTTGACAGGCAAGTCACTTCATCTTCCTCAGTTTTTGTTTCCTTTCCTTTTCTTTTTTTTTTTGAGGCAATTGGGATTAAATGACTTGCCCAGGGTCACACAGTTAGTAAATATCTGAGGCTGGATTTGAACTCAGGTCCTCCTGACTCCTGGGCTGGTGCTCTATCTACTGTGCCACCTGGCTGCCTTTTTTTTTAAATCATACTACATGGGTGATAAGACTGAATAATCTAAGAATCAGGACCCCTCAGCCTCAGACGGGACCTCAGAGGTCATCTAGACCAAAGAACTGGAACACTCCCTGCTGCAACCCAAACCAGATTAAAATGTAATTGAGAAATATTTAACAAAATAAGTAAAAATACAATCGAACTTAGATAATGTTAGTTTGAGGTTTTTGAACTCAATACACCAGTACTGCAGACTGTCTTTTACCTGAAGAGGAATCCCCACTACAACAGACCTGACAAGTATTCATTCAGCCTCTCCTTGAAAACAGGAACCTCGTTACCTACTGACATAACTTATTAGACTTTTGAAGACTTCTTAGTGCTTTCTTTACGTGGAACAAAAGTCTACCTCAATGCTACTTCCACCCATTCCACATATAGCTAATTCAAAAGAAAAATACAAGTTTCATATATCACAGTATCAAACAGTAAAATAAACACACCTTAGTTGGAGCTCTGCTTTAATAAAGTACGTGACCTGTATGTTAGGTTCTTTCAGTATAATCATAATAACATTTACATAGTACTTTACAAATATTGTCTCATTTGATTCTCATAAGCACCCTTATGAGGTAGGTGATATTGTGCTCTCTATTTTCCAGATGAAGAAACCGAGACATGGGGAAGTTAAGTGACTTACCCAGGGTCACATAGCTAGTCACAGTCCAAGGCTGGATTCAAACTCGGATCTCCCTGACTGCAGGTCCAGCCCTGTACTACCTAGCTGCCCTGGCATTAATCAGATTTTCTCATTTCTTAGCTCAGGGTTTATACAAATGTTATGAACTTCAAGAACAAATTGTCTCTGAGGGGAGGACCAGCCCCAATCCCTGTGTGAGCCACGTATGTATCCAGCTCTGCATACGTGATCTTTTTTTTCAACATGTATGCATCCAGTTGTTTTTCAAGTTTTCAGTCTTAGATATCTTCTCTGACACCAACCAGAATGTGTTGAATCCCTCTTTCCTGAGACAGTCCTTTGAATATATGTCCCTCTAAGATTCAATTGAATCTGTCTCAGTAAATCAACAAACATTTATTAAGAGTCTACTCTGTGCCAGCCATTGTATTAGTACCTAGGGAAACAAAGAGAAAGAAAAAATGGTCCCTACTGTCAAGGACTTTATTTTCTAACAAGGGAGACTACAAGGATATATGTAAATATATACAGAATAAATTATAAATAATGCAAATGAGTTTGGGAGGGAGAGTATTAGCTACTGAGAGGATAAAGAAAAGCTTCCTGGGTGGCTAGGTGGCACAGTGAATAGAGCACCAGTCCTGGAGTCAGGAGGACCTGAGTTCAAATCCGACCTCAGACACTTACACACACACACACACACACACACACACACAAAACCTAGCGGTGTGGTCTTGGGCAAGTCACTTAATCCCAATCGCCCTCCAAAAAGCAAAAGAAAAGAAAAGCTTCCTATAGAAGCTGTTTCTTCAGCTTTCTTGAAGGGAAAGGGATTCTATGAGGCAGAGGTAAAGAGCAAATGTATTCCAGATAAATTGGAGTTAATAGTGCAAAGCCCTAGATATGGACATGCTAAGAGAGAGGAAGCCAGTTTGACTAGATCACAGAGTGGGAGAGAGGAATTTATGTCCAGGGAGGCTTGGGAGGTTGGATACAGATCATGAAAGATGATATAAGCTAAATAGAGGCATTTATTTTTATCTTACTGTATATGGGGAGTCAGGAGAGTTTATTGAGGCAATTAGGTGGTTCAGTGGATAGAGTGCTCGGCCTGGAGTCAGGAAGACTCATCTTTGAAAGTTCAAATTCATCCTCAGATGCTTACTAGCTGTGTGATCCTGTGCAAGTCACTTAACCCTGTTTGCCTCAATTTCCTCATTTGTAAAATGAGCTGGAGAAAGAAATGACAAACCACTTCAGTATCTTTGCCAAGAAAACCCCAAATGGGGTCATGAAGAGTTGACTGAGTTGACTGAAAAACAACAATAAAAGTTTATTGAGTAAGAAAGTGATGTAGCCAAATGTGTACTTAAAATCGTTTTGTCGATAGTGTATAGGATGAATTAGAGCGAGGAGAGACTTAAGGCAAGAAGAACAAAAGGAGGCTGTGGCAAAAATGTAGCCAAAAGGCCATAAGGCTTAAACTAAGGTGGCGGATAGATGAACAAAGTGTGGGGGATGAAGGGGAGACATCTTTTAGAGAGAGACAAGATTTGGCGTGAAGGAGAGCAAAGAGGCAAGGGTAACTCCAAAGTTAAGGACCCGGAAAGCTGGAAGGATGGTGGCATCTTTGAGAGAACAGAAACGTTTTTAAAAGGGATGGGTTGGGAGCGATAGATATTAACGTTCAGTTTTGGACAAGTCGAGTTTGAGGTGCTCTGAGACATCCAGTTTGCAATGTCTAATAAATAGTTGGTGATGTGAGAATGAAATTCAAGGGAGATACTGGACCTGGATAGAAGTATCATCTACATAAAAGTGATAGTTAAATCCATGTGAACCGATAAGGTCAAGTCCTCAAGAGAGTAGAGTTATGAAAATCCAGAGAGGAGAAGGTATCCAAGGAGATAAGGTAGGCAACGGTGCCTAATGCAGCAGACATACCACGAAGGATGAAGCCTGAGAAAAGACAATCAGATTCAGAAATGAAGATACCATTCATAACTCCAGAGAGAACAGTTTTAGTTGGATGCTAAGTTTAGAAGCCAGGTTACAAGTGATTGAGGTGTGGGAGAGTGAAGAGGAAATGGAAGCAATGAGTAGAGGCAGTTTTTCTAGGAGTTTTCTTGGGAAAAGGAGAGCTATAAGATGATAGCTTAAGAAAATGGTAGAGACTAGTGAAAGTTTTTAAGTC
Organism: Petaurus breviceps papuanus; assembly: GCF_028583685.1. Classification (NCBI taxonomy): domain Eukaryota; kingdom Metazoa; phylum Chordata; class Mammalia; order Diprotodontia; family Petauridae; genus Petaurus; species Petaurus breviceps. The sequence continues at coordinate 2,820,304 of NW_027186372.1, forward strand.
ATGGGGAAGACTTGGGCATGTTTGAAGTTAGTACGGAGGAACCATAGAAAGAGACTGAAGATTGGGGTTGGGGGACTGACTGAGGGGGCAATCTGCTGGATTGTTCCAGTTTTTTCAATCAATATTCAAATGACATAATCTCCAGTCTTCTTTCCATACAGGTCATTCTCCTCTGCCTAACTTCCAGTAAGGTCCCTCCCAACTCCAAGATTCTATGACTAGTTATTTTCATAATTATTTAATTATCATTAATAAAATTCTGTAATATTCTTCTTGGAAGGGGCCTTAAAAATCAAGTCCAAACTCCTCATTTTACAGATGACCCAAGGGCGTATGGAAGAGTCATTTGCCCAGGAGCAGGATCACAAAGAAAACTGGAGGTAGACTCTAACTAGACTCCAGTTCTCCCACATCCAAAGCTATTTCTTTTTCCATTTCATCAGACTACTAGACCATGAAGTCTTTATGATGTCTCAACTGCTCTCTGTATGAGCCCCACCTCCTCACAACCTCCCAATACCACATGCTCAGGAAAAGCTCTTCCTGATTCTGCAATGGTATGGGGACATCTGGGGACAATTCCAGGTATTGGAGAAAAAATAATGTTTTCAAGGGTAAAATCTGTTTCCACCCACTCCCTCACCCCCACCTAAGAATGCTGTGACCCATGGGAAAAGCAAATGTGAACATGAAGGCTGCTCTGCCTTGCGCTGGTAATTCTGCCTTAAGTTAGGGTATCTCAACTGTTGATGGTCGGGTTCCTGTGACTTCTGACTTGTGGCTGGATCATAATAATAACAGCAATAATAATCATTCACATTTATATTATGTTTTAAGGTTCACAAAGCCCTTTATAAATATGTATAAATATGGCTAGACAGACAGATAGATAGATGATAGATAGATAGATAGATGATAGACAGACAGAAAGATGATAGATAGATATGAAATATAACCTCATTTGATCCTCACAAAAACTCTGAGAGGTAGGTGCTATTATTATTCCCATAGAAATCGAGGCTGAGAGAAATTGTTTACTGTAACTAAGGTGTGATTTAAACTCTGATCTTCTTGAGTTGAAGTCCAGCACTCTGTCCTCTCTGATGAGAATATTATTGCAAAGATACAGGTGTCATTGACTTTGGGTCAAAGAGCCATCATAATCTAGTCATTGTGTATACAATATACCCATGGCCTCAGGCAGCTCTCAGTACAGCCCAATGCACAAGACTTTCCCGGATTTATAGAGCAGGGGGCAACATCAGACAACTGCCCAATGAAAGCCACCCGAGGAACTGGACTGCCTAGAGTGACGCTGCTCTGTCATAAGGAGGCCTTACCTAGTTCTCTTTTTCTACCTCCCATCAAAATACTCAAGTATGCCAATAAAGGGCCATTTTAGAGGATACCAGCCCAGAGGGCTAGGCTTTTCCTGCTTCTACAGGAAACCTTAGAGCAGGAGAGATGGATGCCCATGTTGGGCCCATTGGCAGCAACTAACAAAGTGCTGCCTTCTGACACTTACATTTAACTTCCATGTCTCCCTGAGTGTACTAACAGCATGTTTTTCCCTTGGCCTCTGAACTTCATAGCCTGTCACATAAATGACTGAACTTTGAAGGCTCCTGGAGTTCCAAGCCCCACTCTGTGCCATGGAAGTCAGTCTAGAGTAGCTGAGGATAAGGAAGTTGGCACAAAGGGGCTGAGAGGGATGAAACCAAATCATTTACAGAGTTAAGTGGTATGGTGAATAGGGATAGAGTGCTGGATTTGGTTGGAGTCAGGAAGATGTGAGTTTGAGTCCTGCCTCTGGCATTCTTCCTAGCTGTGTGACCTTGAAAAGTCACTTAACCCCTCTCAATTTCCTCAGCTGTAAAATGGGGATATTAACCCCTACTTCACAGAGCTGTTGGAAGGATCAAATGAGATAATTAAGTGCTTCCCAAACCATAATGTGCAATATAAATGTTGGCTGCTATTATTTGTGGGGGAAACCTATGCAAAATCTGAGAGAGAAGGGCAAGTCAGTCAGTCTAGGACACAGATCCACCTAAGGTTTCTCCAGCTGGAAGAGCTTTTAAATGTACCTAGCCTTAGAGGCAGTATATAATTTATAATGGAAAGAGCCCTAGATAGGGGCAGGAGTGGGGGTTACAGATCTTGAGTTTATATCTCAGTACATGCATGACTTTGGACAAATGTCTCCCCATTCTGGGCCTCAGTTTCCTCATCCATAAAATTAGGGCATGAGATCAGACAATTTAGAAGAATTCTTCTAATTCTAAATCCTGTAATGTAATCATTGCCCATCCTTAGGGCTAAATCCTGTCCTTTTCCAAATAAATCAAGTTGTGGGTTCAATTTCTCTTTAGTTCACATCCCCTCATTTCTATCCCTTCAACCAAGTTTTGGCCTTTTTTGGTCATATTCTTGCGTCTAGCCTTGGCATGACCCTCGAGTTTGATTCCAGGTGCCAGGCTTTCCTGGGCTTTTCCATCCTGTTACTTTCTGAGTCCTAGGTGCCAAAGAAGCATGTTATGATGCTGCCTCCTGAGAGAGTCAGATGCTGAAAGAGTTAAGCTATGCAATATAGCTAGTTGGCTTTATAATAGGGTGCAAGATGCCAGTGTCAAACCTAACCCAGAGACAGCTTTGGGGGTGGGAGGTCTTTTTCCTACTTGCACTTACAAAGGTTTTGTCACCTAATAAGCCCAAGCATTCCGGCTTCTGGGAGAGGGGCTACAATTACATGGATCTATCCCTCCCCCACACATAGAGAGTTCATCTGTCCCAGGCTCTCTCTCTGCCTTCGGGGAAGCAGAATGACTCCCAAAGGATGGGGGCTGTGTACGCCTGGCTATCTGTCAGCACCACTCCAGCTCCAGGGGCTGTGTGGGTGGCAGGGAGGGTTGTCCTTGCCAGCAGCAGTACATGTGACCATCATTGGCACCTCTCGCTGCCAGTGCACTGGGGCCCACACAGCAACTCCCAACAATGGAAAGAAAATCATTCCATCCAAGGCCGTGGGGATGAATGGGAAGAACCAAGGAGACAAGGTTCAAGCCCCAGTTCTGCCAATAACTCACAATGGCACCTATGAAAAATTGCTTAGCCTCTCTGGGCCTTAATTTCCTTATCTGGAAAATGAGGTTACAGGCACTAAAGTGATTTCTGAGGTCTTTCCCAACTCTAACACTCAATATTCTCTTTTTGTGGCTGTGTTTAAAGCTGGCATTTAACCACACACATAACTTCTTTTAGGATTCACCTGTATATACATTCAATGGCCACAAATATAATCAGAGATAGGTATTTATTTATAAGTATGGTAGGTAGAAAGAACACTGAACCACAGACTGTGAAGGGTTGGAAGACACCATAGAGAACATCATAATGATAGTTAAAATAACTCACACTGAAGGTGTGCAAAGTGCTTTACATCATCTCCTTAGACCCTCACAATAATCCTGGGAGAGAGGTGCTCTTATTGTCTGATGTCATGATGCCCATTTTATGGATGTGGAAATTAGCTCTCAAAGAAATTCCTTGACAAGGGACAAATAACTAGTGGGTATCTGAGACAAGATTTGAACCCAGGTCTTTCTGAATCCCAATCCAACCATCTACCCACGACTCCATGGTGTTCATTTAGTACATCATTTTACAGTCAAGTGAACTGAGAGGCCCATGGAGATCAAGTGACTTGTCCAAGGTTCCACAGCCAGTAAGTGGCAGAGGTAGTCCCAGGATTCTACTGACTCCTAATTTAGGATTTTTTTCACTTCATGTTGCAAGAGATCACTTGCATCACATGATCAGGAGATCCCACACCTAACAGGTGGAAGCTTTATTTTCACCTGTCAAGAGTATGTCATCTGGAGTCCATGAACCTTTTTAAAAAATATTTTAATAGGGGCAGCCAGGTAACACAGCAAGTAAGAGCACTGGCCCCAGTGTCGGGATGACCTGGAATCGAATCCCAGGCTCAGACACTTAGCACCCACCCAGAAACACCTGGCCATGTAACCTTGAGCAAGTTACTTAACCCCGATTACTTCGGGGTGGCCAGGTGGCTCAGCAAGTAAGAGCACCAGCCCCAGTGTCGGGATAACCTGGGGATCAAATCCGGGCTCAGATACTCAGCACCACACCCAGAAATAACTGGCTGTGTAACCTTGAACAAGTTACTTAACCCCAATTGCTTAAAAAAAAATTTAATAACAGTATCTCAATATATACAATTGGTTTCCTTGGTAATCCTGTGTAGGTTGCGTAATAGATAGTGCTGGCCTTCCAGTCAGAAATATCAGGATTCAAATCCTGCCTCACGTGCTTAGACACTTAGTAGATGTGTGACCTTGTGCAAATTGCTTAACCTCTTTTGGCTTCAATTTCCTCATCCATAAAAGGGGCACAATAGTAAGCCCCGACTTTGCAAGGTTGTTGTGAGAATCCAATGAGATAATAAATGTAAAAAGTAAACTTATATAAAAATGTGAACTAGCTCTTATTTTATTTAAATTTAAACATTTAAATTTTTAAAAACATGATTCTGGGTCCCCCAGATTCCCAAAGGAATCTATGATGCTGTAAAGGTTTTAAAAAATGCTGCTTTATATGATTTTTTTTGTAAAAGGGGAGCACCAGCCTATGGTTTCTCTGGCATATGAAACACTTGCCAAGAAAGCCCCGCTATCGATGTAAACTACATCTGCTCGGCAATTTATAGTCTTACAATGTTTCCCAGGGCATTGAGGGGTTCAATTACTTGCCCAGGGTCACAAATCCTGTGTCAGAGATAGGGTTCAAACCCAGTCCTTCTTGACTCAGAGGTTGGACGTCCATTCACTACACCCGAGTACCTCTCCTTTATAGGTTTACAAGTATGAACATCACAATCTTTCTGAACAAGTAATTATTTGGACTACCACTAGCTTAGCTCTGGGAACATGACAAGAGAACAGGGTTGGGTGGTAGTCATTCTCTCATCATGGCTTGCAAGATAGGCCTACATCTTTAGCAAATGACCTTGAAGGAGCCTATTGTTCAAGAGGGGTGGTGTCAGTAGAGGGCTTTTTATTACATCTAATTTAGCTACTTTGAGCCTTTCCTTTGGCCTCTGAAATAAGGTCTCTTTCAGTCCTAACATTCTATCCTCTGTATAGTTACTTGAAACTCAGACATTCTATAAAGTCTTTCTATATAAAGTCTGATTTAAATACAGAAGACTCCAGGATATTCTCCACATGCCAATTGTCCCTGGGTAATGGATAGTGACCTTCCTCACTACCCATACCACTCCCAGCCCCAGAGTCTACTGTAAAAGGGCCAGGAAGGGGGAACGTTCTTTAAGAGCCAGGCTGGAACAGTCTCTACTTTGTTATGCCTTCAGAAGGGGGAAGATGCCAGAAAGAGAAGAGACAGGCGGGGTCCTTGGCTTTTATTTCTGAGTGTAGTCAAAGTTCCTCTTTTTTTCCTGCTTGTCACCCACATGACCTCCCTAAGAGGTCATCAGTATTAACTTCCACCATTTATAGACAAGGAAAACAAGGAATAGGAAGAGTTCAAGACAGCAATCATTGTTCATTGAAGAAGTCTCTACTCTTAGAAGAATGAAGCCATGGAACTGGGGCCTTAGAGCCCAACCCCTTCCTTTTACAGATAAGGAAACTGAGGCCTAGACAGAAGAAATAATTTACCCAAGGTCATGCAGAAGATTACTGGAATATTGGAGACTTAATACTGAGGTCTATTGATAGCCAGATCAGGGCTCTTTCAGGTATACCATAGAGCTGCTTAAAAGATCACTCAAGCAAACAAATGAAAGTCTGAAATTGAACTCTTAGATACCTTTCAGTTCTGAAATTCAATGTTTTATGTTCAAAGGTCTTTTCTAGCTTTCATAGTGTGTCTTCTATATTCTGACACTATATGTCTGAAGGTCCCTTCTAATCTACGAGAGTCTATGGTTTATGTTCTAAGTTCCTGTCCAGCACTGACATTCTGTGCTCTAAGAGCCCTTCTGACCCTAACATTCTATCTTCTAAAGGCCCTTCCAACCTTAACATTCCATGTTCTAATGTTCCTTCCAGTTCTGACATAGAATTCCATAATATCATCTGAAAGGACAATATAAAGGCATAGAACCCTACCCTGGAGAAAAATCTCAGAGACATGAAGGCCTGAAGAAAAAGGCCCAAGAGTGATGCAAAGAGAGTGATGGCTAATACTATTGGCAGAGGGACTTCTGCTTGTTTCTATGGAGAGAATAGGAGAGACTGTCCCTAGTAACTGTTGGGGTTTAAACTCTGGGACACCAAAAACTGTTGGGGTTTCATGATGTGTTGTGGGGGAACCATCTCAAAGAATTCACAGTCAGACCACCTCCAATCCAAGTATAGGCATTTATTGATATTGATGCATCTCATGAAGCAGACTAAGTTCCGAGAGGAACCAGCAACTTCAGAGAGAACAAGATGAATTTTTATAGAGTAAAGATGCAATTACATAACAGAAATCATGACTATTCAAAAGGCAGAAAGGGTTTGTTAAGGGATTAGGCAATGGAGGAGGGGTCCCAATCTCAGTGGAACTGTGCATGCAGTTACCCATAATGCATACAGTTAAGGGAGTATGTATATATGGTGATGATATTATAATAAGCCTCTCTATGTCTAAGTTCACTCTAGGTCAGTTCTTTACTATTACTGCATCAATATCAATAAATGCCTGTACTTGGATTAGAGCTGGTCTGACTGTGAATTCTTTGAGATGGTTCCCCCACAACACATCATGAAACCCCAACAGTTTTTGGTGTCCCAGAGTTTAAAGCCCAACAGTTAGGTGGACCCCTTCTGTGGTTTGGTGGTCAAGCATCCCACTCTACATCCTGATGGTGCTGTCTTCTGCTATTGTGGTCCTGTCTGGTCACATGAATAGTAAAGTATTGTGGTCCTGTCATGGGCTAAATGGATGATGTGATTGTGGTTGAATACAAGAACATACTGTTTCTGTGGGAATGGATCTGGGGGCATGGCTAGGATCTCATCATATGGACACACGTGCTGTTTCTGTGGGAACTAGGAGTTCATGGACACACCTGTTGTTCCAGTGAGCAGTGAGGCATATATGAAGTTAGGATTTGGGAGGGGGGCAGGGTAGGTAGGTACAGTGGGCCTGCTGTTCAGTGAGGCCTATATTGAAGTTAGAATATTGGGGGTGGGGGCAGCTCTATTAGGATTCTATCAGTAACTGCTAATTCCTCCCCAGTGTATTGATGAAATGGATTGCTAAAGTATGGAGAGACTACTCATGCTGCTAAAACTACAGATCTTTCAAAAAATTATTTATAGAACATCTATAATTAAAATAATAACAATATTAATAACTCACATTTCTTTGGGAATATGAGGTATATAAATCACTGTTTTCCCACAGCTCTGTGGGGGGTAGGTAGTGGAAGTACTATTATGACCATTTATGTTAAGTTTACTGAGACCCAAAGAGCTAAAGTCATGTGTCAAAGGTCACAGAGCTAGGAACTAATAGAACTGATACATGAAACCAGGTCATCAGAACCCAAGTCCACCTCTTTTCCTGTTCCTTTTCCTTAACATTACTGTCAAGCCAAACTGGCTACTAACTATTCCTAAAATCACCTTGTATTTCCAGTATCTGTATCTTCACTCCCACTGTTCCATTTCCCTGAAATGTTCTTCTCCCCATCCCTAACAAAATGTTTTTGCTTTGCTTTGCAAAATCCTCCCTTCCTTCCAAGCCCAGCTCAAACACCACTTCCTACATGAAGCCTTCTTTGATTTTTCCAATTAAATATGATTGCTCTTTCATGTGAACCTTCTTGTTGCCCTATAGTAATCTTATTTATATTTACATACATGCTGGTTTTTATTTTAGATATATGAGCCTTTATTTTATTTTCCTTATTGGAATGAGAGCTCTGAGAGCCAAGACCATATCTAATTTATGTTTTTGTCCATCATGGTTTGGAGCCTGGGGTTATAATCAGTGGACTTGGATCCAAATCTTAGCTCTCCTATTTATTACACTGTGATCTTGGGAAAATCACTTCCCTGACCTAGGCTTCAGTTTCCTCATGAATGAATGGAAAAACCATAATTAAGCATTTGTTGTGTCAGCACTGGGGACATACATAGAAAAAGCAAGAAATTCCCATCCTCAAGGAGATTACATTTTAGTTAAGGAAAACAACACACATATAAAAGTGGTGGCCAGAGAATGGAGGAATGAACAGTGTTTGGCTTGAGAAATCACGAGACTTGTGGGTGAGTGGAACCATAGCAGACTCAATTGCCATATCCTTTCCAGAAGCAATGGTAGCATTATGTAATAACTTTCCATAAAAAAGCAGGGAAAATCAGGAAAGAGCACAGCATATGTGCAGTGGCAGGGCAGGCAGCAAGAAGATGGCCAAGGCGGATAGTCAAATGGCATGTGAAACGTGATCTGGGGTCTGGAGCTGGCTAGATATAGTAGATCATGTGTATCTATAGAATATAGGTCTTGGACTAATTACTTCACGGTCTCTTCAAGCTTTAAATATAATGGTATAAGCCTATGACTCAGACTATCAGAGGAGAGAAGAACCTCAGGAGTCATGTCATCCAACTTAAACCTGAGCAGAAAATACCTTCCACAATACCCCTGACCAGTGCTTGTTCAAGACCTCCAGTAACAGGGAGCTTACTACCTCCTGAGAAAGGCTATTGCACTTGTGTCAGTCGTAATTGTAAAATGTTTTCTCATACTTGGCAAAAATTTGTGTCTCTCTGGCTTCTACTCCCACCAGCACCCCTCACACAGACACTGCCCCCCTACTTCTCCCCTCCAGTGTCAAGCAAAACAAGCCTGATCTCTCTTCCATATCACAACAAGTCTTTTGAAGACAGTGACCACACTCCCCCAATAATCTCTTTTTTAAGCTAAACATCCCCATTTCCCTCAGTCATTCCTGCTACAACATGGTTTCTAGGACCCCTATCATCCTGGCCACCTTTCTCTCAACGAGCTCTAGCTCATTAATAATGTATTTCTTCTGTTCAAGCACTCAGAATTGCTCACAACAGTTCAATTGTGGTCTCACTAGAGCAGAAAACAGCAGGACTGTCACCACCACTCCCCCTCCACAGTGGAAGCTAGCCTTCAATTCTCGCAGCCTCAGACCACATGAGCTCAATCAGTTTGTTGAATGAATAAATGAGTGAGTGAATCAGTGATGACTGAATTGGGATGGACAGCGTAGAGTGAGGATGGATTTGAACATGTCTAAATGTATGTTGTTCTCCTGGGTTGCTAGGTTCTGAGGTATGGCACCCTATCTGTAAACAGGCAGCCCGGGCAGAGAAGAAATTAAAGGTAAGCAAATTTAGGTAATGCCAAGTGATGAGGCCTAGAGGTATCCCTGGTTCCCCCAACCACTGCCTGCATCCATGTGAATGGATACAGCCTGCCTGGTACTTTGCACAAGTGAAGAGACAGAATCCCAATCCTACTTACTAGATCTGTGAGCTGGGATAAAGTATTCTGCTTCTCTCTGTTTTTTGTTCTCTAATTTGTAAAGTAAAGGAAATGGCCTGAGTAGTCTAACGCTCATTTCAAGGCTAAATCTCTGATTGTGTGTGCCCAGGGGAGCCTTACGCCCTCACATGAAGACTCTTAATTTAGTTCTCACCTCCATTTTATTTACTACATATGGCTTAATGGAAGCAACATGATAGTCCAAGCATCAGTAACTATATCCTGGTTCTGTTATTTAATAACCAATGTCAAATCACTTCCCCATCCTAGACCACAGTTGACTTACACAGATGACATAGTAGATAAGAGATATGGACAGGGTTTTATGAGATCATTTGATTTGATTTAGAAATTTTATGAATTTGTAGATAGGAAGACCCGAGTTCAAATTCTACTTTAGATACTTAGTAGCTGTGTGATCTTGAGCGAGTCTCTTAATTATTGCCAGTCTCAGCTTTCTTATCTGCAAAATGGGGATAATAATACACATTACTTCCAGGGTTGTGAAGATTAAAAGAAATACAACATGTAAAGTGCTTTGCAAACCTTAAGGCGTTCTCTAAATCCTAGCAATTATTCTTATCATTATACTCATCTGAAAGTAGACTTTTTAAGATCACTTCCAAAATTTCAATCTTATTAAACCTTTCTGGATACAGGAGAGCTGAAGTAGACACAATCTTTCCTACCTTTCCTGCCTCCCTGTTATTTAGAAGCCGGGCTGAGCCACTGAGCTATCCCTTCCTCAGTAGGGGAGAATCTGATATAACTAATAACGTAATATAATAAGCCTACGCAGAACACTTTCTAGCTTAAAAAGTTTTGTCTTCTTCACTGTTTCATTTGATCCTCACCTTGTAAGGTAGTTCCAAGGGTTTTGTTTGGTTTTTGTTTATTTGCTTGTTTGTTTCGGGTGGAGCTGGGACCCAGTGCAGTTTCCAATGTGTTCAAGGGAATGTGTCCTCTGCCATTAGCACTCACTGGAAGGATGCTGTGTAGTCATGTCCTCAAAATAAGTCTAGTCAGACTAGCCTTAGGCTGTTTCTGTTTGTGCCCCCTGAGCAACCTGGAACATTCCCTGATTCCCTTCTGCCACCCCCACCAAATTGTCTCCCCTCCCTGCCACATTGACCAAAAGAGATTGCCTATTAGGGACTGTAGTTGTCCCAGGAATACAGAAGACAAAATTCATCTGCTTGAGGCCAAGGCCTGAAGTGCTGACCCCAAGCATCCTCATTCATGGGTAAGGAGAGCATTGGGGCTGCCATTAAGCAAGGTGGTGGCAGACTTCCTCAGGGTTCTAAATGTCATTTAAGTTCCCTTGCTCCATAAATATACCAGAGTGCCCCCTCCTCAGCAACCCCCCAGAAAGACCATTGAGAATCATCATCATTGGCCCTGTTACCGATTTATACAGTGTCCCATCTACTGCCTATATTGGGGGATAGGGTTAGGGGTAGCTGATCTCAGAATCAACCACAGTTCTGCCCATGAGAGGAAATTTGCAGTCTGAGGCAAGGCAGACGACTGGATCTAGAGACAGGGGACTTTTCTTTGAACCCTTTGATCCTAGTTCTACTTCCCTCATGATGTTTCCCCTCTTTGGATCTTTTTCTTCTTCTAAAATGAGAGGATGCAACTAGATGGTCCCAAAGATCTCTGCCAGCCTCACATCCTGTAATCCCATGGCGTGTGTTCTTCTCTGAGCGCTCCAGGCAAGCTCCTCTGAGTTCCCCTTCTACGCGGAGGAGCCACGGCAGGGGATACTTGAGATGCTGCCTTGGTGGGGGACCAGTTGTCCCAGTATCTACCCAATAGCTATCCAGTCAGAGCCCATCTTTTCCTGTCAATCTCCCTGCTTGGAGGAGCAGCTGCCAGACCCACGGTGTTCTTGGGAAACTGGAAAACTGCTGGCAGCTCATGAGCCATCCTTATAGTCATTCCAAGTAGATGTTTTGGGGTTTTATATCATAAAATCCTCCACTAAATTGTAATGATATTATATGTCTTTACATAAGTGATATAACCCAAGAAGATCTTGGGATTTTTATGTCATAAAATCTTTCATTAAATAATAATGATATTATACATAGTTTATATATAGGCATATATTACATACAAGTATGTAATAATTGTATAGCACTTTAAAGTTTGCAAAGCATTTTACAGATAGCAACTCATTTGATTCCCCAACAACTCTGTGAGTTAGATGCTATTATTACCCTTATTTTATAGATGAAGAAACTCAGACAGAAAGGTTTATTGATTTTCACAAGTCAACCTGGCTAGTATTTAATCATAATTAATATTTGTGTAATACTCTAAGATTTGCAAAATATGTTATATGTACACACATATCAGTGTATATATGTACCTCATATATGTGTATCTATGTATGTATACATATATGTGTATATATGTACCTCATCATGGTGTAGAATTAGAGCTCATGAAGGCCTTGCCAGTAGAAAACAAATTGTAGTATGTAGTTGATTCCAAGTTGCAGAGACCTACTGACAAATCACGTGTCTCTTATCCAATGACCATACTATCTAGACCCAGAGAAGCCTATCATCAGGAGGTAATCCAACAGGAAATTCAGGCTTTGGGCCACAAAAACTCATCATGACACTCATTAATTCATGGCGAGGGCTGCTGTTCCTATCAATGGAAGAAGCATCCATATCAGTGAAATCACAAATCCTAGAAGCATTGAGATATATTCAAAAAAAGATTTCCACTAAAACAAAACAACAACATCAAAAAAAAAGGCAAAAAAAAAAAACCCTTCCAATGTCCCATCAACGTATGGAAGTAACCCTCCTGGGCTTTTGAAGTGCCTGTGCCGATAGTGTTCAAACTCTAGGAGATTCTACGAGGTTAGACAGCCCTAGCCATGAATCATGTGTCTATTGTCTGAGGGAGAGGTTAGCTAATTTTACCTGCTACCTGGCTCACCACCAGAGGTTTGGCAACCTAACAAAAAATCCTTTGGTTCACAATAACTTCTGAAGTCATTTGTTCATGTGTGAAGGGATTATGATCTGTAGGAAGTACCTTTATTGATTAGATTCCAGGCTTTTGAAAAATATTAAATATATGATGAGAAATGAGTAAAGTGTAGAATTACCATCAGATTTAATAAAATTCGATATATTCATTATATGCGCAGCTAGGGAATACGTATTAACTAATTAATGGTGGGGATGGTGGTGGTGTTGGTGATGGTGATGATGGTGGTGATGATTGATGATGATGATGATGATAAAAATGAAGACTCTTGCTGGTGTTTTAGAATTTACAAAGCACTGTTCATTCTCTCCTTTTATTCTCCAATCAACCCTGTGAGGTAGGTAATGCTAGTATTATTATCCCCATTTCAGAAATGAGTAAATTGAAACTCAGGGAGGGGAAGGGACTTGGCCAAGATTCTATAGCTAATATATTGCAGATCTAGGATCCCAAACCAGATTTCAAAGTTACCAGTCTTTGAGTTCTTTCTGCTGCTGGATAGAATTAATGTATCATTAATGTATCAGAGATTATAAGGGTAACTCCCAATGAGTAAGTCATTTGATCTTTTTGTTAACATAAGGAAGGCCTTAAGGGTCCAATGATAAATTAAGAACACAAATCTAAATTCTGCTGAGTGGGATTTAGATCCTTTCATTTTAACTCATTCATATTTAGATATTGATAAGGACAGGGATCAGATATTGATAAGTCATTGTTAATTGGTAGGAAAATGCAAGAAAAATATAAAGCTGGCTCCATAGGATTTTTAGTAATATCTGATTTTCTGAAAAATTTCAGCTTGGACAAGCCAGAACCTTCAGGTGCTAGGAATCTAGAGTAATAGTCTCCAAGTATTCTTGAGTATATTCTTAGTTATGTAAATTTATTTCTTTACAAGTTATATGAATGTATTACTACAATAATAATTATGTGCATTATAAAACACAAAAACCAGAAATTTTAAAATGATTCAATAGAGATGAAATTATATTTGAACCTAGAATCAATAGGGAACCACTGAAGTTTATTGAGTAAAGAAGTGATATGAAAAGATCTAGGCTTTAGAAAAGTCATTTCCACCATTGTGTGGAGACTGATTGGAGTGGGAAAAGATGAATCAAAGAGACCAATTCAGAGGCTCTTGCAATAGTTCAGGCAAGAGGTGATGCAGGGTTTGAACTCAAGTGGTTACTTTGTGAATAGAGAGAAAAGGAAAGATGACAGAGATTTTGTGGATGTAAGTGGTACAGTGAATATAGTACCAGTCTTGGAGTCAGGAATACCTGAGTTCAAATTAAGACTCAGACACTTACTAGTTGTGTGACCCTGGGCAAGTCATTTAACCTGGTTTGCTTCAGTTTCCTCATCTATACAATAGGCTAGAGAAGGAAATGGCAAATTGCTTTGCAAAAAAAAAAAAGCCCAAATGGGGTATTAAAAAGTCAGATATAGCTGAACAAGAAACAACAAATTTTAGCAAATTATTACATGTGTGGAGTGAGTGAGAGAGAGGTCTCCACAGAGACACAGATTTTGAACCTGGGTGACTGGAAAGATGATGATGCCTTGAACAATAAAAAGGGAAGTTAATAAGAGGGGTGGATTTCAGGACAGAGATAATGTAATGAGATCTGTGATGCAGACTACCTATCGTCTTATGCAGTCTTCTCACCAAATATGAAAAGGGGTGGAGAAGAGGGTCTTGCTCATCAGTCTCTGCCCCATAGTACAGAGGGCACCAGGGGACACCTGCTGCATCTAATAAGGTGATGAGGGAAAGGATGTGTATGTGGTTGAGGAATGGAAGGCAGATGAAGATGTGGTTTGCCAATAGTACAGGTGCTGTTGCAGGTGCCTGGGCAGGTTGGAATATAATTGCCCCGAGAGACCTACAAAGGCAGAAAGGGAAAGGATGGGAGCTTGCACTATGAGGGAGGAGAGCAAGGCTTTGCCAGAGTCAGCTTGTATTGGCGAGTGAGAGCCAATTTTTAAAATTTCCATGTAAACATTTCCACCTTGGAAATTGACAAATGCTACAAATTGGGGCTTGCTTTATTGTCTTGTTGACTGTCTAGAGTTAAGAAAGTGATGAAGAAAATATTGATAATGCAGAGTAACCCCAAAGTGTGTCCTGTTTTCAGAGAATCCTTGGTTAAATAGTTAGCAGCACGCTCCTGGAAAACTGAGGGAATGTCGCTATGGGATGAGGTACAGCCTATCATGCCACCCTCCAGCTAGTTGATCATGCAACTCTTGGGATCATATCATGGTGTCCCACTTTGAAGACCATTGATCAATATGCTATGAATTCAAAAGCCCTCATTCTTCTCTCTTCTCCACACAGCACAGGAGGACCTCTGAGACTTCCATCTCTCCACCTGGCTCCAGCATTGGGTCCCCCAACAGAGTCATCTGTGTATGTATCCCTTCTAGATGTGACTTCCAGCCAACCCCTCTGTGTCCCCCAGGGCTTTTGTTTAAGTGTTCAAAAGAGAGAGAATGGAGGCAAAGAGGATTCCAAGCTGGGGGGTAGGTTGAGGACAATGACAATATCATTGGCAAGAGGGCAAATTCATATACCCCACAAAGGCCAGGAAGAGATAAACTTACTGTTAACAAATGAATCCATCAGTAGGCATTTATTGAGTGCTCACTATGTGCTCTGCTCTGGGCATACAAAGTTCCTATGCTGAAGGAGCTTATAAGTCTAATGTTGGGCAAATCATTTCCTGTCTCTGAGCCTCAATTTTTCAATCGGTAAAATGAGGGAGTTGGACTATGTAATCCCTAAAGTTCCTTTTAGCTCTAAATCATGATTCTTTGGTTAAGAATATTTAGGAGAAGAAAAAAATGAGGTTTGGGGATAGGCTACAGAAGTGGGGGCCATACCAGGGGACAAGATGACACAAGGTAGGATAGAGTATCACTACAAAGTCCTCCCAAGAAACTTGTCTGTCATCTTGTATTCTTGCGGCTATTCAATTTTTCTAGGGGCTCATGGGAGTCCAAACTTGTGATAGATGGGATAGAGGGACCCAGCCAGTGGGCTTGAAGGTAATAAACTCTAACAGGCCCTAGGGGAATCTCTGAAATTCAATTTCTAGAATGTGAGCATCCTTCATCCCCAAATATACATTTGCCTGCTCTCTTTCCCAGGAGCAATTACCCCCTTGAGGCTTAGATTCTTTTTTTAAAGTTTATATGATAATATTTCTTTTGGATCATCATTGTCATTTTCTAACAGCATATCCCCTTCCTCCTAGCAAAGAACACTCCCCTATAATAAATGACGATAGTGTAAACAAGTCAATACACTGGACATACGTGAAAATGTCTTCCTCATTCTGCATCTAGAAGGTCTACACCTCTCTGCTAAGAGGATGGAAATATGCTTCATCTGCAGTCTTAAGACTTAATTTCCTCATTCGTGATTCCCTGTTCTGTCCCAAAGTCCCTTCCAGCTCTGACTTTCTGCATTCTAAAGTCATGTCTATATGTCCAGCTCTGGAACTCTGGAATTCTGCTCAACCCTCCCTTCTTTTTTTTTCAACCCTCCTCTTCTACCTCTGAGGAGTCCATAGTTGGAAATATGCCCTGCCTTTTTCTTTCAGGACTTCAGTGTGAACCGCAACCCTCGCTTCCTCTCTACCGTAAGCACTTGCCTTTCCTTTTACCTTCCTGCTTTTTTCCTGTCTCTGTCTCTCCCTCTCCCCAGGCCAAAGTGGATAATGAGATCCTTAATTACAAAGACCTGGCAGCTCTTCCCAAGATTAAGGCTATCTATGAGGTCCAGCGCCCAGATCTCATTTCCTATGAACCCTATCCCAGATACACCTCCGATGAGATGCTGGAGAGATATAGCTATGGGGAGGTACTGCATCTCACCTATTCTGTGGGGGTAGGGAGGGATCATTAGGATCTGATGGTGTAGTGGAAAGCACATTGGATTTGGAGACCGAGATTGTGGGCTCAAATCCCAATTCTGCTACTTAGTACCTTAGTAATGTTAACTCTTATGCTCCTGTGATCTGAACTGGGACAGCAATGCACACCAGAAAGTACAAGAGACTGGGAACCAGCAAACCTGGGTTTCAGTTGTCATTCTGCCACAGTCTATGTGAGTGTGACCTTGGACAAATCACTTTAATTAAAAAATAGTAATAAATATTATCAGTCACCTACTAAGTACAGTGACAGTCACAATTACAAAACAATTTCTACCCTCAATGAGTTCACATTCTCCTAAGTGGGGGGAGACACACAACAGGTAAATAGACAAATAAATAAAAGATAATTTTAGGAGGGAGAGGGCATTAATGACTGGGAGGATCAGAAACAACTCTCCATAGGACATAACACCCACTTGAACCGAGCCTGGAAGGAAGACAAAGGTTCTGAGGAGCAGAAATGAAGGAGTTCACTCCAGCATGAGAAACAGCATGGGACAGCCTAGGAGACAGGCAGCGCACAGAGAACAGAATGAATAGTAAATTTAGGAAATAGCTAGTAGCTCAGTTTGGCTGGATGCTAGAGTTCATGAAAGATCCTGTCAGAACAGAAAATAAAATCATAGGAGCCAGATTGAGGAGAGCTCTAAATGGCAGACTAAGTTTATATTTTACTCTAGAGGCAATGGGGAACCAATGAAGATTTTTTAACAGGGACGTGATATAGCTAAGGCTGGTGCCTCATAAATGAATGAATGAATGAATGAACATTATTTTACAATATAGCCATAATTTGTAAAATAAATGAATTTAATGAAATAAATAAGTAAAAATATTGTTTTTTGAATATTTGAGGTGATGTAACACTCAGAACGTGGACTTTGAGCGAAGTCCTGAAGAGAGTTGGGCAAACTAAGAGGTGGAGGTAAGGAAGGAGTGATTCCATGCACAGTCAGAGTAGAGGTATGGAGATGGGAAATAAAAGATCGTGCTAGAGGAACTGTAAATAGTCCAGCAGAGCTAGTTCATAGAGTGCATGGAAGAAAGTGAAGTGGATGAATATTGAAAGGATAAGAAGGGGCCAGATTACTGAGAATTTAAAATGACAAACAGAGAGGTTTGTGTTTGCTCTTGGAGGTCATAGAAAGTCACTGGTTATCATGGGGGCAAGGGTGAAGACGACATGGTCAGAGCTAAGCTTTAGAAAAATCACCTTGGCAGCTGAATGAGGATGGATTGGAGTGGGCAAAGAGGACGGAAGACCAAGCTATTGCAATGTTCCAGCAGGAGGTGGTGATGACCTAGTATGAAGCAGTGTGACTGTAAGTAGAGAGAAGGGAATGCATGTATGAACCAGGTGCTATGAGGGTAGAAACACAAGGCTTTCTAACAGATTCCATATGTAGGGTAAGAGTGAGGTGTTGAAGACACACTGGGCTAACTGGGAGAATGGCGGCACCCTTGACAACAGTATAAAAGTTCACAAGGGAAGAAGGCTGGGGGGGAAAGATTATTTCTCTTTTGGACTTGTTGAGTTTGAGATATCCCGTTCAAGATGCCACAACTGTAGCTGAGTGAAGAAATTAGGATCTCGGAATCATCTGTGTGAAGAAGATAATTCACTCCTGCAGAACTGATGAGATCACCAAGTAACATAGCTCGAGCAGGACTCCTTAAGCTTTTTCCCCTCATTGCCCCTTTGTTGGTGTTGCATGTCCCGAGGCATACACAGTACAGGGTGTGCATGCTTGTGTTCAGAACCAAGACTACAGTGAAGGTGCTCCATGCAACAACACAGGCAAGCGCTGTCGGAAACACCTCAGATTCATTACACGTTTGATTTTTGGTTAACTTTTGGTTGTTGCACATTTAGAAACTTTTACTGTTGCCAAATTTTGCTTGACCCCATATGGGATCATGACCCACAGTTTAAGAAGTGCTGGAGAGCAAAAAGAGAAGAAGCCCAAGACAGAGCTTTGCAAGATGCCCTCCTTCAGTGCAGGTAGCATAGATAAACAGCCAGCAGGGCGACTGAGAAGAATCTAAGAAGATAACTGGGGGGAAGAAGTGTCTGAAGGACATGAGAGGTCACACAATTAAAAACAAAACCTCCCCAAGAGCAGAAGGAAGTCAAAAGTGTCAAATGCTGCAAAGACATCAAGAAGGATCAGAACTGAGGGGGCAGGGGAAGCATTCGATTTGGCGATTAAGAGATCCCTGGTAGTTTAGGTACAACACACATTTCTCAGCTTGGCATTTAAAGCCCTTGTACACCCCGGCTCCAGGCAGCCTTTCTAGACCTTTCGCATTTCTTCCTGTCTCAGTCTATTGCAAATGCTGCCTCTAGGGGTCCTGGACGTTTCTGCAGAAGAAGCCAACCAACCAAGAGTGCCCAGAGTAACAGGACTTCTGCTATGAGCAAATTTGACTTTACATTAAGGAAAGGCAACTAACTCTAGGGATGAGGTGGAGTGAAGTCAGAATGAGGAGAGAGAAAGAGAAAAGGGGCAAGGATTTCTCAGGCTAATGGCTCTCTCTCACTGGAGACATAGCTAGAATGTCTGAAATGGCAGGACACACAATGTCCCTGCCTTGAAAGATGAGAAAATGGATCCCTCACAGGGATAACCTGGTAACCAGGTTAAGTCAGACTCTTGGACACTCTTTGAGGTATTATGTAGAAGAATTAGCATTCTGGTGGGCCCTTGAGCACAAAACTGGAACCTCTGGATGGAATTTTCAGGGAGCTAATAGAAGGATCATAGAATTATTGATTTATAGCTGGAAGAGACTTCAGAGGTCATTGAGTCCATGCAACTCATTTTATAGATGAGGAAACGAATACCCAGAGAGGTTAAATGATCTGATTAGAGATACACCAACAGCAATGTATAAGGCAAAATTCAAACTTGGACTTTCCTGATGCCAAAGCCAATATTCTGTCCAGTCCACCATGATGCCTCTTCCTATCAATTAAAGCTATCTAAAAATGGAAGTGAGTTCCCTGCCCCTGGAGGTATTCAAGTAAAGACCAAATGACCACTTGTCATAGATACCATGAGTAAGTACTGGTATTGGAGTTAAAGGATATATATATATATATATATATAGTAATATTATTTTGTGTTATATATTATATCATGTATATATGTATACACATAAATACATGTATGTGTGTATATATATTCTATACATACACACATATACCTGCTGGTTCTATTTACTACATGTAGAATTATGGACAAATCATTAACCTTGCTGGACCTCAGTTTTCTTCATTTGCAAAATGGGCAGTTGGACTTTATGATCCCTAAGGTATCTTCCAGCTCTGTATTCTAAGATGATATGATCCCATGATTCCCATTCTGTCCTGAATTGGGTGGCCCTCTGTAAGGAGTCTGAGTATCCCCTGGAGTTGGGAGCTTGACTGATCAGTGTAAAGTGACCCCATATAAATGACATATACACTAAATAGGGTATCTCACCCTACAGGAGAGTGGGGGGGGAGGGGATGAGAGGGGGGATGATGGAAGGGAGGGCAGGCTGGGGGGAGGGAAGTTGGAAGCACCCACTTTTGAAAAGGGACAGGATTAAAATAGAGACTAGAACAAGTGGGAGGTGGGATAGGAGGGGGGGAAATATAGTCAGTCTTTTACAATATATTCACTATGGAAATGTTTTGCATAGCTACACATGTACAACCTATATTGAACTGCTTATATTCCCAGTAAGGGTGGGGGACAAGGGAGCAAGAGAATGAATCTGGAATTCAAAGTTTTAAAATCAAATGTTTAAAAATATATAGTATTATTAATATTATTTTACATGTAACTGGGAAATAAGATATACAGGCACTGGGGCATGGAGATCCACCATGCTCTACTGGAAAGTCAGAGGGAGTATGGGGGAAGATAAGGGAGAGAGCAGATTGGAGGAGGGGATATCCTGTGGAATAGCTATTTTGGGGCGGTGGATAGGGAAAACTGGGAGAAAATTTGTAACTCAAAATCTTGCGTAAATGAATGATGTAACCTAGAAGTTAATAAAGCATTCGATAAAGTAAAAAAAAAAATAAAGTGATCCCATACAGAAAAAAATCTAACATCCCCAGCCTACTAAGACTCATGTTTTGAGCAGAAAGGACCACTGTATATCAAGGGAGATGGTAGGCCTTCAGTCTGAGGTCTTAGGAAGTCTCCAGAGTAGACTGGCTAAAGCAAGCAGTACCTAGCCCAAGATGGCCCACCAAAGACTGATTAATTTCCCTAACTAGGAAACCAAAAAGCTAAGCCTTGGCAACTTGGGGCAGTTTGCCTTTGGACCCAGATATCTCATTCATTGCACAGTGATTCCTAGAGCATGAAGGGAAACTTCATACATAAGGGAATCCCCCAAAGTGACCATCTTTATGCTAAAATGGCCTGTATATCACAGAAGAAGCTATGTGTCCTCTTAGGAGACTTTAAGCTACCCTGTGAGTGGTCTGTGATTGAAGAGGGGCTAGGGGAGACCTGATGATCAGTCAGAAGGCACATTCAGGAATGGACTGATGTTTGTCTCCCCAAATGAAGCATCGATTTGTTAATAAACCCAAGGAAACAAATCAACATAGCACAGTGGCAAGAAAAGGCTGAAGTTAAAAGATATGAGTTCAAATCCTGGCTCTAAGAAACACACACAACCTCTTGCAGAATATCAAGCAGCTAAACATCTCTAGGGCTCAGTGTCTTCGTATATAAAATGACCGGGTTGGATTTAAGATCTTAAAAGGTCCTTCCCATTTCTTAATCCAGGTCCAGCACCACATCCACTATATTACACTAGTTAGAGCCAGAGAACACTCCAGCATCATTCACAGAGGCTCCTCTCAGACATTTCAATTCAGTTCCCCAAATATTAATTACCAGTGGTGTGACGGGCCAACCTGCTGCTGATGTATCTGAAGTATGTACAAGGTTTTGTACTAGGCTAAACTGGAGATACAAAGGGGGAAAAAACTGGCACAGCTTCTGTGCCATTCACAGAGCTTACAATCTAGTGAGGTGAGGTACATGTATACGGTAAATATGATCTGATTTGATTCAGTCCAATCCAACAAATATTTGTTAAGCATCTATCATGTATAGGGCTCTATGTTCATTTGCAAAGGGATTACAAAGATGAAAAGTGGCATAGAGTAGTGCCTACCCTCAGAAGCATACAGTCTACTACAGGGAATGACACACGTACACAAATGTGTATAATACAAGGCAGAATGTGATATTTGGGCAAAGAAAAGATCCACGCAAAATATTCTTAGAAAATTTAAGGAGGAAGAGAATACTTTCAGTTGGGGGAATCAGGAAAGACTTTATAAAAGAGGTAATGCACAAGATGGGCCTTGAAGGAAGGATTTCAGTAGCACATGAAGAAAGAATATATTCTGGGTATGAGGAAGGGCTTGGGTACAGAGTCAGAAGAGAAAAAGGAGATGATGTTGGAGAATAAACAGATAAATCATCTTGGCAGGAATGTAGGGTGTGAAGGAAAGCCATGTGAAATAATGGTTGGGCAGTTTGGCTGGAAACCAGTTTGGCCTTGAATGTCATGCAAAAGAGATTCCTCAGAGGCTTGGAACCCTAACCTCCTAAGGAAGATGCTTCCTAGGAAGGATAGATAAACTCTGGAGAAAGAAAAAGGCACTTTCTTCTCTGAGTCACATAATCACATTATACTCCATTCACGTTTCTCTTTCTTCTTCTCTTTGCTGCCTGGATATATATTAACTGCACTTCTCTTAAGTCGATGGGAACCTTATCGCCATATTCCCAGGTAATTCCATAACCTGCAGGAACGACTTGACTCTCTCTATATAAAACCCTTAAGGGAAGAACAGCTCCATCATCCTTCCCATACCAAAAAGTGGAGCTGCGACTCCTGCCCAGGTCAAAGACGTTCCGCTCTTCTTCCCTACCTGCCCCAAGCTGGGGTGGGAGCAGGGTGGAGAAGGTCAATGACTTATGGGTTCCCTAACACTCCCATTCTCACCAGATGAATATAGACTATTTCAACTTCAGGACTCACTAGCACAATCCCATTTTGCTATGGTCACCGACTCAAGAGACCAGCAGTTGTTTTAGAAAGAAGGCCACCAGGGTCCCATTTCATACCCTCACAGATGCCCGTGAGTGAGCAAGGAAGACCTTGTGCCACCGCCCTGTGGGTGATAAACTCTGGGTAACTTTTGTCCTGATTGGGACCCTGAAGAAGAGCTTGGATCTAGGGAGTATGTTCTTCCCTGTTTCCCAACTGGGTTGGATCATTGG
Organism: Petaurus breviceps papuanus; assembly: GCF_028583685.1. Classification (NCBI taxonomy): domain Eukaryota; kingdom Metazoa; phylum Chordata; class Mammalia; order Diprotodontia; family Petauridae; genus Petaurus; species Petaurus breviceps. Next base: position 2,843,126 of record NW_027186372.1, read on the forward strand.
CCAAAGCACCCCCCCCCATGGGTGCGGGTGTCCCCTTTTTGTTCAGACCTCCAGATAATAACTCTTCTCCTCTCTCTGTAGGACATCTTTGAGAGTCTAGATCTCCGGCAGCGTCGTGCCTCCAGCCCAGGATACATAGATTCTCCAACTTACAGCCGTCAGGGCATGTCTCCTACCTTTCCCCGCTCACCCCACCATTATTACCGCTCAGGTAAGATGGATAAGGCCATGGGGCAGCTAGGTGGCGCAGTGAGTAAAGCGCCGGCTCTGGAGTCAGGAGGACCCGAGTTCGGTTCCAACCTCAGACACTTAATACCCACACAAAAAAACTAGCCGTGTAACCTTGGGCAAGTTACTTAACCCCAATTGCCCTCCAAAAAGGCAAAAAAAAAAAAAAAAAGAGATGGATAAGGCCCTGAGACAGAGGTGGTGAGCTTCAGAAAATGCCTAGACCAGACTAGGCAGGCTGCCTACAATGAATTTCTTCCTGGGCCTCTGCTAATTTCATTCACAGCTTTGTATTTTGAGGTTCTTGGTAGTTGGAAGGAAGGATGCTTCTATGTTTAAAATAACTTGGCAGTTTAAACCTGATCTCACTGGATGGAAAGGTCTTTGCCCTGAAAGTCAGAGCATGTAGGTTTGAATCATGTCAGGCTTGCTAGATGACCTGGGGGAAGCTCATAATTCTCTCTGGCTCTTAGTTTCCCTAGCTATAAAATGAGGATTAAATGAACTCTTTTAGGTCCATGGTTTGGAGTGAATCCTGTGAGTCTTCCTAACCCCAGGGAGGATCTGCTGAAAACTGAGGGCCCTCGGAAGGCTTAGATCTCATTGGGAATTGGGAAATTGGGAAAAATTTGTCTTGAATTTCTTGGGCATGGAGTATAGAAATTAAACGAAACTTCGACTCATCTAATCCAACTCCTTTATTCTACAGAGAGGGAAACTGAAGCCTAGAGAGAGGTAGTGACTTGCCCAAGATCACTTATCTAGTATGTAGCAAGTACTCTAATTATAAATCCAGTGTAGCATCATGTTTTCTCTCACTGTATTCTTACGCCCAGATTGACACTTTCATTCTTCACTTGACCTCTAGACAGTTGGAAGCCTCATTGGCCCTATCCCCCAAAAGCTTCACCACCAGGACCAAGTATCCTGATGATCCAAGTACCTGCCCATTTGCCCTTGTCTGGCCCAAGTATACTTCGTAATAGGGTTTATCAGTAACGGGGAAAAAATGTAGGTGAGCACTGGCTACAGGGGACAGAACACTAAAGTTGGTTGGAATGTTGAGCTTGTAGTCACAGGACCTAAGTCTGAATCCTAGCTCTACTGCTTACTGTTGGACAAGTCACTTAAGTTCTTTGGGCTTCAGTTTTCTCATTCATAAAATGAGGGGGTTAGAATAAATGACCTGCCTAGAGGGCCTCTTCCAGCTCTAGAGATATGAACCTGTGGACTCTTGAGTGATACTTTATATACTGTGTCAGTCTGGGTCCACCACCTAGGTCCTCCTCCACAAAGGCATGGAGGACGTTCAAGGCTCTCAAAGGCTGGGGAAATGTGTCACAAGCTCTGGAATGTCCCACTAACCTAAGGAGGTTTCAAGGATGGGCCTGGCAATGGACCATCTCTCTACCTAGAACCAGCCTAGTTAAGTGCAGCATGTCTCATCTTCAAAAGTTTGGTCACCATGGGATGATTTATTTTCAACCAGTGCAACTCAGAAGAACTATCTTCTTAAGTGTGGAGGGGGCTGCCATGTTGGATTGCTCATGTTGATGAAATCTCAGATCTTTGCAGTATTTGTCTTGAAGTACAGATCACCCCCAATATATAGAACATTGCCATAAAATTATACCTATTGGGAAAGAAAAAAAATATCTAGGTACACTCTGGAAAGAACTGAGAATTTCTATTCTGAAGAAGAGAACCATAAATGGAATACATGACTACTGTCTTTAAATATTTGAAAGGCTTCCATATAAAGAGGAATTTGTTTTTGTTTGATCCAAAGGGACAAAAAACTGGGAGGATTGTGGAATAATTTAAAGGAAAGAATTTTACGATTCAACATTAGGAAAATCTCCTAACAATTAGAATTTCCCCACAGTGGAATGGGCTGCTTCCCAAGGTAATATGCTTCCTGAAGGTCTTCGAGTAGAGACTGGATAACCACCTGCTAATCATGTTGGAGGGGATCCCTCCTCAGTTTGGGGCTCAAGTGAATATCTTCTAAGATCCTTCTTGATTCTGAGATTCAATGATTAATAGACTACATTCAGGTTTAATACAAACTGGATTCGAGGGGGGAAGCCAAGTCTATTGTCTGTAATACCTGGGGATAAGCATACTCAGTGTTACAAGAAATTAATCTGCCAAGTGCAGCAATTGAATGGCTCATAAGCAAAATATATATCTGTCTAGACCTAAGCTAAATGTCCCTCCAGACTGTTCATGGGACTCTGGTCAGAACTTTAGGGGCATGACCAGAGGCTGTGAGCCCAGAACCTCAGACCAACATTCCTTTTGACCTGAAAGACCAGTTCTCTTTCCCTGGACCCTGTTTTCTTTCCCAGAAATCTGTTCTCTTTCCCTGATCCCTACTCATTTTCCCAGATCCCTCTATCCAGACTCCTGTTTCCTGGACCTATATCTATTAATCTCTTTTAAAATCTACAGTACACTTTCAGCTATTTGAGGACACACACACCACTTTCAGGTTTCTTGGGATCCTGACTGTCTCATTGCCTGGGTCATTTGACCCTCCTTCATTCAGGGACTGATGCAGTTTGTCATCTGCAACAATATTATTCAAATAAATTACAAATGTAGCCTGGTCGCAGACCTGCATCCATTTGGAATTAAAGAGTCTAGGGATGGGAGGTAGGGGTGGAGGTGGAGGTGAGGTTGGCAATCGAGGGGATAGGGTTAGAGTTCAAAGGGACAGGGCTACAAATCACATCTCACAGTTGATGGCTATCCCGTCAAGAGCATGGCTAGGATCATCGGCCTGTACACGGAAACAGTCAGACCTGTTTCCCTGGACAACATGCATGGGAGAGAGATCATGCTTTCCTGCTCTGCAGCTAGACTTGGGAAATCGAAATGCCTTTGTTTGCTCTCCAAGGAATGTCCTCACCATTTCTGTGTCACCATGACCACACTTCCCCCCACCAGTTCACGGCTTATCTAACCACCTGCTGACTTAATGCCTATTCCGTTCTCTCTGTGCCTCTCTCTTCTTCTGTGACCCCTGTGGCTCTCCTGGGCCTCTGCCCTCCAGGTGCAGAGAGTGGGCGGAGCTCACCCTACCATAGCCAGTTAGACGTGAGGTCCTCCACTCCAACCTCTTACCAAGCTCCCAAGCACTTTCATGTTCCAGGTAGGCGGGCTGCGGAAGCCCTGGCCCGTGTGCATGCTCGGTGGGGTCTTCATGAGATTCCGTGTGTACCTGGCAGTACCTCTGCCCAGCCAACGAGGCCCTCTTTCCCTTAATCAGGCCTGGGGATTACCTATACCCTTCCCTATTCTTTCCCTTTAAACTCATATGTGACAGACACTCAGTCTCAGTCTTCACTCTTAGCACATATAACAGGAATAGCTAAAGCAATTGGGAATGTCTAGCCAAGAGAAGAGAAGATTTAGGGGACAGAGATCACTGATCATCTGAAGGGATGTCCTATGAAAAAAGTATTCTGTGGACCCTAGAGGGCAGAGAGAACAGCAATAGGAATCACCTGTAGCAAGGGAGTTTTCAGCTCAATATGAAAAATCTCCTGACAAGGAGAGCTGTTGTATCATGGAACAGGTATCTCAGTAGGCAGTAACCTGGGACAGGAAGAACTTAAGCTGAGGGTCATGAATGCCACAGAGAGATGCCTAGGTGGGGGGTTAGACTTGAAGCCCTGTGAAGTCCCTTCCAGCTCTAAGAAGCTCGGCCTCCCACTGGTTGCTGTCCTTCTCCAGGTTGACATTTCCATGAAGCTTGGCACCCAGTGGCCTTGGACGAGCTTCTTAGTTCAGCTTGGACAGCTCCACTAAGAGCTCCAGAGTAACCTCGCTCACTAACCACATGGCTCCCCTTCTCCATCTCAGAACTTGGGATGAGCCTATCGAGGGGTGTGCTAGAAACAACTTTGACCAGCTCGCCAGAGCCTCTTGTTAAATTTTCAGTGAATCTAAACCTCAGGAATTGGCAAACACCATAAATCAGGATTTGACGTATCACTCTGTTGATTGGCTAGAGATTAGACTTAAAGAAAGTGATGGACAATGTGTCAATAATCAAACTTAAAGTGAGTCACATTTTCAGAGCCAGTTATCAAACATTTTCCAGCACACCAGTAGGCCTATCCCTCCTTATTCTCCCTGGGACCCTACCCAGTCCCATCAAATCCATACCGCTCCACTACTCCAGAATCCACACTGGAGGACCGCATGGGGTGGAGCAGGAATGAGATGTTAGTGACAAGCCCAGAATACAGGGTCCTAGAGCAGAATGAGCTGTGGGCTCAGGAAAGGGGCAGCGGGTATCTTAACCAATGCGTTCATTCTGCATGGGGTTCATGCTATGCATGCTCACTCCATCTCCACCCTCCAGGGCCTGTGGTATGTTCCACCACCAGTCTGACATGCTCTGATGAACCCATGGCTCCTCCTATCCTCTCCCCCTCCCCACCCCCACCATGTCCCTCCTTATTTGATTGCTACTTGAGATGAGGTTGGGGATTGGATTTTGTAAGAAGTCTCCCCAAGAGCGGGAGATGGTGGACCCTCAGTTCAGACCCTTAGATCAGGTAAATCTTCTCTCTGTTCAGACAGATTGACTTGTGCTTCTTCCTTTGACCTTTTCCTCCTTTTCTCCTTTCTCATCACCTCTACCTTCATCAATGGGCAGCTGCTGGAGAAAGCAACATCTACCGGAAGCCCCCCATCTACAAAAGACATGGTATGGTCTTTGGGAAGCCAGTGGATTAGAAAGGTTTCTAGAGGGGTAGCTAAAGAATATTCAATTCAATTATGGTTTGAGAAGATGGTGTGGGGAGGCAAGGAAATTTGCACTAATGCCCCTTCCTCCAAATAAAAATTATGCATATTTATAGCTTGCTTTAAGGTTTATAAAACACCTTAAATTCAATTCAAAGCAGACACAATAAGTGCTTACTGTGTGTAAGGTGAAGTGTTATAGTAATGGGGATACAGAAGTCAAAAAACAGAACAAAACCGAGTCTCTGCCCTAGGGGAGGGGGCATGACAATAGATAGATAGACAGACAGACAGACAAATATTTAAAGGGAGAACACTTAAAACTGGGAGAGAAAGGGAAGGCCTTATTGAAGTAAACCTTGAACTAAACCTTCATACTAATACTAATGAGCATTTATATAGTACTTTAAGGTTTGCAAAGGAAATGTTATGTCATTTGGATTCTCGCAACAACACTCTGAAGTAGATATTGTTGTTACCTCCAATATTATCGATGAGGAAACTGAAGACGGGAGATCACATGACTTGGATAGCTAGAATGAACCTAAAGCAGTATTTGAACTCAGGTCTAGTCAGTACCTTATCCATTGCACTGTCTAATTGCTAATCTTGAAGGAAGCAAAGGTTTCTGAGAAGAAGATGCCTCATTCCACACATGGATATATAAAAAACATAGAAATTAGAGATGGCGTGTTGAGACAGTTGGCCAGTTTGAGTGGAAAATAGCTAATGTGAAGGGGGATACTGTGAAATAAGGCAGAAAAAGCTAGTTGGAAACCAGATTGGGAAGTATTTTATATACCAGGTTAAGGCCTGGAGTCAGGAAGATTCTTCTTCCTGAATTCAAACCTAGTCTCAGACACTTTACTAGAAGTGTGATTCTGAACAAGTTACTTAACTCTGTTTGCCTCAGTTTCCTCATGTGTAAAATGAACTGAAGAAAGAAAAGCAAACCATTCCAGTATCTTTGCCAAGAAAACCCCAAATGGGGTCATGAAGACATGACTGAAACAAGTAAACAACAATTTTTATCAATAGGGAGCCATTGAAGTTTTTTGCGGTAGAGGAGAGACAGCATCAGACCTGTGTTTTAGGAATACAAATTTAGCAGCCGTATGGAGAATAGCTTGGAGAGGGGAGAGATTGAAGCTGAGATACCAACTGGGAGGCTATTCAGTTTATCCAATGAGCTGCAATGAAGGCCTAAACTAGGGTGGTAGCTTTATGAATAAAGCTAAGGCAGGTGAAATGACCACAGAAATAGTTATGGAGGAGTGGAATATTTCACATACATAGAGCCAGGAAAGCTCTGAAATATTTAATAACTTACAAATATTGTTATTGGTGAATTAGTGTTCTTTAGTGAAGAGTACTGGACCTGGAGCCAGGAGATCCAAATTAGAATTCAAATTCTAACACTTAATGACTGGTATCAATCAACAAGCATTTAGAAGTGCCTATTATGTGCCAGGTACAGAAATGGGTGGTAAAGGCAGAAAGACAAAAACAAAGGAATTCCCTGGCTTCAGGGAGCTTACATTCTATCTGGCTTCTTTTGTGTAATAGGGAGTGATTAACTTCTAGCTGGAGCTCAAACAATTACCCAAAATGCCTCAGAAGGTCTATAGTCCAAGAAAGGGAATGACTCAAAGGCAGCTTAGTAGATAGTCCTGAAGTAGGGGTGCTAGGCTTGAATCCCTGCTCTGCTATCTATTATCTGCATGACCCGCCAATCACTTTTCCTTTCTGGTACTCAGTTTCCTCATCCATAAAATGAGCAGAAAGACTAGATCAAGTATTCTCTATCTGTAATCCATAGTTAGATTTTAGGTGATTCCAGAATTTGGATGAGGGGAAAAAAATTAAACCTCTATTTTCACTAATCTCTAAAAAATGTATTTCTTTCAAGTATTCAAAAACATTATTCTGAGGACCCCACAGACTTCACTAGACAGCCAAAGGGGTCCGTGACACATGCAAAAAACGGTTAATAACCCCTTGCCCAGATGACCTCTAATATCCTACCTAGCTCTAAATCCTGTGATCCCAATGTGGTTCTTCCCTGTTGACATTTGGAAACAATAGGGGAAATAGTGTGTGACTTCAGGAGAGCTAAGGGGACTTCTCTGAAGTCTCCAGCACTGGTTTGAAGCCTAAATTTTCTCTTTCCCTGTGAAAAGGCAAATCTCTGTGGAAGACCTGGCCTTCCATTACGGGTCTTTCCTTTGGGAAGGCTGGGCAGCACAGCTGTATGTCAGGGTATGGTTGGCAGAAACTTTAAAAATGGAACATGAGAAGGTGAACACTGCAGACTTTCCCTGTATAATGGGTAGAATTTATGGTTAGATGTCTAAAGTCCTCAGAAATAAGGGACTCCTGGGCACTAGCGTTCTTCAAAAGACACCTTATAGGAAGTAGTTAGGTCTAATAAGAAAAGTATTGTTCCAGGATTCAAAAAACTGGTTCAAATCCTGTCACTGTAATGTAAATCAACTACTCTATGCTGCAATTTCCCATTCCATAAAACTGTAATAATAGTAGTTGTGCTTTCAGGATCTAATTCACATGAGTTTTTGTGAGGGGAATACTTCGTAAACCCTAAAACACTACATATACAAATATCAACATGTTTGGGGTTTTGTTTTGGGTTTTTTTGTTTGTTTTGTTTTATAGTCAAATTGTCAGGGAGGTTGAAAAGATATTCCTCTTCAGGTTAGAGTTGAATTAGATGAGGTTACTTCCAACTCTAAATTTCTGTTATTCTGTGACTTACTGGCTATGTGACCCCAGCTAAGTCACTTCTTTTCTCTCAGGAGCCTCATTCTACAAAATGAGGATTAAAAGTATTTGGGGCAGCTAGGTGGTGAAGTGAATAGAGCCATGGTGTCAAGTTCAAATCTGGCCTCAGACACTTAACACTTACTAGCTGTGTGACCTTGGGCAAGTCACTTAACCCCAATTGCCCTGCCTCCCCCCTAAAAAAAAGACAAAAACAGAAAAAGTATTTGCACTTACCTGCTTTGAGTTATTATAAGAATCAAATATGGGTCAGGTGCTATTTGAATGTGAGTTATTATTAATAGTAATATTATCATCTATAAATATACAAGGTACCCCAAAAACCTTAGTGCAGTTTTAATAATTTCATTAAATATAAATACTATAAGCTTAGAAAAAAAACATCATACTTGAAAGGTTAATTACTTAATTTTTTTAATATTGAAATATTTCTTATTAAAATTCAAGATAATCATCATCTTGTGCTATACATGACTCTAGTCAATTTTCAAACTTTGTAAAAACTTTCGTCAGCTATTATTCAGGGACTGAAAGGATTACGCTTGTAACCCTAGCTTTAAGATCATCCAAAGGATGAAATTTTGATGTATACATGACAGTCTTGAAATGACCCTACAATAAAAAGACTAATGGAGATAAATCCAGTGACTGAGGTGGTCAGGCCAAGGGACTTCATCTGTTGATACACCAATCTGTGAAACTTTTATTCAGAAAGTGTCCCATAGTAACATATACACCCTACAGAATAATAAGGTATAATAATAATAATGCCTACCCAGTTAAAATAAAATTAAAAATGTATGATTCAAAATTCACAAAACTATAAAAGAAATTTAAATGACTTTCAAATGATATTTTTATAGATTTTTAGCATCTTGACTTTTGAAATTGTTAAAGCTTAATACTACACTAAGACCTTTGGGACATGCTACATAATAACTATAACATTATTACAAATATGTTACATAGTATTATTATTACTATATGTTACATAGTATTATTACAAATATGTTATACAGGGATACATAAATAAGGTGATGAATTGTGTGTCTGCTATTTAAGGACCAGTCTAGATAAATGTAGAGAGACTCATGACCAAGAGGTTGGCCACCAAGTGATTTTTTTTTCCACAGTAATTCACAAAACCCTCTGTATAGTACAGTCTCATAGGATTTGATGAAAATATATAAATCAACTTTATGGATAAAAAATATTGAGAAAACGTAGACCCTGACCAAGTCACCCAGATCCCAAGGTTGTTTCTAGTCCAAGGAAATGAAGCCATACACATAAACACAGGCAACTAGCCCTGCACAGAATTATGCAGAGTGATTCTGTGTGGCCCAGAGCAGGCAGAGTCTGTGAAGTTTTATACTGAGGTAGACAAAAAGACTTTGAGTATTTTACAAATGAACCAATCCAATGTAAGTAGACCGAGATCACCTTTGAATATACCAGTCAGAAGTAGGTTGGATGCTTCTGGCTACACTTAATGGACTCATCAGTCATTTTAGCTATTTCTGTCTACATGTCTCCACCATCCCTATCCATCCTTTGCAGGGAGGGGACCTAGACTGTATCAGCCCCCAAACTGAGAAATAGAACCAAAGATACTCAATCCAGCTTTAGAACAAAGTAAAAGGTCATAGGGTAGGTTGATAGAATGACCCTAATATTGGGGAGGGAAAATATGATGAGGGTGAAGATTTGGGCTATAAACTGAGGCAGGAGGGTTATCTGGAGGCTTGGGGTGCAAGGATCAGTGCTTAGCATGTTGGTGGCTCCTGGTCTAAGCAGTCTCAGTTTCTTTGTAGTGTTCTCTGTTCTGTAATGGTAATGATGTCTCTTGTATTTGTTTTGTTTTTTCCATTGGCTTTGATCTGCCCTGGCTTGCATGACACCACCCCCGACCTCTACTGAACCACTTGGGTTGTAAGTAACTACACCTATCATCGATTCCATGGTTTTATCCATATGTTAGTCTTTAGCTAGAAACCAGTTAGGATCGTAGAAATAGGAGGGACCTTAGAATATGGGATCAGAAGGGACCTTAGAAAGTAGAATTGTCGGAGTTGGAAAGGACCATATAGCATAGAATGTCAGAATTTGAAGAGCCTTTAGAACATAAAATGTGAGAAAGGAATGGAGTACCTAGAAAGCCAGAGCTATAAGGGACCTAGAACGTAGAATGTCAGAGGTAGAAGGACCCAGAACATGGGATGTCAGATTTAGAATAGAAATGGGAATATATATTAGAAAAGAAGGCTGACACTTGGGTACCATTTTTAGCCCTAGTCAGAGGTGAAACAGAGAGTAACTGTCCATATCTATCTTCCTTCATCTCTTGTCCTGATGTCATTTGCAGGAGGCTAGGGCTGGGGATGTTCAGAGGGCGATGCTTGAACAGCTTCAGACTATGTAAGGCCTTCATTCATCTTGTGGCAATAAGATTTCCTCTAGCCTTTGATTAGAGAGATCACACACACACACACACACACACACACACACACACACACACACACACAC
>NW_027186372.1:2853449-2869384 GCF_028583685.1 Petaurus breviceps papuanus
CACACACACACACACACACACACACACACACACACACACACACACACCCCTCCTGAGCTTCCTATCCTGTGTGCATCTCTACAGGCAATCCTCGGCAGCAACAAAAAGCAAAACCAGTGAAGATATCACCCAGTCCTCCAAGTATGCGCCAGCCTACTCCCCAGACCTCTACTATGGCTCAGAATCTGAATTCTGGACCTACCACAGCTCCCCCAAAGGTAGGTGGCTCAACCCGGAAGGGAGAGGAAGAGAGGTGCGTTGTTGTGCTTCTTACTGAACGAGGATCACAGTGACATCACTATGTCAGGGTCAAAGTGCAGTGTGTCCAGCTGTGGCTGAGCAGATCAACATGAGCTCAGAAGACTTTTCCACAGGTGGGGCACAAATAATCCATGGGAATTGGATTGGAGATGCCTAAATTTGTGCCTCTCACATTTCTTTCAAACTACTGAAATTCTGCTTTGCTCATAGAACACAGTGCCTTCTTAGATGCAGGCACAGCAAGCTAGGTGGTCCTGTGCCCATAAAGGAGGAGAGGGAAGGGGAGACCAGAACCCCAATCTGCCCACAGCAGGCTCCCCTCAATCCAAGACACTAGGAACTGTTCCAGTCTGCTCTTGGACATCAGGAAAGCTTCAAGATCAGGAACCTTTTCAACAAAGATTTTTGAGGCAGTTTCTCTGTACTGAACCAATATAAAGTTTGGCAAAAATTTAGTTCCTATCCTTAAGGAGATGACAGCCTTAGAGAAGAGATAAGATATATACCAGTAAAGCAAAGCAGAGAATGAGTACAAAGTTCTGTGAGGGAGAGGTCCCTTCCTCTTGGGGAATCAGATAATTCAATTCAATAACTATCTATTAAGCAAACGTTACGGGCTGGGACCCAACCAGGAATGCAAAAATTCAAAGAAACAAACAAAAAACTCTGCCACAGTTCCTGCCCTCCAGCACGTTATAATCTAAGGGAGACTGACCTGTACATAAATAGGCATGATCCTAGGAAGAATGGGGATAAGAACAAAAGAAAGATCCAGTAAAGGGCTACAAGAAATTTGAGGGGGAAGAAATCACTTTTAGCCTAGAGAGATCAGTGAAGTCTTCATGAAGACAGTGGTGCCTCAAATAGACCTTGGGGAAAAAAATCCAACAGGTGAAGATGAAGAGTGAATGCATTCTAAGTCAAGTCAACAAGCATTTATTAAGTGCTTAATATGTGCCGGGAACTGGAGATACAAGGAAAGACAAAAAAACCCATCGTCCCTGCTGGCAAGGAGCTCACAGTCTAATGGAGAAGACACCATGAAAATGATTATATACAAACAAGATATAGACAGTATAAACTGGAAATAATTAATAGATAAAAGGCATTAACAAAAAGGAGATAAGAAAAGGCTTCTTGCAAAGATGGTATTTTAGCTGGGGCCTAAAAGAAATAAGGGAAGCAAAACATTCTAATATACACACTATACAGGAGAGGGCAAGACAAGATGAGGGAACAGTCAGTTATCCTGTGATGTATAAAGGGGAATAATGGGGTGGCCAGGTAGCACAGCAAGTAAGAGCACCGGCCCCAGGGTCAGGATGACCTGGGGATCGAATCTGAGCTCAGATACTTAGCACCACACCCAGAAATAACTGGCCATGTAACCTTGAGCAAGTTACTTAACCCCAGTTTCTTAAAAAAAAAAAAGGGAATAGTGGAAGGCTAGCTCAGCTACTTATTATCTGTGTGGTCTGAGATGGGTTATTGACCTTCTGTGGGTCTCAGTAGCCACACAAATAAAATGAAGGGAGTGTATCAAATGAATACTAAAATTTTTCCAACTCTATTAAATCTGGAAATAAGTCAGAATAAGATCATGAAGGGCCTTAGATTCCACCCTAAGGTTATTTGGAGTTTAGGCAATAGTAGGTAGAGAACCAGAAACCACTGAAAGTTATTGAGCAGGGAGGTGATATTATCAGAGCCATGAATTAGTAAATTTATGCCATGAGAGGGGGACAGAGTGAAAAAGGGAGAAACTGGAGTCAGGGAGACAAATTAGAAGGCTAATAAAACAGACCAGTCAAGAAGGGATAAAAACTTGGACTCATCCAAGGAGGGGAAAGATGCAGAGAAAATAAACAAAAATCTAATCAAATAAATGAATATAGCAAAGCACGACAGATGTTCAGGGCTTACATACATTTATAATTATACTTATGTCTCACCCCATCTTCCACCAGTTAGATGGTAAACCCTATGAAGGCAGGGACTGTTTAATCTTAACTTTGTACTTTCCCTAGTGCCCAGCATAGTGTTCTAAACACATGCTGCACTGAATAAATATTCATCGTATCTATGTATAATTGACCCATTTTTATCTCTTCTATATTTCTCTCCATTTCTTTCTTCTGTTTTTCAATTCTATTCAAATTTCAATTCAATTCAAATTTCAATTCTCAGAGACCCTCCAAGTGCTAGAGTGAGAGCTGAGGGATGGACATTTCACTTCTTTTCAATCACCCTCCCCATTTTAGCCCCATAAGAGGTAGCTATGGTTGGAGCTCCAGACTCCTCAGTCCCCATGGAGCTTATCACCGACTCATCCAGGGCAAAGGGGAGAATATTAATTCAAGAGTAACACAGAGGCACCACAATCAAGGCTCAAAGACCCATCCTTTCTATAGTTCACCTAAGAGCAGCTAGGGGAGAAGTCTAACAACAAGAAATATTCTTAAATGATTGCTATATTCAGAGAACTGGGCTAGATACCAGGGGGGATATACAATTTAGATAATATTTGATCCTTACCCTCAGGAAGCTCATAGTCTAGGATGAAGGTCAAGCAAAAATACAGATAACTATAATACAAAACATGAGGATTTCTAAAATTTCCTTTTATTCCTACTGCAACTTTTGGTTAATATTAACCTCATCTCACCAAAACCTATCTCATAGAATATGAAAATTTACTTACAGCCTTAAACATCCTCAGATAAAAAGTAAAAGGAAGAATCTTAACTATGCCTGACTCTTTGGTGACATGTAAATCTTCCTCCTTGATCAACTGATTTGTGAATCCTCTAAATGTAATTTAATCTGTAACCTGACTTAGTTTATTTATAGAGTTTTTTTGGACAAGTTTTGTTTCCTGAGGGGACATATGAAAGTACGTTTAACTAAGTTTGTTCATCTTTTATGACATTAAAGAAAGTATAGGATTATGGATCTATTTTCTCTTTACCTTTTATGACTTAAGAAGAGTGTACAAGATTTCGGTATATAAATGAATTATTTCTCTGTCACTCTGATGCAGTTTTCCTGTAAAAAGCCTTCTCAGAATTCTCATAGTGTTTCAGGTTTTCTCTGAGACCTGAACCTGTGCTTGAACATAATAATAAAACCTAGATTTTTACTTCCACGTTTTCTGCATTGTAGGAAATAATATATTTGGTAGCAGCTATCTACCACGTGAACTCAAAGAGGAGATATTTCTCCCATAACATTAGTCAGTCGATCAGTAAACAAGCATTTATAAAGCTACTCTCCTCAAGGAGCTCAAAATCTAATAGGAGAGACAACATGCAAACAACTATATACAAACAAGACACAGACAGATTAAAGATAATTAAAAGAAGGGAGACATTCGAATTATGGAGGATCAGAAAAGACTTTTCATAAAAGATAAAATTTTATCTGAGACTTGAGGGAAGCCAGAGAAGTCAGGAGGCAGGGAGGAGAGAGAGCATTCTAGACATGAGGGACAACCGGTAAAAATGCCCGTTTACATATTGCAATCTTGTGCATTCTTCTTAGGCCATAAATGGGAGAGTGAAGATAGATCCAGAGTGAGGAGTATCTTGCTTGAGGAAGAGCAAGGAAGCCAGTGTCACTGGATTGCATAGTATACGGGGGCCAGAGTAAGGATGTATGGGGTAAGAAGACTAAAAAAGTTGGAGTGGGGTATGGGAGGGGAGCAGGTTATGAAGGGCTTTGAACATCAAACAGAAACCTAGAAAGCAAAGAGTATCAAGGAGAAGAGTGTGATTGACACCATTGATGGCTGCAGAGAATTCAGGAGGGATGAAGATGAGAAAGACCTGGTAGATCTGACAACTAAGAGATCATTAGGCACTTTGGAGACAGCAGTTTCAGTTGAATGATGAGGCAGGAGGCTAGGTTATAGACAGAAAAAAAGCGAGAGAAAAGGAAGTGAGGCATCAATTATAGATAGCTTCAAAAGGAATTTAGCCACAAAGGGGAAGAAATATGGGATGATAGCTGTCAGATGAACCGAGCGAAGGTTTTCTGAGGATAGAAGACACTCTCTTCTCTATGTCTATAAAACAGCCAGTAACGAGGGAGAGATTAAAGAAGAGTGAAAGAGTGGGGATGATTGTGGGGGCAATCTGCTGGAGAACTGGAAATGGAATGCGATAGATTTCTGTTGGTGATGAGAAGGACCTCTTTGGTTTTTGCATGTAGAAAACAATTTTTTTTTAAATTCTAACAATTGTTTTTAAAACTTTGAGTTCCAGATTCTCTTCCTTCTCCCTTCCTCATCCATCCCCACTGACGTGACAAGCACTTCAATCAATATAGCTTATATATGTGTAGCAATGCAACACATTTCCATAGTCGTCGTATTGTGAAAGACTAAGTATATTTCCCTCCATTCCATCCCACCCCCATTTATTCTGTTTTATCCTTTGACCCTGTCCCTTTTCAAAAGTGTTTGCTTCTAACTACCCCCTCCCCCAATCTTCCCTCCCTTCTATCAGCCCCCCTCTTATCCCCTACCCCCTATTTTCCTGTAGGGTAAGATACCCAATTGAGTGTGTATGTTATTCCCTCCTTAAGCCAAATCCATTGTGAGTAAGGTTGACTCTTTCCCTTTCACCTTCCTGCTCTTCCCTTCCATTGTAACAGCCTTCTCCTGCCTCCTTTACTTGAGATAATCCACCCCATTCTATCTCTCCCCCTCTCCTTCTCCCAATATATTCTTCTCTCACCTCTTAATTTTATTTTTTTATGTCATCCCTTCATATTCAACTCACCCTGTGCCCTCTGTCTATGTATACATGCCTATACATATACACATATACATACATACATACACCCACCTATACATACATGTATATGTATATATACATATATAACCCGAGAAGGGCCGCCTCTTCATGAGATGTGCATTAGGGAAGTTGCACAAAATACAGAGTGAGGTGTAAGGCAGGATAAGGAGATTGGGAGCACGTTGGGAAGGGAATAGGGAAGGAGAGACATAACTAAGGCAGAATGCACTAGCCAGCACTCTGGGGTACTGAAATTTAGAGAGCTGCTAGCACTTACCCTCCTTCAACAAGTAGAAGCAGCTGAGCTTATCACCTAGAGGGTTAAAAAAAAGTTTAAACGGGAAATTACCTGATGATTTCCTTCCTGTTGTCATGCAGCTGTATCCTAGGTAAACTCTAGTCCTGTATAACCTCTTCCTTTGGCAGTGACCTCCATGTCCCAGTCTCTCTATCTCTAGAACACATCATGCATTTTGTGGTACTTAACCAGGACCCAAGAAGAGGTCATTAAAGTACTGTAAGGCATGTTAGTTAGACTGTAAAAGATGGGTAGGAATTCAACAGGTAAAGAAAGGTAAGATAGTCATTCTGGAACGGCATAAACAAACACATGAAAGCAGGATGGCACAGAGAGTTTGTACAGTGGAGAGCAGCCATTGGAAAGCCAGTGACATTCAGACAGACCTTGACCAGAATGTTTTGCCTCATGAACCACCCTTTCCCTTCTTCCTCAAAGGGGAAATTGTCTCTTGAAGCATTTCAGGTGATCCCTCTCAATCATGAACCCATATTGGCCCTTGTCAGTGTGGAGATGGGAAATGGCCTTGGTTGGGCAACCCTTGATTGGACTGGGGTGTGAGGGTCGGGTGAGGGGAGGGGGCGCTGGAAGACTGAGTGTTTGTTCCCTTGTGGAGATACTCATGGAACTTAGCTGCCTCTGTGTCCTGCCAGTGCCCCGAGCCCGGAGGTTCTCCGCAGGAGGAGAAGAGGATGATTTTGACCGTGGTCTGCATAAGGTGAGCTGCACTTTGCTGCTGGGCTGTGAACACTGTGACAGCGCTGTGGGGAGCTTCCACTGGTCCTACGTGGACTGCAGGCCAATGTTTTCCTTAGGTAGAGAATCTCAGACCCTGGAGGAACTGAGGGGAGATGGAGCTGGACATCTGACCTTACCTCACTCCTTGTTCTCCAATTAGTTGAGACCAGTCTGACCAATATCCTTTTGCACCAGTTCTATGTTCCTAATTCTTTGCTAGAGTCCCCTCATTAGCTGTGAAGCAGCAGGTGTGGTAGAAACAGTACTGAAATTAGCATCAGAGCTCCTATGTTCAGGTTCCTGGCCTCCTACTTACTACCTGTGTGACCTTGAGCGAATCACTGCCTAAGCTTCCTTCAAGTTTAGACCACAGGGTCATAAGCTTCAAACTCTCACTAAGATGGAAAATTCTCTTAGACAAACAGCCTCTGAGCAGCCCTGGCTTCTGCTTCCCTTGGGTCTCCAAGTTGGGAGTTGGGGGGATCTTGGGAGCTTGGCTGGTCATCAGGTGGGAGGGGAAGACTCAAGGGTGTGAGAGACTCCATGAGAAGGCCCCAGCTCCCCATGACCCACCAAGGGCTTCTGCCACTTGGGAAGCACTTCTATAAAGTGCACAGGTACACTTCTCTAAACCTGTACAAGAGATGCCGTCCACCAGGTGCTTTTGTCTCTCTGAGAGCAAGAAGCTTGATGTGCCAGCTGGGAAGTAGAGCTTTTGGATGCCCTCAGTCACATAAGAGAAAACCTTCTTTCTTTCTCTGCTTATGTTCCCCTTTTGTAATCCTGAATGTTTGCTGTAATAAGTTCCACCATATAACATGCCACATAATACCACTGGTTAAAATAAAGCCTATTTTTCATCATCTTTGTGTCAGGTCAGTCCAAAATCTTGCATCTTAAGCTCACAGTCTTCATTCACAGCTAAATCATTAGGCTTCAGGTTTCTACGTATGATACAAGCTGAATGAATTTCCTTTAGACTCCTGAGAATCTGATACATAGGACCTGTATGTGGTCATTAGTGAGCTTTTCACATTTTAAAATGTTGTTTGGTCCATCCCTGTAAGGTAGACAGTATGAAATGTTATTGTCCCTATTTTATAGAGGAGAAAAGTGAGACTTCAAGATGGACAATGATTTGCCCTAGATCCCACAATTAGGTAAAAAATAAGAACCATAAAACCTTGGTCATTTTACTCAAAATTCATCATTTTTCACTATTAATTGATTGATGTTAATAAGAAGAACTTGAATTTTATTTTGTCCTAAGTCCCTTATTGACAGGACCCTTGTGAGGTAAACTGGCTACAGATTCCAGCCTGGGGTTCATTCTCTTCTTCCTGTGCATAACCCTGTGGGGAACAGGTTTCAGTAACTTGGAATGACTACCTAAACAATAGGGCCATAATCTTTCTAGATGGGAAGTGGAGGAAGGACTAGGGACATATTGTAGTCAGTTGCGGTAATTCATTTGTCTTTATTTTGAAACACAACCTGAAAATTTGTGCAAAATAAAATGTAAATTCTAGTTTGAGTCTTTGGTTCAGGAGTGTGAGTTTCAGATCACATTTCTTGGATCTGTTAATTTAAGAGATAGCCAGCAATAGTTCCCAAGTAGGAAGTGGCATCCATGCACCATGCCAATGTAAAACATATGCCCTCTTATCCCTTCTTTTCTCTTTCTCCCTCCCTCTTCTCTTTCCTATTCCTCCTCTCCCTCACTTCTCTCTCCCTGCTTATTTCATCTCCTTCTCTCCCTCTTTTCAACATTTCTGTGTCCTTTGATTCTGTCTGTCTCTCTCTTGCTTCCCTATTGCCTCTTCTCTTCTCCTCTTTCCCCTCTACTGATTCCCCACTCTCTCTTCCATCCTCTCTCTCTACTGCTTTCCTACTCCCTCTTTCCTACCTCTCTTTCTGTCTCTCTCTCTCCCTCTCTCCTCCTCTCCCTCTCCCTCCTCATTTCCTATTCTCTTCCCTTCTCTCTTCCCCTCCTGCTTCTTTTCTACCTCTCTACTATCTTCCTCCCTCTTCCTTCTTCTCCCCTTGCTCCCTTCCAGATCCAAAGTGGGATTGGACGACTGATTCTGAAGGAGGAGATGAAGGCTCGCTCCAGCTCCTATGCAGATCCCTGGACCCCTCCCCGGAGCTCTACCAGCAGCAGAGAAGCCTTGCACACTGCTGGCTATGAGACTTCCCTCAATGGCTGTAAGGGTTGAGGGTTTCATGCTTCCTTAACCCCTCAGAGTTTGGATATCCCAAGGCCCACTCAAAAGTTAGGAGGGACTTGGGAGCTAGGAAAAGAAATACAGTAACACCCCGAGCTCCTGAGCTAGCAAATTACTTATGAGAGTCCAGTATTATGCCTGTCATTTTTTTTCTATCTCGAGAGCCTAGTCCAAGATTCCAATGTGTCTTAGTGAAGAATATCATTCCCTCTTTCTGAACATCTATACGAGGTTCATCCTCGGTCCATCCAAAATTCCCTTAAGTGATCTTGGAAGCCTCTGTCTTTGAGCGCTCCTCTCCAACTTCTCCCTCCTGACTATGTGCTCCTCACATTTGTTTTACACACCTTCACTCCTTGCACCTCAGGCCAGGAAGTCATCCCCAGTGATGTGGGGTCAGGAGACTTGAGTTTGGCTCCCTACCTGTATGACAAGCATGGGCAAGCTGCATAGTAATAATAATAACAGCACTTTAAGGTTTGCAAAGTTCTTTATGTATGGTATCTCACAACAACCCTGTGAAGTAGGTGCCATTGTTATCCCTATTTTATAGATGGCAAAACTGAGGCTGAAGAAAGCTAAATGACTTGGCCACCATCACACAGCGGGTAGAGATATGAGGCAGGATTTGAACTCAGGTCTTCCTGACTCCAAATCTAGCACTCTATCCGCTTAAATAGCACCTGGCTGTATAAGTGTCTTGGTTTCCTCACTTGCAAAATGAAGACATTAAAATAGATAGCCTTTAGAAGCACCTAATTCTAAGAGAAATCATTGTGGTTTGGTGGAAAGACTGCTGGATGTGGAGTCCAAGTACCTGGGCTTGAATCCCATTTCTACCACTTACCACCTGTGTGACTTTGAGCATGTCACTTAAACTCCCTGGGTCTCAATTTACCTTTGTGTAAAATGAAGAGGTTATACTAGATGACTCTCAAGCTTCCTTCTGGTTCTCATTCTAAAATCTATGATCCAATGATTCCCTAAGTGGGTATTATATCACTGACCTAGATTATATAGAATCATAGATAAGCCTATTTTCAGGGCCTTTTACAATGTGTCAGAGTTTGTGTTTTTCTGGCATTTTTTGCCAGAGAGAACCCTAAGTATCTCCAAGGCAGAATAAGGCATTCAGAGAAGACTTTAGTGGGGTACTAGCTGCTCAGTAATGATCTCTGTGTCTGTCAGCTGAAGATCAGAGTAGCTATCTTTGGCGAGGCCCATAACCGGGGGACTGACCACAAGGCAATGGATATTTTTGGCCACAGTGACTAATGATGATAGTCTGCTGTGGTATGAAGGGTTTGGGAACTACATTAGTGAAAGAAAGATTTACACTGATGAAATCACAGAGCTTTGAAATATGATGAAACTTTGCATGGACTTCTTTACACACAATTTGTTATTTGAGTCTTAGAGACACTCCAGAGGGAGCTGGGAGGACCCCTACTGAGAAGAATCTGGTGGGCTAGGTTGTTGGGGGAGAGTTTGGTCATTTTCTCCCATCCCATGTGACAGAATTCTTATTTTACCCATTGGGGAGGGTGAGTAAACACTGAGAGACTGTTGGGAAGGCAAAGACAATCTTAGCAAAATGGACAAAAACCTTTCAGCCTCCATGGAAGCAGCAAAAAGAGTAGATGGGAGAGGCAGAAAGTCCAAAAAACAAGAGAGGTGGGATTTTTGAAGTGGGATAAATGTAACCTAGGGATTAAGTCTTGCAATAGAAAGCACACAGGGCTAAGGGTCAAAGAACCTGGATTAGATTTCAAGCTTTGCCACTAAATCCACATTTGACATTGAACAAGTCCTTTCCCTGCTTTGGGTCTCATTTTCCTCCATTATAATATTAAGAGATTAGACTAAACTCTAAAATCTCTCTGAAAACTGGCATTCTGCGTTCTAAATTCTTAGGACTTCTGCTCAGACATACTGTGTCTTAAGGTTCCTCCCACCTCTCATATTCCAAATTCTAATGGCCCTTCTCTGGACTCTGACATCCTATACCAAGGGGTGGGGGGGAACTTGTGGCCTCAAAGCCCCATGTGGCCTTCTAGGTCCTGGGGTACGGCCTTTTGACTGAGTTCAGGTTTTACAGAACAAATCCTTTTATTAAGGGAATTATTAAGCAAAGTCAAAGAGTCACACTTGAGGACCTAGAGGGCTACATGTGGCCTCGAGGCCACAGGTTCCCCACCCCTATCCTATGCTCTAAATTCCCTTTTAGCTTTGGCATTCTGTGTTCTAAGACCCCTTTTATGTCTGACATTCTATATTTTAAGGTACATTCCAATATCAACATTTTATGTTCTGTGTTGTCTCTTCCCACTCTGAGAATCTGTGACCTAATATCATATGGTTCTGAGAGTAGACACTAAAGGGAATCAACTTAAGAGTAGACTCAACTATTTCTGTAGTTTGATCACTAGTTGGCAACTCAACACTAGATGCAGACCCATGAATCCACTTTGCATTGGCCAGTTGTGCAATAGGTAAAGTATCTGGAAATTGGTCATTAGAAATATAGGCGCCATATAGTATATAACTCCACAGGGAAGCCACACAGTATAACTATAGGAGCTAAGTGAGCTAGTGTGATGGGTCTTGCCCTACAGGCCACCTTGTGCTGACCTGATCTTTCTCTGATTGCAGCTCCCCGGTCCCATTACCTGGCTGACAGTGGTATGTAGAGTTCCTGCCTCTTGGTCTACCAAAAGACCTTCCCACCCCAACCTAGTATTAATTAGCCCCCTTTGACCAGGAGATTGGCCTATTGGGGTGAGTCAAAGCTGGGTCCTGCCAACACTTGGGTACCTTATCATAATTTCCCGGGGCCTTAAAAAGACACCATTCACTGTAACTGCTTGTTCTCTTACACATCTAATAGGGTGAGGTGGGGAAGGGAATCCTGTGCCCAAAGCAGGAAGATAAATGAGGTGGGACAACTATGCTAACCTGTATGCGTGGCCTTTAGATTGGGCTTCAGACGCCCTTCAAAGAGAGAAGGTCAGGAATCTTGGAGTCGCCTACTTTCCTTGGGCCTGCCAAGGTGGGGAGAAGCAAGTTCTGGATTTGGAGTCAAAGGACCTGGGCTTGAATCCCAACTCTGCTACTTATAGATATATTTGTGTGGCCTTAAAGCAAGCCACTCACCTCCCTGGGCCTCTTCTGTAAAATAAGGGGAGTTTACTAGATAATCTCTAATGTAAATCATCTCTGCCTTCCAGCTCTAAATCCTATGACCCTATTTAGAGGTCCCAGGTTCAGACCTCAACTCTGCCTCTAAATGGTTTTATGAAATTGAGCAATTTATCTCCCCTCTGAGCCAACATCTCATCATCTGTAAGTGGAGGTTGAGGGGAGGAAGTTAAGAAATGTTTGCTAATGTCCCTTTCACCTCGAGATGCTATGACCATGAAGGGAGAGCCTAATTCTTGAGGCCTTTTCCTGCCTTTTTATAGTTCTACACTCAAGGATAGGGGGAAGATTTTTAATTGAGTGAATCTCCTTACTGCCTTCCCTAGATGGGGAAAGAGGGGGGTCCTTTAGGGTGAATCTACAAGTGATGGCCCTGAAGTTTTTTTTTCAGATCCCCTCATCTCCAAGTCAGCCTCACTTCCTGCTTACAGGAGAAATGGACTTCACAGGGTAAGGATGTGGGGTGGTCACATCTGTTCCAGGGGCTGAATTTGATTTATTGATTGGGTATATTTATGAATAAAATGTTGGCAAAGCTACAAGGATCTTAGTGGGCGGGGAAGACTTACCTCAAAGATATCTTTTTTTGGCTTGGTGTTACAGTTAAGACCACTTGAATCCCAGAGGGGGAATAAAGGATAAAATGAGAGAGACAATATAGGTAACCATTGAGTGATTGTATGACGTGGCAGATATAAAAATTAGTGGGATCTTAGGCTACATGGATACATACCATCCAGAGCGAGGGATGTGAGCATCCTGCTATCTTCTGCCCTGGTCAGACAATGTGTTGCACTGTGTCCACATCTGGGTACCATTTTGGGGGAAGGACAGTACCAAGTTAGAGCACGCACATAAAACAAGGGTGGTAAAAGAACTGGAGTCCTATCGTGAAGCCATCTCCTCCGGCTGAGAGATCAGGCTATATGGGAAGAGTCCGTTGGAACTGGGGACTGTTGGCAGATGAGCCCCTCGTCATGATTTCCCTGGACCTTAAGAAGGCACTGTTCATGCCATTTGAGGACTGGTCACAGGAACTGGGGATATTTATCCTGAAGAAGAAAAGACATGGCAGAGGGAATATGATAGCTATCTTTAAATATCTGAAGCTCAGTTATATGGAAAATGGATTAGACATGTTCTACTTGGCCCTAGGGAACAAAGCTGGGAGAAACAGGCAGAGCCAAACATGGGTTTGATGTCAGCAAAGACTCCCTAGCAAACTGCCCCAAAGGGCTATGGGCTCCCTCAGGAGGCAGTGAATACCCTGCCCCTGGAGGTCTTCAAAGTGAAACCAGAAGGCCGTCCCTTGTCAGAGATATTGTAGAGAGAGAATTCCCCCTCAGACCAAGGTCGTATTGAGTGACCTCTAAGGCCCCTTTCAGTCATCATGGGGCTAGCTGAGAGACTATGGTTGGTAATGCATGGTTGTGCATAGAAACCTCCCAGAATTGGGTCAAAAGTCCCACTAGCCTGTGTGTATGTGTGTGTATTTGCACACACGTGCTGCATGCACTGAGGAAGGCATGGGATACTACAGGAAGAGGCTGGTGGTCATTGATCACAGTAAGCCAACTGTGTGCTTTCTCTTCTCTACAGACACCCAGTGCAGACCTCTTTCACTATGACAGCATGAATGCCGTCAACTGGGGGATGCGAGGTGAGCAGAGCTGGATTCTGATAAGGAAGATCCCCTTATCACCTGTTCATTGAGCTCCATCACTGCTTCCATTGAGTATAGTACCTCCCTAGAAGAAACTCAGCCTTTATCACGGATAATAGTCTGAGAGATGGCCTGTCCCCACAGTCCCATCCAATCACTCAGCTCCTGTTTTCTTGTAATTCAATTTAATTCTATTCTACAAGCATGGATTAAGTTCCTACTAAGTTTCAGGCCCTGGGAATACAAAGACAAAAATGGACCAGATTCTACCCTTAAGGATCTTACCTTCTACTTTGGGAATACACTTTGTACACAAAAACATGAATACAAAGTAAACACAGGAGCTAGGCGGCCTAGTGGATAGACTTCTCCACTTCAAGTTGGAAAGATCTGAGATTAAAAATTGCCTCTGACACTTACTAACTTTAAATACTGGCTCTGTCACTTTACTTGCCCTGTGACCCTGACCAAGTCCCTTGATGTTTTTGGATTTCCATTTTATCCCCTATAAAATGAGGCTTTAGTACTTACCCTGTGACCTTGGACAAGTCATTTAACATCTTAGTTTCCATATGTATAAAATAAGGGAATTGGGACTATCTCTGCAACCTTAGGCAAGTCACTTAAAATCTTTGGACTCTGAAGACTGAACTAGGTGATCTCTCAGGGCCCTTTTGGGCTCAGATTACTTTGATCCTATGATCCTTGGGGTTCTCTCTAGTTCTGAATCATCTGAGTCTCATTTGCTGTCATCTTGTCAACCCCCTGTTCCAAGACCCCTCCAACCTCAGTCCGGCCCCTCACTAGCTGCTCTTCCCCTTTGAATGATTTCCAGTCAACCCACAAACAAAAGACACTGACTACTGGCTGGAGGTGAATGTGGCACAGTGCATTCCCATTTGCAGACACCTGCCAACCTCTCCTCCATAGAGAAGCACCAAGTCCATATGTGTTCCCTTCCTTCTGAAGCCAGGAGCCCAGTGGGACTGAGTTAGCTGCCAAGAGTATTCTCCAGGCTCTTCCTCGGCCTCCTATGAGGCGTGTCAGGATGGAAAGAGGCTCCTCACACCAAGGGTTACCTCCTGAATGCCTCTTAGAACTGGGGAATAGAGGTGGAAGACAGGGAGGGGAAAGTCTTTAAAAAAGCAGATACAGCCTTCCCAGGGAAAGACATGCCAAAGGTGGGAGGGATGAGGCATCAAGGTGAGAATGAGTTGGGTAATGTACACTGATCTGTTTGTTTCTCTCTCTTCTCTCTGCAGAGTACAAGGTAAGAACCAGCCCATGTTGCCAGGGCTATCTCCTTACCCAAAGAACGGCTGTGCTAGCAATTCATCAGAGCATGTGGATACGGAATTCATACTGGCCCTCCAAAGGTGGCCTTCCTTTTCACCTCTATCTCCCACCCCCAGAACTTACCATGTGTTCCCTGGATCCTGTCTTTGGAAATTAAGTAGAATAGACAACATACTGTGGTTTCATAGCCTGACCTTATCCCTCATCATCAAGTGACCACCTCTCTGAGGGCCTCAGTTCCCTCTTCAGTAAAATTAGGAAATTAAATTCAGTAAAACTAGGCATTCTGGTACTGATGCTTCAGGGCTCCCTGGGAAACCACAGAATATTAGATCATAAGGTCACTCACTTTGAGCTAGAAGGAACCTCATCTAGTCCCTTCCCCTCATTTATAGACGAGGAAAGAAACTGAGTCACAGAGAGAGAAAGTAATTTGCCCGAGGTTATACAAATAACCAATGCCAGAGGTAGAATTTGAACCCAGATCCTCTGACTCCAGGGTCAGCCCTCTGAACTTAGAATTCAGAGACTTTGAACTCTAACAGCTGCCATTCAGATCCATGAGCAGCCTAGTTCTAGGAGCAGGACAGGGGCTCACAGGACTACAAAATCACGCCAGTTCCCCCAAGGTTTCCTAAGTCGACCTTGTTCCGTCTGTGTGATTTGACCTCTGAACTTCCGCACAGAGGTAAGTCCCTGAGCTCAGAGCCTGGGTGGAGGGGTGGGCCATCTGCTTAGCCAGCCGCAGAAGCTGGAGATTCTTTTCTGAGCTTATACATCCTCCCTCACAGCAGAGCTCGTCTAACCCCCCACGGTAAGCCGCCTCTCTCCTTGCTTCCTTCTCAGATCTATCCGTATGAACTGCTTCTGGTGACCACCAGGGGGAGAAACCGGCTACCCAAAGATGTGGACAGGACGCGTTTAGAAGTGAGTGGAGGTTGATTCCATCCTAAATCCAAGTCACTTCCAAAAGGGATCTCTTAAGTCTAATGACCACTCTGTGTTTTCAAGAAGTCTGTAGTGTAGTGGAAAGAATACTGCAAGAGAAAGCTGGAGACCTGCCCCTCCCTCAGTGCCCTTGGCCCTCAATTTCTGCCTTTATAACTTGGAAATCATAATGCTGGTGCTGCCTACATCGTGGTGCTGTTAGAAGGAAAGTGTTTGATAGACCTTAAAGGGCATGACAAATGCTAGTCTCCTGATAACAATCCTGGGCTGTGTGTAGTGTCTTAACATGCCCATTTTACACAGCAAATGAGATAATGTTAGAAAGCATGCTATACAAGTGAATGGTTTTATTAGGATATGTTCAGTTCATTCCGATATACCTTTGTTAAGTGTCTACTGTATACCATGGGCAACACTGGGGCTACAAAAGATCTTACAGTCTAAAAAAGGAAAAAAATAAAACTTCAATAATTACTAAATCGTTGAAGGAGAAGGGGTGGGTTGGAGGGAGA
>NW_027186372.1:2874384-2877201 GCF_028583685.1 Petaurus breviceps papuanus
CTTCTCTCTAGACATTATATTCTATGTCCTAAGGTCCTTAACATCTCTAATATTTCATAGTCTATATTCTGTGAGCCCTTCTGGCTCTTTCATCATGCATCTTATGTTCTAAAGGCATTTACAGAGCAGACATCCTATGTTATAAGCTCCCTTCCAGGACCAGCATTCTATGTTCCACAGTCTAATTCGGTTTTAACATTCTACATAGCCTGTGGTCTCCTCTGTTATTTTATATTCTATTTTGTAAGATCCCTTCCAATGCTAATATCCTGTGTACTATGATCTGAAGGCCTTCCCAGCTCTGATATTCTATGATTCTATTATAAGGAGACCACTAGGCATTGACAGGCAGACAGAGGCCAATGAAAATGGAAAGTTCCCAAGATCATAGGATTTAGAGCTAGAAGGGATCTCAGATAGCATTTCATGCAACTCCCTCCTTTCATCCAACCCTCTGATTTTGCCAATGAAAAAACAAAAGACCACACAAGAAGTAATATACACAGGGCCATGCAGATAGTAAGTAACAACTGGGATATGAATTCAGGTCTTCTGACCCCAAATGCAGCGCTCTTTCCAGGGAGTACATACCCCTGGCTCCCCCTCCAGTCCTCAAGCTGCCCTCCCTCCCTCATGCTGTTCTCCCTTTCTCTGTCCCTCTATGTCCAGCGTCACCTGTCGCAAGAAGAGTTTTACCAGATCTTTGGCATGACCATCACTGAATTCGACCGCCTGGCCCTCTGGAAGAGGAATGAACTGAAGAAACAAGCTCGGCTTTTCTGAGATCACAAATCTATAAACAGACATTTATATAAAGGCATATGTATAAATCTCTATATTGAAGCTCAGTATAACCCACTCATGCAGAAGGAGATGCTGCCTGCAGGGATATTTGCTTTTCTGGACTGTCAGGCAATTTCTAAGTTATCCAAAACTTTTTACCTTCTTCATTTCCTCTTTTCTAAGTGCACTGAGATCCAGGGAGGGATTTTCAGGGAGCTCCAGCCCTTTCACTAGGGTCTTTTTTATATAGAAACATCTAGTTTGTGGTAACTTGGGCTCCCCCAACCCCCACCAGAGCCCCAATCCTCTCTACTAAGAGAGGCTATGGGAATCTCTCCTCTGTTTGATCCCGTTTCTTTCCCAAGCTTCCATTATGGACTTCACATGGTGAAGTGAAAAGAGCACTGGATTTCTAGTCAGAGGTCCTGAGTTCAAATCCTGGCTCTGCTGCTTACTACATGTGTCACCTTGGGTAAAACATTTAACTCTTCTGGGCCTCCATTTTCTCTTCCACAAAATAAGGGGGCTGGACTAGATTATATCTAAGGTGCCTTCTAGCTGTGGTTCAGACCCCTAATTGGCTACTCCCACGGAGTGGTCCACAGGGCTCTCCAGCATCATTGAGCCCCTCTGGGAGCTGATTGAATAGAGATGACTTTTTCACTGTTTAGTTTGTAATTAGGAAATTTGGGAAGGAAGGGGGAGGTGACCTAAGTAGACTTTATAGAATGAGTCCCCCATCACTAGCAATCTTCTAGTGGAGTGAACAAGCTGAGGGGATGCCTGCTCAGGTACAGGTTGAACCAAATAAACTATGGGGTCCCTCTCAGCTCTGATACTTGATTATTCTCTAAGGA
Organism: Petaurus breviceps papuanus; assembly: GCF_028583685.1. NCBI lineage: Eukaryota > Metazoa > Chordata > Mammalia > Diprotodontia > Petauridae > Petaurus > Petaurus breviceps. The sequence continues at coordinate 2,876,025 of NW_027186372.1, forward strand.
AGAACTTCCTGATGACTAGAGCTGTCCAACAATAGAATGAATTGCCTCATGAGTTAGTGAGTTCCCCATCAGTGGAGGTATTTAAGCAGAGACTGGATGAACAACTTCCAGAAAGAGTGGAGACAGGATTTCTGCACTGGGTAAGGGCGGGGGGGGGGGGGGGGACTAGATGAATCCTGAGCTCCCTTCCAGATTTAAGATTCTAGGATTCTCTTCCTCTGGTCTGATAACTTTTATTCTATCCCTTTGCACATCAACCAGTTACATCAGTGAATAGTGATGCCCTAGAAAGAATGACTTCACCTTGTTTTCCCCCAGATTTATTTCCTCAGTCATGACCTTTCTCCTGCCCATGAACTACAGTAAGGGGCACTTAACCTTCCTCTCTTGCTCCAGACTGCCTGACCCTTTCCCCTCCGCAGGGTAGACCAAGCCCCTAAACTCCTATGAATTCTAAACTCTATATTCAATGTGCCTCGTGTCTCAAACACACAACAGGGATGATGTTCTCATCATTCCCCTTCTTGATTCTAAGAAAGTCTGTGTCACTCCAAGGAAGATTTATAGCCTGACACCTGCTCCACTTGAGTAAGAACTATCCTTTCTCATTCCTCAAATCTGGGAGCGGTTCACCGAGTTGGCCCTGGAGAAGCAGCTGTTGAGTGGAATATAATGGCTTATATTCCTGGTACCTCCCCCGCTTCTGCTTACTCTCTTAACTGGCCCCTTTGCCCTTTGGAGCAGATACCTCTCACTCTCATACCTGCCTTCTTGAGAGAGTGATGGCCTGAGGAGTCAGAGCTATATCACAAATTATATTCCTGGAAGCCCCTTGCCTTTGCTTTCTCCCTTCACTGCCCTGTAATGGTGAATGGCTCCTCCAAGAAGACGCAGAGCATAAACGAAGTCCATAGGTCACATAGGACTGACAAAAGATGAACTTAAGCCTTTGATGTGGTTCCTCTTGGTGAAATGACAAAGGTCCTTCTGTTTGCTAAGAGTTTGTCAGGGCCTGTGCTAACTGGGGAGGAGGCTGTAGCCTGCAGAGTCTTGTGAAGGGAAACCTAAAGACTGATATTCAGTGCTATCATTTAAGATTCTAACTGGTATTGCATCCTCACTTCCTCCTGGGGCCTTCCTGGCTTGCATGGCCCAGGCCAGAAGCCCCCTGGGAGCT
>NW_027186372.1:2877211-2884833 GCF_028583685.1 Petaurus breviceps papuanus
GAGTTCGATTCAACAGGGAGAATAGAGAATGGACTTCTCATAGCCAAAGAACCTAGGCCTCCGTTGGGCAATCTCTTCCCATTTATGCTCCTTCGGGCACAGTGGGTATGTCTGTAGGAGGCAGTGTAGCCTGGTGTAGGCTTCCCAATGATATTAGCCAATGGGACATTCACCTACCTTCTACCCACTAGCTCTTGCTTCTAAACTTGGCATGATATATTACTTAGGACATGACTGCCACCTTCATCCCGACACAGAGCCTGGAATGTTGAAAAAAATAAACCTACAATTGGGAATCAAAATATCTGGAACCTTTCCCCACATAGCACACTGTGTGTGATCTTGAACAAGTATTTTTTTCCATCTCTGAACCCACTTCTCAACTGTACAATGAAAAGGATTGAATTTGATGTTCTCAACATTTCTTTCCATTTCTGACATTCTGTGTTCTTTGGCCCCTTCCAACTCTGATGATTTATGAAATGGATACATCTATGGAGGTAATGATAATGGAGATTTTTATGGTACTTTTGAGTCTGCAAAGTGCTTTACATACATTAATCTCATTTGAGCCACACAACGACCTTTCTGAAGTAGGTAATATTGACATTATTAACCCTGTTTTACAGAGAAAGAAACTGTGGCTCAGATAGGTTGAGTGACTTGCTAGGCCAGAGGCAGGATTTGAACCCAGGTCCTTCTGACTGGATATTAATGTGAATGTTCGCTATCAAACCATGCTGCCGGTCTAGTCTAGCCAAGTTTACTTATAATTTCTTGGAATAGTTGCTCAAATATGTAAAGATTCATAATCCTTAAGGGAATTAAGGACATTTAGGAGGGAAAATGGTTGATCCACTGCTCCCTCCAAACTACCATGTTCCAAAGAGAAATCTGGAAAGAGAAGAGAAAACAGGAGGTATGTCCATGCAAAATGGACTCAGTCTTCCAGTTCACCAATCCACTGAAAGAGGTCGGCCAACTCATTTTTGGAGATATCTGTCATTTTTTCCTTCCACCTTCCATGTAAGTAGTTATCTGAATGTTAGAATGATGTAATCGCCAAATGATGGCGGCTAGGGGGCCACAGTGAATAGAGCATCAGCCCTGGAGTCAGGAGGACTTGAGTTCAAATCTGGCCTCAGACGCTTAACACTTACTAGCCATGTGACCTTGGGCAAGTCACTTAACAACAATTGCCCTGTTTTCCCTCCTGCAAAAAACAAAAATAGAATGATGTAATCAAGAGAGAACTGGGATTTAAAGATGGAGGACCTGGATTTGAATCTTGGCTCTGGCATTTACTGGCTCATCTGGAAGAAATGAATAATAATACTGTCATGGGGGAGAAGGGTTATATTTCTCTGGATTCCCATTGAGTAACTTTCTTTTCCTCCATTCCAATTTTAGGGGAAAAGAGGATATCATGGCAATAAGCTTTATGAAGGTCATTCATTGGATCACAGGATTTAGAGCTAGAAGCAGAACATTTTTGTTTACACAAATGAGGAAACTGAGTCTCAGAGATATGTAAGTGATCCACTCAAAGTTGCATAGGTAATAACCAGCAATCAGGGATTGCAGTACTAATGCAGTGTGCTTACAGAGGCACAATGTAGCTTCAGCTACCTCCTTTTACCATGAGAAGGGGATCCTGTTTTTGTAAGCGGAATTGTTGGCAGAATTTAAGGGACTTTGGGAAACAGGGGTCAATAGCAGGAAAGTGACAAGTCAGCAATTGAAAATGGTCAATGAATAGTTCAAACTAGGGAGGAAAAAGGGCAATGGAAAGCAAGTACTTTCCCAGAGGAACAGATTCAATTCAGCAAATATCCACTGAGTCCCTCCTAGGTGTCAAGCTCTATGCTCAGTGCTAGGGAGACAGAGATGAAACCTGGCACAGTGGATAGTATAAGTCCCTACTGTGTGTAGTACTACTATGTGAGCACCTACTGGTGCTCAGGAAAAAAAAATAAAAATGCCTCTACTCTCAAGAAGTTTACATTCAAAAGTAAAGTACAAAATATGTATAATAATTTTGTTGGGAAGAAGGTATCAGAAAAATCCTTATTGAAAACCTGAGTAACTGGAAATATAATTATCAGAAACTGAAGCATTAGAAAGAATAGGGAGGGCAGCTAGGTGGTGCAGTGAATAGAGCACCAGCCCTGAAGTCAGGAGGACCTGAGTTCAAATTCAATTTCAGATACTTACCATTTGTGTGACCCTGGCCAAGTCACTTAACCTCTGCTTCAGTATTCTTATCTGTAAAATGGCAATATTAATGGGACCTACTTCCCAAGCTTGTGGTGAAGATTAAAGGAGATAATAATTATAAAATGTTTAGCACAGTACCTGGCACACAGTAAGCACTATATAAATGTTAGTTATTGTTATTTTTATTGTTAATGTGGCATTAGCTTCCTTTGTACTTTTGGCCCAAGCGGGGCTTTGTAGAAAAGACTGCTAAGAGGTCATTTATTGGGTCCTTGCCAAGATTAAAGGGATTTCACAGAAAAATTGGAGGAGGTAGTCAGTGTTGGAAGCATAGGCCTTCCTAGTTGTCAGTGTCTAGGGATGGCCGTATAGTTTAACTTCAGACACAAAAGGAAGCACCAAGGCAGCACCAGCCCCCAAGCTGGGTGCCGCTGATGCATTAGGGCAAAGACTGACTCATCGAAAGTGTAACTGAGAAGCGAGAAAGCCAGGGACATCACCACAGAGCACAATGGTCTTCAAGCCCATGGCAGGAGGAGTCAGAGGCATGCAGGCCTAAGAGAAGATGGTCCTAAGCTTTCTTTGAGGAACCTTGGTCCATTTTCACACCATGCTTTAGGGCAGCTCAGGTGTTTTATAGGGAAGTGAGGGATCCTACTGCAGTGAGTCAGATTGGCCTGAGATCACAAGCAGGGAGGTGCCAATCATTTAAACAATTAAGCATTTCTAGTTTCAAGAAGAGACAAAACCAGACAGTTCTAGAAAAGGAATGGAACTGGGGGGGGAGGGCAATATAGTACCAGGCAGGAAGAGATGATGTGGCTGGGGCATAGATGGATAGAGAAAATATAGAGAAGACAGCTGGAGAGAGAAACTGGAAGTTTTTCTGAACTACGAGTCACCAATGAGAGATAAGGAAAGAAAAGCAAGATGAAGGGATGGGGAATGCAGTAGCCTTGATCTCTTCCTTCAGGTGTGTCAAATGGACAGGTACACACTGAGATTGAGCTCTGATTGAGGAGGAACTCTGACGCATTTTGAGCCCAGAGCAGAATTCTAAAGGAAGACAGTGGGAAGCTTTCCCCTCTTCTTCAATCCTGATAGATGCCCCTCCTAGATCTGCTTTCTGTGGCCTCAGCCAAGCACAGTGAGTGTGTGTCACTTCCCTAGACAGCAGGGACAGAAGCAACATTGTGTTGAACAAAACAAGGCAGGCTTTCATCCAGCTGCCAACATCAGGCTGGCACAGTGGCAAGATACTTGGGGCCGTGAGTTGTGAGAGCAATATAGGAGGCGGGAGGCAGGGCCACTGGCCAAGGGAGAGCACCCTACTGGGCAGGCCACCGTCCCAGAGCAAAGTGGAGGCTGGAGGTGAGGCTGAGAAGTCCAGAGGGATCTTTAGCTAAAGTCCTCATGACAAGCTAGTTTCCCTTGTTTAGGCGAGAGTAATGGAAAGAGTTCTAATCTCAGAGTTAAGCCTTGGGTTCAATCCCATTTCAGTCGATCAATAAGCATTTCTCAAGTGCCTACTGTGTACTAGGTACTGCGGTAAGCACTGAGGATACAAAAAGACACAAAAGACAGTCCCTGCCCTCAAGGACCTTACAATGTGATGGGCAGAAAACATGCAAACAGATACTTACAAACCACGCTATATAAAGGATGAATAGGAAATAATGCGCAGAGGGAAAGCACTAAAATGAAGAGGAGTTAGGAGAGGCTTCCTATAGAACATGGGATTTAAAGGAAGTCAGGGAAGGCAGTAGGTGGGGAGAGCATTCCAGGCATGGGGACAGAATTGAAAGATGGCACGTCTTGTTCATGGAATAGCAAGGCGCTTGGTGTGACAGAAGCAAAGAGTGTGTAATAGAGAGTAAGGCATAAGAAGACTGCAGCAGCAGGAAAAGGCTAACTTTGGAAGGACGTTGAGCACCAGGCAGGAGACGTTGTATCTAATTCTGGAAGAATCGTTGGAGCCATTGGAGTTTATTGAGTGTTGGGGCGGAGGTGGGGTAGGCGACATGGGTGTGCGTTGGGAAAATCACTTTAGTACCTAATGGAGGATGGATTGGAATAGGGAGACTTGAGGCAGGCAGACGCCTGGCTTTAAGGGTCTGTACTAAAGTGGCAGCAGTGTCAATGGAGAGAAGGGGGCATATTTGAGATATGATCCAAATGTGAAATTGGCAGGCTTTAAAAATGGGCTGGATATGGGGGAGGAAAGATACAGAAGAGTTGAGAATGGCTGAGGGACTAGAACGATGGCATTGCCCTCTACAGTGTTAGGGAAGATGGGTGGGGAAAGTCTTAGGGCGAAGATAATGAGCTCCATTTTGGACATGTTGAGTTTAAGATATCTACTGGAAATCTTGTTTGACAGGAAAGAAGGATGGAGATGGGGGCTTGGAAGTCAACAAAGAAGTTGGGGCAGGATGGGTAGATTTGAGAATCATCAGAATAGAAGTGGTAATTAAGTCCATGGGGGCCAAGGAGATCACCAAATAAGGTGTTATAGAGAGAGAAGAGGTCCCACAACAGAGCCCTGTGGGACACCTATGATGATTGCTCTGAAGATCAAGCAAAAGAAACAGAGAAGGATTGGCCAGATAGGTAGAAGGAAAACCCAGAGAGAGTGATAAGAGTATATCAAGGAGGAGAGAGTTATCAATGGTGTCAAAGGCTGCAGAGGTCAAGGAGAATGATGACTGAGAAAGTCGTTGGGTTTGACAACTAAGAGATCACGGGTAACTTTGGAGAGAGCAGTTCTAATGAACTGATAAAGTCAGAAACCAGACTGTAGGCATTAAGAAGAAAAGGAGAGGGGAGAGAGTGGAGGTACCTAACACCAGATGAACATTTGGAGGAGTTGAGCCACAAAAAGCAGAAAAAATATAAAAAATATAGTTAGCAGGGATGGAAGGATCAAGTGAGGGTTGTTGTTTATTTTTAGAATGGGGGAGACATGACCATGTATGGAGGTAAGAGGGAATAAGCTAATAGATAAGGAGAGATTGAAAATAAGTGATTAAGTGAGAATGACAGAGGGGACAGTCATTTGGAGGAGATAGAAGGGATGAGATCACTTGAGTAGAGGGATTAGCCTTGTTAAGGAGTAAGACCACTTGACCATATGAAATGGGGGGGCAGGAGAGGAGGCAAAGGGTGAAGGAGATGTTAGTGGCAGAAGGCTTCTGAGTGACATAAGATAAGGAAGAAGGGGGAAAGAAGGAGCCCAATATTATCTGTAAAATATTAGGCAAGGGTCTCAGTTGAGGGGGAAGGGTAGTCATGGGAGATCTGAGGAGGTTTGGAATGGTTTGGGTGAAAAAATTTAGAGGAACCACTGTGGAGAGTAGGATATAGTATTGCTGAGCAGCAGTGAGAGCCCAACAGAAGTTGTAACATAAATTCGTATGCTTTACTAGCTGAATGACCTTGAGAAAGTCCTTTCCTCCTTTTGGATACAGTTTTCTCATGCATAAAGTAGGGACAATACTCCTCATACTACATGATTCCCAGGATTTTGAAGGAAGCACTTGGTTGTTTTTTAAAATAAGTTTCTAATGTGTTTTGTTTATTTACATCACGTTTCCCCCAAAACTCTTGCCACCCCCAATGAAAGCCATCCCACATGAATATTTTTAAGAATATAAAAAGATAGAAAGGAAAGGAAAAAATGGCATAAATGATCAATACATAGCAAAAGTCCGAAAATATATGCAGCGTGGGAACATTTGTAAACCTCCAGCCTCTGTAAAACAGTGGGGTGAGAGGATCCTCATCTCTTCACACATTTTTTTTTATCAATTTGCAATATTCACTTTTGATTTTTTTGGCAGTTATTCTTCCCATTTACATTGTTGTAATCCTTGTGTATATTATTTTCTTAACTCTTCTTGCTTCACTTTCCATCAGTTCATGCAGATCTTTCCAAGCTTCTCTATCAATTGCATTTATCACTTTTTCCAGCACAGATATATTCCACAGATAAATTCATGTAGTGAACCACATTTTGTTTAGCCATTCCCCGACTAATGAGCATCTGTTTTGTTTCCAATTCTTTGCTATTTCAAAAAGTGCTTCTATAAATATTTTTGTTGTATATGAGGATTTGTTTTTTTTTTTCTTTTTTACCAAAGTCTTCTTTGAGATAATGGAATCCCTGGGTCATAAAGGAAAGGACTTTGTTAATCTTAAAAGTCCCAAAGAAATGGAAATTGTTACCATCACCATTCTTTATTTGTGCACTTTACCAGGTATATCTTTTACCTCATTTGCTCCACATAATAAATGTAAATTGAGCCAGGACAAGGTCATTATCCACATTTTACAGATAGAGAAACTGAGGTCAAAGAGAAGTGAGTTTTCCTCCCCAAAGGTCCTATAACTAATGAATGAAGGTTGGGACTAGTTATTAAGTTGTAAAATCCCAGAATTCTGGAGCTGGTAAAGACCCCCAGAAGACATCTAGACCAATGCCTTTCTGAGCTGGAATCTTCAGTGCATCATGTCCAGTCAAGGATCTCCCAGACTGTATGTGAAAACCTTCCTTGTGATGTGGGAACTGACCGCCTTGGAAGGTAGCCCTTTCTGCTTTCAGATAGCTCTGAATTGTAGGAGGTTTTTACTTAGATCAAGCAAAAATCAACTTCAAGGAATGTTGAAAAGTAAGGATCCTTGGAGGCCACGTCTTCACAACCTATTCTTTTTATAAAGAGAAAAACCAGGGTTCAGGGAAGGGAATTGATTTGCTTAAGGCCACCCGGTGAATCAGGGGTAGAACGGGGACTAGAACTCAGATCCCTTGTTTCCTAGGCCAGATTGTTTCTCACACCTTCATGGGCCCTCATACTATAAGCATAAGATACTCTGAGATAACCTTTTTCATGATCTTCAGGGTCTTCTGAACTCAAGAAGACAGCCTTGGAGGTTGCAAAACCCTGCTCTTGTCCCCATTTTGTCGAACTTGTAGAGGTGATTCAGGCTCAAGTATAGGTTTAATTCAATTAAAGAAACACTAGTTAGTCTCTTACAGATGGGTGGCGCAGTGGACTGAGCTCTGGACCTGCAGGAAGGAAAACCTGAATTCAAATCAGGCCTCAGACACTTACTAGCAGTGTGTCCCTGGGCAAGTCACTTAACCTCTGTTTGCCTTAGTTTTCTCATCTGTAAAATGAGGACAATAACAGCGCCTGCCTCCTCGGGCCGTTGGGAGAATCAACTGAGAGTGCTATGAGGTGCCTAGGACTGTGCTTGGCACACAGAAAACACTACAGAAAAAGTAATTATTGTTATCATTACAAAGTGTAAGACACTATTCTAGGCACAGGGTGTGTGAGAAAGGGAGGAAGGAAGGAAGGAAGGAAGGAAGGAAGGAAGGAAGGAAGGAAGGAAGGAAGGAAGGG
>NW_027186372.1:2889833-2901488 GCF_028583685.1 Petaurus breviceps papuanus
CCTCATATGAATAAATGTGTCTGATTCGAATCTTACATTTTAGGTGGAGAAGAAGAAATAGATGGGGTAATAATACATGACAAGAGGTTCTTTGGGCTAAACTGTAGACAGCCAAGGGCATGAGGAAGTGGAAGAAGGGATTCAACCAGAATCTAGAAGGGGCCAGGACACACAGGAAGATTTGGGATTTCAGTATGGTTTGAGAAAGAAGACAGTTTATCAATGGTCCAAAAGAGAGATTGTTCCTGTGTCTTTATGCTCCTAGATTCCGTTTACCCATCCCTCTTCCTAACTGTTGAGAGTGACTAATGTCTTCTACTAGAGAAGCATACTAATCTTGCCACATTGGGTCCAAGAAAACTGGTGCCCCACTCAGTGCTATTGCCTGTACAACTATAGTCTATATACCAGAGCAGCTTTGGGATGCATTTAAAAAGGAAGTAATCAGTCAGAGCCAGTTCTCTTGGTCTGAGCCCTTTCTGGAGACTAGCTGTTGACAACTCCTGGGCCTGGGAAAGGCACTGGACCCTCTCAGCCCATTGTCCTTTTATCACATATCATCATGCTTTTCTGGAAGCAGGTCTCCAGTCTCTTCCACCAGGGGGATTGTACTAGCACCTCCATTACACACATACCATTGTTTCTTTGGGCAAATACTATTTAAAGTTCTGATGAGGTCTGGGCTCTGGGAGCCCCCTCCAGCTCTCCTTGAGTCCTTGCAGTACAGGCTCCGGCAACCTCCCTTGGACTCTTGATTAAATCATGCCATTTGATGAGGCAAGTCTGTTACTAGACTTCCCACCCTTGAACTGGCCTAGCCCACCATTATTTGTGGTCTCCAGCTATTCCCACCCTTCATCACTCATTAACTCCTCCTGAAGACCCTCCCCAAACTCCTGGGTGAAAGCACCATAGAATAGTGAGAGTGCCATAGGATGACCTAGCACAGATTTACTCTGTGTCTAATGCAAGCAAACTTTTAATAAATTTTACTTTCTAGGGGTGGCCAGGTGGCTCAGTGAGTAAGAGCACCGGCCCCAGTGTCGGGATGACCTGGGGATCAAATCCGGGTGCAGATACTCAGCACCACACCCAGAAATAACTGGCCTTGAGCAAGTTACTTAACCCGGATTGCTCTAAAAAAATAAATAAATAAATTTTACTTTTCTTTGTCTGAAAAGACCCGAGTCGAATTCATTTGGCAGGACCTGGCGTGTTGGTACTTTGGGGTCTCCAGAGCAAACCTAACGCTCTTAGTGGGTAACCTCTTCAGTTCCAAATAATGAACTTAGGAGAACACAACCACTTTAACTTTGAGGCTAATTGCATTTTAATGTAAACCAACCTTTACTAATTGGAAAGAGGCAAAAGCAAATATCCTAAAAGTCACTAAGCACAAGAGCAGAGTGGTACAATGAGAATCAAACAGAATAAAAACAGTGGAACCTCGGTTTACGAGACACCTGGTTTACATACTCTACGCTGGACAAGGAAACATTCTTCACAAAATTTGTCTTGCAAGACAAACAAAAGTTTGCAGTATGAACATCGTGTTTGGACTTGAATGGCTCACAAAGGGAGAATGCTCAACTAGGGCACGGGGTTTGGTCTTTTTTCTTTCTGCCTTCATATGTCAAACAAAGGAACCTCAGGTCAGTATACTGACTAATCAGCCTCATTGAGAGTTGACCCTTCATGAAGGCAGCATCATTGGCTTTTAAGAGTACCATTACAAGTGTATTCATGTGTATTTGCGTACATACAGTAGTACTTTACATAAAAATGTACGGTAGTGACTATGATTTATGACAATATTTGTAACAATGGCCCCAGTGAAGAAGATTTTCAGGTAGTCCAGTAATTTTTAAATGATCTCTCCTGGATCTATTTTCCAGGTCGGTGGTTTTTCCAAGGAGATATTTCACATTGCCTTCTATTTTTTCATTTGTTTGGATCTGTTTTATAGTATCTTCATTTCTCATAAAGTCACTAGCTTCCAATTGTTCCAATCTAATTTTGAAGGAATGATTCTCTTCCGTGAGTTTTTGAAATTCCTTTACTATCTGTCAAATTTGAATTTTTAAGGCATTCTTCTCCCCATTGGCTTTTTGGGCCTCTTTTGCCACTTGAGTTAGTCTACTTTTTAAGGTGTTATTTTCTTCAGTATTTTTTGGGGTTTCCTTTAGCAGGTCATTGATTCACTTTTCATAATTTTCTTGCATCATTCTCATTTCTCTTCACAGTTTTTCCTCTACTTCTCTTACTTGATTTTCAAAATCCTTCTTGAGCTCCTCCGTAGCCTGTGAACAATTCATATTTTTCTTGGAAGCTTCTGATGCAGGAGTTCTGACTTCATTGTCCTCCTCCAATTCCATGCTTTGATCCTTTTTGTCCCCAAAATGATTTTATGGTCTGATTGTGCTTCCTCTGATTGCTCAAATTGCCAGTCAATTACTTGACTTTTGAGCTCTTTGCTGTGGTAAAACTCTGTTTACAGAATGGAGAGCTTTGCTGGAGTTTTCACAGCTGCCAGAGCTATTAGTTGGGTGCCTTCTCTGAAGCCCCCACAAGCTGTGGAACACTGGTCACACACCCCAGGACCACCACCCACAACCTCAATCCAGATCCAAGCAGGTTAAAGCAAGAGTGATTACCTTCTGAGTGGTTGCTTGGCTCCCCTACAATCTAATCTGCAGGCCAGGAGCTCTGGAAGCAGCCATGAGACTGGAGCTGCCACACTTCTGCTGCTTCTCGCCCCGGGGGTCAGGGGCCAGTCCATGCTCTTCCGTCCCCCTGTTTCCAACAGAGTTCCCCACTGACCTTTTACTTTGTCTTTGGCTTTTATGGGTTGAGTCATCTGGAAACAGGTATAGCTACTAGTGATTCACTCTCCTGAAGTCTTCTTCGGCCGATCTGGGCCACCCTGGGGCCAGAACTGCAGCACTCGGGGGACTGCACTTGGCTCCCAGCCTGCTGTGATAGACCTTTCCTGTTGGTCTTCCAGGCTGCCTTCAGTGGGAGATTTGTTTCTCTGTCTTTGTGGGTTCTGTAGCTTTAAATTTTGTTTAGAGTCATTTTTTTACAGGTATTATTTACAGGTATTTTTTTTACATTATTTACAGGAACCAGAGCCGACACCAAGTTGGTGCTTTTACTCCTCCATCTTGGCTCCACCCCCCAGCCCCCCATGAAGAAGATTAAAAGGGAAAGTGCAAAGAAAGAGACCATTATGTTGGAAATGAAAAAACAAATCATTGAGAAGGATGAATGTGGTCAGCACATGACCTACCCTTCAGTTTTATAACTGGTCTGTATCTACAATCTACACCCTTTTGAAGAAGAAGGGTGAAATAAAGGCAGTAATGCAGCAAAAGGGATCACAAGAACATCCAAACAACAGTCACATGTTCTAGAAGATGTTGAAAGGTTGCTGTTTGTGTGGCTCAACGAGAAACAGTGAGCAGGTGATACTGTAACCGAGAACATTGTCTGTGACAAGGCAAGGGCATTGCATGCCAATCTCATTTCAAAGATACCGGGCACAAGTCAGTCAGAAGCTTCAAGGTTAGCTGAGGCTGGTTTGATAATTTCAAAAAGAGAAGTGGCATCCATAGTGTTGTACGGCATGGGGAGGTAGCAAGCTCAGATGCTAAGGCAGTAGAGGTCTTGGTCAGTGAATTTTAAAAGCTTGTGATTTCTGAGAAATACCTGCTATAGCAAGTTCTTAACTGCATTGAGATGGATCTTTTTTTTTGGAAAAAGATACCTAAAAGAAGGAACATAACAGAAGAGACTGTAATGCCTGGGCACAAGCCCACAAAGGACCATCTAACCCTCTTGTTCTGTGCTAATGCAAGTGGGGATTTAAAAATCGCGCCCCTTCTCATGTGTCATTACAAGAATCCCAAGCATTCAGGAAGACTAAGGTGCAGAAGAGTCAGTTAAAAGTAATGTGGAGGTCCAATAGCAAGGCACAGGCCACTTAGATCTTGCTTGTGGGATGTATCAACACAGTCTTCGGTCCTGCAGTGAAGAAATATCTTCAAGAAAATAGTCTGCCACTCAAAGTCTTTCTGGTTATGGACAATGCTCCTGCCCATCCTCCTGGACTTGAAGATGACTGCTTGGAGGAATTCAAGTTCATTAAGGTCAAGTTTCTTCCTCCCAACAGCACTCCACTACTCCAGCACATGGATCAAGAGGTCATCTGGAACTTTAAGAAATTTTATAGAAAAGCTTTATTTAAGCAATGCTTCAAGGTGACCAAAGGCACTAACCTTACTCTCTGAGAATTTTGGAAGGACCATTTCAACATCATTGACTGCCTCAAGATCATTCACAAAGCTTGGGATGGAGTCACCAAGAGAACACTCAATTCTGCTTGGCAAAAAGTGCGGCCAACTGTGTTCTTGAACATGACTTGTTCAAACAAATAAGACAAACATGTTTGTTTCTGACAAGGAACCAGTCATCGATGAAATTATGTCTTTGGGCAAAATGTTGGGTCTAGAGGTGGATGCTTAAGACATTCAAGAGCTGGTGGAAGAATACAGCCAGGAGCTGACAGCGGCCAACTGATGGATGTGCAGGGGGAGTAAGAGTGAGAAGTTGCAGAAGATATCTCATCTAAGGAAGAAGTTGAGAGGTCAGAGGAATTCCTCATGTCAAGTGAGATTAGGGAGGTTTATCAGATGTGGGAAAAAGTACAAAATTTTATTGAAAAACATTACCCAGGGGTGGCTAGGTGGCACGGTGAATAGAGCACTGGCCCTGGAGTCAGGAGGACCAAGTTCAAATCCAGCCTCAGACACTTAACACAAAACTAGCCATGTGACCTTGGGCAAGTCATTTAACCCCAATTGCCCTCCAAAAAGCAAAAAAAAAAAATCACACAAATAAGGCTGTAATAATGAAAGCAATGAATATTTTTAATAATAATGCAATGTCATATTTCTGTGACATTCTGAAAAAAATGTCAAAAGCAAGTGTTGTTAGGTAGATTGCTAGTAAGAAGCAAATGTAAAGAAAAAAGTCAGTGAGTCAAAACATGAAAGTGATTCTAAAAAATGAAAAATAAGTGAAGGCAGTAGTGTTAATTTTAATTTTAGTGAAAATAGCATAAGAGAGAACACTCCAGATGTTGAAATCCCTGATGTTCTCATTCCGAGCAATAACCCTTCCTCCTCCATCTCCCTCTTGCCAGCCTTGACTCTTCTCAAAGGTAAAGTGCAGGTTAATAAGTTTTATTTTAGGTTTATATTGTATACTAATTATTGCTATTGTATTTCAGGTGCATTAAGGACAAAAACTTACTTAAAATTATAAATAATTATATATAAATTTATAAATATTTTTATATTAAATAAAATTTTATAAATATATAAATAAATAAAATTATAAAAATAAATAATAAAAATGTAAATTATATATATGAATATCTGAGGGGATGTGGTACTAATCAGGAATTAAATTCACAAACCAAGGTTCTTATGAGGTAGGAACCCCCTTGAATTCAGACTGAATCTTCCCTTTTGATGAGGCATTTACCTCAGGCCATAAGCCTTTCTTTATAGCTAGGCCCAAATCTCTATTCCTAGCCTAGCTCTCCTTTGTCCAGCAACTTCTCACCCTAGATCCTCCCAAAGCCTCCATTGTCTCATCTCCAGGTAGCCTCCAGCTACTTCCCACCTTAATCTCTCATCTCTGGAGTCTGACCTCCCCAACTCCTCCTCTAGACCATCCCTAAAATCCTCCCCCAACTTTTCTGTATATAAGACCCCATCTTACCTCCATGAGGTGTGACAGCCCCTGAGAATTATCTAGTGCAGATTTACTGTGTCAGATAATTGTGTCCCTCTTGCCCAGTACAAGCATCACAGATACCGCAGCTCTCTAAGAGTCTGCCTATAAAGGTGAAACTTAATAAACTTTGCTTTTCTTTGGCTGAGAGAAGACTTGAGTTGAATTCATTCGGCAGGACCCAGAGTGTTGGTATTTTGGCATCTCAATGGCCCCTAGCCCTATACCTCATCATTTTATGATGACTCTCTTCAGTTCAACTTTATCAGTAATGGGAAATGGGAACTCTGGCTGTGAGCACAAGAGATAAGACAAGGCTTCATCTGTTGGTAAAGCAACTTTTCTATCCCAACGTGGGAAATGAAATCATGAAAATGAATGGCAATATTTAGCCCATGAAAGAAAAGGCAGTTGAAAAAATGAAAGCTGCTCAAACAATAGCACCCATTATCTCCAAATTCCCAATCATTCAACTGATAAGTGATCAAGTGATCAATCAGTAAGCATGTATTCAGTACTGAGAATATACTGGGCACTGTTAAGTGTTGGATTAGAGATGTTTGAGGCTAATCTTTATGATGCAGAAAGGATTTTTGCTGCTGCATACATTGGCCTAAATAGACTCTGAGGTTCCCTTCCAGGTCTGAGATTCTGGAATTCTGGAATAAGGCAAGTAAGAGAAACATAAATAACGTCAACAACAGCAATAGAAGCTAATGTGTATACTTTAAGGTTTACAAAGCACCTTACAAACATTATATCCTTTGCCAAATATATGGATTGGGGTGGGGGTGGGGTGAGTGTAAGCATGGGAGCTGTAGGCATATAGCATCTGAAAGAATTTTCACAGTTGGGTAAATTGAGGCACAGAGCACTTGAGTAACTTGCCCAGGCTCACACAAGTATTAAGTGTCTGAGGCAGGATTTGAATTTAGTCTTCTTGACTCAAGTCCAGGACTCTACCACTCAATGAGCAAACTATCTGCCTTCCACCTTTGACCTGCTGTGAAGAGATTCTTCATCTAGATGTGAGGCTACCGAGAAATGGAATGGGTTTCCTAGAGATGTCGGGATGTCTTCATTATCGAAAATCATCAGCTGAAAACTAAATCACTGCCAGAAGGGAATGTGCCAGAGAGAATTCCTGTTTCCTGTAGACAACCTCTAATTTGATTCTAGCTCTAAGAGGCTATGATGCTAGGACTGAGAAATGAGAGAATGTGTCTGTGAATAAAGTACAGTCAACTCAAGAAATAGTTATTAAACACTTATTATGTTGAAGGAACCTAACTTGCACTGGCCAGTTGGGCAACGCAGAGCTCCCTAGCTCTCTTTCTCTCTCATTGATTGGCCAACAATAGGTAGCAGGCCAAGCCCCACTTGGTCATTGTACGGTCCAAATTGACTCAGAGGAAATATAAATAGCAATTGTTTCTGCTTTGGCCAGAAACCCTCAGGGTCTTCCCCTCCCAGATTGCCTTTTTTCTTTCTTTCTTTTTTTTTTTTTGGGGGGGGGGGATTGGGGTTAAGTGACTTGCCTAAGGTCACAGGCTAGTTTTTATGATAAATATTTGAGGTCAGATTGGAACTCAGGTCCTCCTGACTCCAGGGCCAGTGCTCTATTCACTGCACCACCTAAGACTAGGTAAAGAGGCCATTCTCTGCCTCATTTCTTATCTAGTCTTAATCACAGAATGGGCATTGCTGAGACCTGTTAAAGGCCTTCGCTTAAAAAGCTCAAGATCTCCCACTCTATGAAGGGCCAACTCCAGTAGTCCTGATCTATATCTCAGCACTGGATCCAGATGGCTGGGGAGGAGAGGGTGAGGCCGGTGACTTTTCATGGTCCTCCCTCACTTAAGTCCAATTCACTCACATGTCATGGCCTCACTTCCCTGCTGTCATGGTCCTCTTGGAGAGCCAAGGACAAAGAACAACTTATGTTGAAGGAACTTCAGATATAAATAAAGATGAAGAACAACATATGTTGGTGTTGTCCAACTTTTCTTTTTTTTTGGGGGGGGGGGTTAACAACCTTGCTTTAATCAATCAAACATATCATTTGCCTAGTTCAGGGGGAAAAGGTCAGCACCTCGAACTTCAGAGTATACAGACAGAAACATTTCAAGCAGACAGGCCTCCAACTGTCCAACCATTACATCCGTACCAAATCAGTTACCAGAGAGGGAAGCATCAACATCTGGGGTTTTCAAAGCCGGGGGGTTCTCAACGGCTGCCCAGAGTCTCATCTGGTCAAATCACACAACACTTCTCAAAGTGAGCCCCCTGTCCAACTTTTCTTGACCCCATTTGGGGTTTTCTTGGCAAAGATACTGAAGTGGTTTGCCATTTCTTTGTCCAGCTCATTTTACAGATAAAGAAACTAGGGCACACAGGGTTAAGGGACTTGCCCAGGGTAATGCAGCTAGTAAGTGCCTGAAGCTGGATTTGAACTCAGGATGATGAGTCTTCCTGACTCCAGGCTTGTAGCTCTAACTGCTTTACTACCTAGCTGCCTGAAACCCTGATCTTAAGGAGATCTAATAAAGATGTAAGACAAGTATATGAGTGAAGGAGATGCAAGGTAGAATGTGACTAGAACAGAAGCGATACATCACCCAAGTGCTCTGAAACAATTCCGAGAGTTAGGGAAGACCTGGAGGACATGGGGCTTTAAGGAACAGTGAAGTTTCGGGACAGAATTGTGGCAGGACAGCATTCTAGGCATGGGGGATGACCTATACAACTACTTGGAGTTGCAATGGGGCATGAGATTGGGGTTGTAGGCAAGAGTGTGCTGGTAAATGTTTAATCACTAGTTAATGATGAGGTATAGAGTTAGGGGTGCTCGAGACCCCAAAATACCAACATGCCAGGTCCTGCTGAATGAATTCCACTTAAGTCTTCTCTCAGCCAAGGAAAAGCCAAGTTTATTAAAAAAAATTCGCCTATATATAGACACAGAGCATGTCTGTGCTAGAAAATTTTATGGCACTCTCACACCACATGGAGACAAGATGGGGTCTTATATACAGAAAGGTTGTGAGAGGAATCTAGGGGTGGTCTAGGGAAGGAGTTTGGGGATGGTCTTCAGGAGGAGTCAGATGAGGTCAGACTCCAGTAATGAGTGGGGGGGGGGGGTAGTCTTCAGGAGGAGTTAATGAGATCAGGTAAGAGTTGATGTGGGTGGGAATTAAATGGACTATGGAGTGCCAAGCTAGTAACAAAGGTTTGGGCAGAGCCACAATGAAAGGCTTACAGCCTCATGCAAATGCCTCATCAAATGGGATGATTCAATCAGAGTTCAAGGGGGTTCCCAGAGCCTGTACCTCATCAGATCTCAGGAGGGGAAGAAAATGTAGATAAAACATACTTTTAAGTTTGCTCTAGACTAACATTTTTTCCATTATTTTTCTAAGTCTAAACAATCAACAAAGTGATAAATCAAAGTAATAAATGCTTATTTGCAGCATTTGCTGATTTCCAAGGTGTCAATATTGACATTGAAAATGTACTATCTACTCTCCTGGGACAATACAACTTGGTTCCAAAACAGCCATTGATTGTAGGCCAGCTTGACAAACATGGAGTACATGAAAAGAAGCCGATAAATCTAGAAAAGTAAGATATAGTTGAATTATGGAGGGAGGGTTTTGAGTGTCAGACTAAGGGCTTTGCATATCTATAGGCAATAGGGATCCCTTACAGGTTTTTGAGTAAGGGAATAATAGTCAATCTCATCCATTCACCTAAGAGATAAGTCTAGAAGTACCATTTGAAAGGAGTGGAGGCTTGTGACATTTACCAGTGACCCTGGGCAAGTTATTTTTCCTCTCTGGACCTAAGTTTTCTCCATTGTAAAATGTAAATAATAAAACTTATACTCTCTCTTTCACAGGGTTGTTATGAGGGATTTTTTCTTTTTGTAAATCCTAAAGCCCTATATTAGAGTTAATGGATTCTTGAATACTTAGATTGATATGATTGCATTAATACGTGTTTCCTCTAGGGCAGCTAGATGGCACAGTGGATAGTGCACTGGGCTTGGAACCAAGGAGACTCCATCTTCCCAAGTTCAAATCTGGCCTCAGACACTTACTGGCTGTGTCATCCTGGGCAAGTCACTTAATCCTGTTTGCCTCAGTTTCCTCATCTGTAAAATGAGACAAGGAAAACGATAAACCACTCCAGTATCTTTGCCAAGAAAACCCAAAATGGGGTCACAAAGACAGATTGAAAAATGACTGGACAGCACAAAACAAAGGTGTTTCTTCTACTTCCCATCATGTTCAATTCTTGTTTAGGTGCTTCAGTAAAGCTTCTAAAGAGGATTCACCTAAAGGTGCTATCCTGTGCTTCTTTTGGAAGCTCAGCACTCAGGCTCATTGTCATCACCATCATCACCAGCTGCAGCATTATCATGCTTATCTTTGTTCTGATCTATTAGCAAACCTAAGCTTGTGAGGTCACTAATTGTGCAGGGGCAAGTTCACCTGGGATCCTGGACGTAGCAGATTTATTTGGGTTCAAATCCTAGCATGAGTGTGTCCTAGATAAGTCACAAAATCTCTGATCCTCACTTTCCCCATGTGTCAAAGGAGAATAATAAAACTTTCACTAACTCCCTCATGGGCTGTTGTAGGGGGTCTTCCAGACTCTGCTACATACTCCACTATCTCAAGGATTTATCACTTCAGTTCCTCTGGCATGGGACACAACTTTGTCATTTAGATAGCCATCGAGGGTTGTTCTCAATGAAAAAGTCATCCCCCCCCCCCCCCCGGGGCCACACCTGAGGACAGCTCTCCAATCCTAGCTATTCTTTGACCCACAGAGAGAAAGTCCATCACCAGCTTGTACTGGAAGCCTGCCCAGCTTAGTAGCACTTGCCTTGTGCCCTTCAGGCTTAAAGAGAAGCCAGCTCCCTGCCACAACAGAGCATCAAAGAAGTCCTTTATCGGAGGAGAGTGCTATATAATTGTGAGATCTCTTCCCATCTTTCCAGTATTCTTACACCTTCTTTTCCTCCCCATATTCCATCCACTGACACTGGCCTTCTAACTGGTCCTCAAATATGGCCATCCTCCTCATAGTTCCATGCATTGTTTTCTGGCTGTCCCCCATGTCTGGTATTCTATCTCTTCTCGCTGCTTTCTCTTAGCTTTCCTGACTTCCTTCCTGTCAGTTTCAACTAAAATCTTATCTTCTGAATCGAGCCTTTCCCAGTCCCCTTTAATGCCAATATCTTCCATTGGCTGATAATCTCTGATTTATCCAGGTTCTACCGGATTTGTACACAGTTGTTTGCATGCTATCTCCTACATTCAGCTGGGAGTTTCTTAAAGGCAGGAGCTGTTTGTTTCTCCGTGTTTTCCCTTTCTTTATAACCCCGGTGCTTAGCATTAGCACAGTGCCTGGCTCATAGTAATTGCTTAATGATTTCCTATAGACTTGACAATTTATCATTATTGTGTGAGCTATTATATAGAGCCTTGAATGCCAGATTAAGAAGTTTGTATTTTACCGTGCAGGCAGTGAAGAACCCCTGAAGGTGGTAGTGAAGAGGGTTTATCATAAAATGATGAGTTTTGGGGGTAGGGGTGCTGGAGACCCTAAACACAAACACACTGGGTCCTTCTGAGTGAATTCGACTCAAGCCCTCTCTCAGCCGAAGAAAAGTTTGCCATAATGGGTAGACTCTTAAGGAGTCTCAGTATCTGTAAGGAATGTACTGGACAAGCGGGCCAGAATCATCTGACACAGAGCTAGTCTCAGCTAGGTCATTCTGTGGGTCTCTCTCTCTCTCTCTCTCTCTCTCTCTCTCTCTCTCTCTCTCTCTCTCTCTCTCTCTCTCTC
>NW_027186372.1:2901498-2933701 GCF_028583685.1 Petaurus breviceps papuanus
CACACACACACACACACACACACACATACACACACAGGGTGGGAAGTTGCTGGAGGCTACCTGGAGACTTGGGTATTGATATGTTGGGAGGATCAAGGGTGGGGACTAGTTGGATAATGGAGAGCTGGGCTAGTAACCCAGGTTTGGGGCCCCGCCACAATGAAAAGCTTATGGCCTCAGGCAAATGCCTCATCAAATGGGAAGATTCAATCAGAATTCAAGCTGGTTCCCAGAGCTTGTACCCCATCAGTAGAAGGGAGGGACATACATTTCTCAGGGCAAACCAACTTCTCTATTTCCTGTCTAGCATATCACTCTCCTTCCAGACAAGTTCTCCATCTCAACCTCATCTTTGATTTTTCATGCTCTCTCATCCCATACTTCAAGCAATTTCAAGGTGTTGTCAATTCTAACTCCTCAGCAGCTTGCCCATCCACTCTTTTCTCTGCACTCACAAAGTTACCAGGCTTTCAACAGCTCTCATGTGGACTACTGCAAGAACCTCCTAACTGGTCTCCCTGCCTCAGGTTTCCCTTTACAAGGAATCTTCCACATAAAACTGCTAAAGTGACTTTCTGGAAGAGCAGGACTGATCGCATCACTCTCCCTTCTCAATAAACTTCAATGGCTTTCTTTTACCTCAAGGATCAATTTCAAACCCCTTGGTTTGGCATTTTAAGCCTTTTACCTCCTGGTTCCAAACTAGCTTCCCACAGGCAAGTGACATTACTCCCCCTAGGCGGTTAAAAGCAAAGAGACAAGGGTGGGGAGGCGGGGAGGGGAGCTAAAACCAGTAAAAGCAGGGCCTAGCATAAAGCAGGGGCTTAATGAATGCTAATTGACTGAACAGAAAAAGTTAAAGGAGGAAATGGCCTTTGAGATCACCTGGTCCAATAATCTCTATGTTCTGGATAAGGAAAACTGACACCCAGAGAGTGTAGAAAAAGAGGGTTCAGATCCGAGCTTCATGGGACCTTGGACAAGTCACTTTAATTTTGTCTCGGTTTCCTTTTCTGTAATGAATAACAACAAAACAACTGAAACTAGGTAATTACTAAGGTTTCCTTCAGCTCTAAATTGCTGGATTTAGATCCCTCGACTCGGTCAAGGTCGAGGTGGCCACACCTGGCAGAGATGAGATTCGAACCCCAATGGTCAGTCTTATTGCCTTACAAAGTTCTTTCCCCCAGTCGGGGCTCAATAGGAAGAATCCAGATAGGGAGGCTGGTCCCGCCCTGGACAGCAGAGCGCAGGGAGGAGTGAGCTCCAGGGCGCGGGTGGTGCTGAGCCTGGGGTAATACTGGGCGGGAGCAGGGGGCTTGGGCGGTGCATCCTGTCTGGCTGGGGGTGGGGATATTTGGGGCGGCTGGGCTTGGAGGCTGCCACTTGCAGATCTCCTGGGACTGTCCCAGCCTCTGCTGAGGCGTCTGGGAAGCCGCAGCTCCCCTACGTCGCGTCCCGAAACGAAGACAGCAGTTTCAGCTCCTGCCCGCCGGTGTGAGCCCGCAGCCTGGGCTCCGTGCGCTGTTCCTATGGAGCAGAACAGAGGTGAGGGCGGCTGCGGGGGGAGGAGGGAGAGAAGGGAGGTGGTGTTTGGGCTACGGGAGAGAAAACCCGTGCCCTTGTCTAGTGGCCCTAGGGAGCCTGAGAGAAAGGGCTGCATGGGGGCGACTGGGGATGCCAAGCGAGAGGGGGCACTGAACACCCTCACGCCTTCCTGCCCCGGAGGGGTATTGAGGAGAGTTTCAGAAGTCAAAGGCGCCCCTAAACACCGCACCTTCTCCATGCCTCTGAACCCGCACCCTCCCAGCGTCTCTGAACCCCACACCCCGTCGGTAGCCCTTATCCCCCTCACCCTCTCAGAGGGATCTGGACATTCCCAGGCGTCCCTGGCCACTTCCTATTCCCCGGCCCTTCTCTTCTGTCACCACTTCCCGATACTGCCCCTTTCTTTTACACCAGTGCCCCACTGTTCCCTATTCCCCTCTCCCCCAGCTCACCACACTCCCCTTTTGCACACTCCCCTTCTCATTCTTTCATCCCTCCCTTTGCCCTTCCCCTATAGTCCTTTCTTCCCGTTCCCTATCTTCTCAAACTCTGCACTTGACCCTCTGCCTCATTCCCTCCCCTGCTCCCCTTCTTCCCTATTCCCCTCACATCCTGCTACAACTCCCTATTTCGCTCCCTCCCTGCTTCCACCTCCCTTCCCGCTTCCGTTCCCCCTCCTTTTCTCTATTCCAACCCTCCCCTGTTCTCCACCTGCCCGAGGTTTACCCAGCGTCCTGGAGGGTCAGGGAACCTGTGATTTCAGATCGAAGTGGGTTTGTTCTGGAGTTAGGCATACGTTGGAGTGGAAAGTGCACTGCCCCGACTGCCTGGATTCGGTTCTGGTTCTGATTGATCGGGCACCTTAAAGTCACCTTCCTGAGTCTGTTCCTTTATATATAGAATGGGAGTAAATAACACCAGTCCTCCCAACTCCGCACCTCGTAGTGAGAAAAGTGCTTTGTAAATTGCTGAGGTCGGAGATAGAGTCTGAGCATTAACTCTTCCAGAGCTGGAGCGGCCCAATGGTTTCCTTTGCATTCTTGTGCTTAGCGCAATATGTGACATACCTCATAAATACTTGTTGATTGTTATATGCCTATAAGCTGTTATTGTTAGAGGTTTGTAAGGGAAGGGCTGTAAACTGTTGTGCTGGCACTAAGTCTGGAGGTGTTTGGGCCCAGGGAAGCCACTTGCCTCCCGAAAGGCACCAGCTGAAATCTCTTTCCTGGCTGAAGCAGAGGTTATGTGAATCATGGAAAGAGCTTTGGCTTCTAAGTGGAGTTGTTGGTCAGGTTTTTGTTTTGTTTTGTTTGTTTTTTTTTTTTAGTCCTGTGGAGTCTGAGGACCCCCTTTGGGGTTTTCTTGGCAAAGATTCTCCAGGTCATTTTACAGATGAGGAGACTGAAGCGAACAGGTCTTAAGTAACTTGCCCAGGATCACACAGGTAGTAAATGTCTGAGGCTGGATTTAATTCAGGTCTTCCCGACTTCAGGCCTGGAACTCTATTCCCTTTACCACCTAGCTGCCCATCCTGGAGTCTAGGACCTGGCTTCAAATCCTGCCAGTCTATAAGGTTTCCTAACTGTGTGATTTTGGGCATATCACTTCATACTGATGTCCCTTGGTTTCCTCATCTGAAGAATGTGGGCTTCTACGATGCCTTCCAAATCCAGATATATGGTCTTATGCTATACATTTTTTTAATAGACTGAATGAGGGTCGATTAATATGAGACAAAATAAGGCGTTATGCAGTTAATTCCTTGTGAACCCTTCTTCCAGTTCTTTTTCTTTTTGTAGACACTGAAAAATAAAGTACATGTTTTTCCAATTTCCCAAACAGTGTTTACATTTAGACTGAATTAGCCCAAAGGGAATAAATAATCTTTCTACACATGCATAAAGGCTACTGCCAATGGAAACATGATTATCACTTCAAGAATGAGGCCTGATTTATTCAAAAGAACCCAGGACTGAACATCAGGAGTCTTGACTTCTCAAACCCTGGTCTCTGCTACTAACTCTGATTTTGGACAAATCATTTTATCTCTCTACACATAAGTATTCTCATCTAGGAAATGAGAAGTATGACCTAGCTAATCTCCAAGTTTTTTCCCCAGATAAAAGGTCTGTTTTATGTACTGACATTCTAATAGTGCTACTTATGGATAATTTGCTTGATGTAGAGGAAAGTATCTTGAAATCAGAATAAAAATATATAGGTTCAAATTCTGCTTTTGACATTAAATAGCTGTTCTTGGGGCAAAGTGCTTCCCTTTAGTACAACTGACTCAGTTTCTCTATAAAATGAGGGGATTGGACAAGCAGATCTCAAAGGATGTTTCTGATTCTAACTCCTATGCTCTTTGTACAGTCAGTTGTTACTAAGCATTTATTAAACACCTACTATGTGCTAGGCTTAAAAAAGATAAACAGGGGCTAGGTGGCACAGTGAATAGAGCACCAGCCCTGGAGTCAGGAGGACCTGAGTTCAAATTTGGCCTCACACTTAACACTAGCTGTGTGACCTTGGGCAAGTCACAGCCCCAAATGCCCTGCCTTTTCCCCTCCAAAAGGCAAATATATATAAAGTGACAACACCTGCACAGATTACTTTGTAGGGTAGTTGGGGGGAAAAGTACTTTGTAAACAGTAAAGCACTATAAAAATATGAAATTGTCGTAAGATTCCCCACAGGCTCTGTCCTGGACCTCTCTTCTATTCCTCTATATACACTATTTCCCTTGGTGAGCTCATCAGCTCCCATGGTTTCAAGGATCCATTCATCCAGCTCTAACCTATCTTAACCTCCAAATTTGCAGCTCAAACTTCCTCTCAGACATTTCCAAACTCACTATCTTTCCCCACAAATCCTCCCCCTTCCAAACTTCTGTCACTTTTGAGGCACCGACACCCCCCCAGTTATCTAGGTCCCAGCCTAGTCGCCATTCTCAGTTTACACCAATCTGTTGCCAAGTTCTGTGGCTTTTGCCTTTTGTAACACAGCTCGTTCCTGCTGTCTCTTCTAACACTGTCAACACCCTGGTGCAAGCCCTCATCACCAGGCACTGGACCACTATTGCATTAACCTGCTAGTTGATTTCCCTGCCCAGATCTCTCCCTACCTTAGCCCATCCTCCACTCACCTGTGAAATTAAACTTGCCAAAGTGTGCATTTAACCATGTCACCTCCCTATACAGTAACTCCAGTTTCTCCTTGTCACCTCCAGGATCAGCTATAAAATCTTCTGTCTGGCTTTGAAAGCCCTTCACAACGTAACCTGTCCAACTTTCTAGTCTCCCTGCACCTTACTTTCCCTCTTCATGGCCTCCCCAGTGCCTACAATGGCACTGCCCTCCTTGTTCCTTGAGATGCTCAGCTTTTTCACCTCAGACACAAGTCAGTTAACCTTTATCAGCCTCAGTTTCTTCATTTGTAAAATGGGGATAATAATAACTCCTCCCTCCCTCCCAGGGTTATTGTGAGGATCAAAAGAGATATATAGTGCTTTGCAAGCCTTACCTTGCAAAGCACTGTACAAACATGAGTTACTGTTATTATTGTTTGTAGTTGTTGTTATTATTTATTCACTGGTTGTCCCTCATGCTTGGAACACTCTCACTTCTCATCTCCACCTCCTGGCTTCCCCAGCTTCCTTCAAGTACCAACTGAAATCCTATCTGTAAAAAGGCTTTCCTTTCCCCATGAATGGCAGCATCTGCCCTCTTGATTATCTCTACTGTATCCTGTTGGACACCGGATCCAACATTGTCTTGTATCTTGTTTGCACACAGTCATTCGCTTGTTGTCTCCCCCGTTAGACGGTGAGTTCCTTGAGGGCAGGGACTGTTTTTGCCTTTCTTGGTAGCCTTCCTTCCCCTCCCCCATTCCTCCTCCCCCCCCTGCCCCCCAGTGCTTAGCACTGTGTCTGACACATTCATGCTTTCCTGACTATGTCTTCCGCTCTATTAACATGGAATGAATACTTCACCAGATAGTAGTTCCCTGTATGATCATCCATAAAATCTCATATTATTCTTTGACTTCCAAAGTCCTGTAAGATGCTAAATTTTGACAGGAGATGACCCTAGCTTTCCAAAGACTGAGACAGGGGAGCTCACACCTTGCCTAATATTACTAATCTGGAAAGGTTTCTTTTTTCTGGGAACAAGGTTCTCCTCAGCTGGAATATTTTAGCATAGCAACTTTTAAAAGACCTTCTAAGTCAGAGACAGTTTGTTAATTGTATTATCAGAGTAAGGTCCCAAATCAATCAAATCATAAATCCTTAAAATATTGATAAGTTATTTTGTGAGTGATTTTCTCCTTTAGTTCTGATGAGTCTCATAGCTGGGGAGATGACTGTTGGGTACTAACTCTACTCTAGCAATTAAGGATTATGAAAAGAAATCTGGTAGAAAGAATGATGAACATTAAGTTGGCTATCCATCCTCTCCCTTTGCCACTCACTAGCCCTGTGCTAGACAGATCACTTCTCTTTATAGCTGTATAACTGTATCGTGTATAAAGCTTTATAGTTTTGTCATCTGTAAAATGGGGATAATAACTGCATTACCTATCTCACAGGGCTTCTAGGAAGATCTAATGAAATAATGCATTTTGTACTTTGCAAATTTTATTCCAAAGACAATGGAGAGTCTTTTTTTTTTTTTGACTGAGTTTAGGGTTTGAGTTTTGTGAGCTTTGTTTTTTTGAAGGTAACTCAAGCAACGTGTGCAGTGTCCATTGGATGGAGAGTGACTGGGGGAGGAAGGCCAATTAGGAGGCTGTTAAAGCAATCTAGTCAAGGGGGAGTGAGAAGTACTTGCGGTAGGGCATTGGCAGGATGAGTGGAGAGATGGGGATGGATTTGAAAGGTATGTTGGAGGAAGAATGAACAGGTCTTGGTTCTTGGATGTGGGAAGAGAAAGGAGATAGTGTCCATATAAGAGCATCTCTTTTTACAGAAGAGGAGACAAAAGCCCAGAGAGGGGTAGTGACTGACAAGCCACAGTCATACCTGGACAGAGAGAGATCCAGAACTCAAACCCAAAGTCCTGTTTCCTGACTCTATTGGAGTTCTCATTCTAGTAGTACCAATGGCCATTCAGTGATTAATCTGTTAAAGACCTTAGTTTGAAAAGGCCAGGGTCCTCCTCTGAATCCAGGGCCATCTCCAGTTGTTTTGATCTATATCTAGCCACTGGACTCAGATCTGGAGGAGAAAGTGAGGTTGGTGACTTTGCACAGCCCTTCCTCACTTAAATCCAAATCACTTGCATATCATGGCATCATCTCCCTGATGTCATGGTTCTCTTCAAGAACAAAGGACAAACAGCACCTAGTAGTACCACAAGGTTCTAGAAAATATAACTCAGTGTAGGAAGAAATATAATTGAGTCAGTTGTTACTGAGAAATTGTTATGACTTAGGGGAAATTGAACTTCCCCAACTCATAATTTCAGTTATTACCAACAAGGTTTAAAACGAAGTACTGAAATCCCAGCAGTCAGAGCTAAAAGGAAGCTTAATCATGAGCTCTTCTAACTCCCTGATTTCATAGAGAAACTTAAGGGTTAGAAGAGGGCAGGTAGGACTTGCCCAAGGTTACGGTAACGTGAGGTTCAGCGGTATTGGCACTGTGGGAACTCCTTCCAGCAACTCAGATGCATATTTTAACTGAAATCGTAAAGATTTGCCTGAAGATCAGAAAGCTTGCTGGAAGCAAAATTTGAAACCAGTTCTTCCTAACACTCCAGCTGTCCTGCTTTGTCACAGCTCCTCACCCTCGGGACTAGGTCTTGGCCAAAGTCACACTAAGTGGTAAGTAGATAGACAACAAGGTGGCACAGTGACTAGAACTGATGGGCTTGGAGTCAAGAAGACCTCTGAGTTCAAATTCAGCCTCAGATACTTAGTCGCTCTGTGACTCTGGACAAGTCACTTAACCCTGTTTGCCTCAGTTTTCTCATCTGTAAAATGACATAGAAAAGGAAATGGCAAACTATGCCAGTATCTTTTCCAAGAAAAACCCCAAATGGGGTCACTAAGAGTTGGACATGACCAAACAACAACAAAAGAGTTAAAATTGAAACCTTGACTTCAAATCCAGTACACTTACCACTACTCCTATGAAGAAAGAAGTGTACATTTCTCCCCTTTTCAGTTTCAAGAATGTCATTCTGATGTGTTAACAAGCCCCAAATGAGAGTATCAGCCAGCTCTTAGTCACCTAAGTAGAGCCTGGGATTGTTATCCTCGGGATGAGGGATGAGTTTGCTCTGTGGATGGAGGACAATGAGCACTGGGAGAGGTGAGGGGTCAGCAAAGGGATTACAGGATGCTATTTATACAGAGCTTTTCTGCTCTGAAGAAAGCCCCATTCTTAAAAAATGGATGGTATGATGTAATAGGAAAGTCCTCGGCTAGGAGCCAGAGGACCTGGGGTAGAGTGAGGTCTGAGACTTTGGGCAGGTTCCTTCAACTCTGCAACTTCATGCTCCTCATCTCTAAACTGAGGCTGTGTCAAAATCACCAGTTTTCAGAATAAGGGAGATCAGAACTTCCTCCCCCCTTTTTTTCTTGTCTGGTTGGGACAGTATTTGAAGTACTGTGTCTAGCTCTGTGTGCTACATTTTTAGAAGGCCCATGAACAAACTGGTGTGTGTGTGTGCTCAGAGGTGGGGACCAGGATGGGGAGGGCACTTGAAATCTTGCCAGTTGAGTATCATATGAAAGAACTGGGGATGTTTAGTCTGGAGAAAAGAAGACTGGGGAAGTGGGGGGAGGCGTAGAGAAGGGTTTGAGGATCTGAAGGGTTGTCCTGGAGAAAAGGTACTAGATTTAAGATCATGGGATTTAGAGCTACAGGAGAACTTATGAGATCATTAAGAGTTGTCAGTGTCTAGCAGTGAAATGGGCTGTTCTTTGAGGCAGCAGTGAGCTCCCCATCATCAGAAGTATTCAAGAGATGACTGGCTTACTCCCAGTTAAGGATCCCATAGAGTGGATCCATGCACTAAATAGGGTGTTGGAGTATGCCCTTTGTTGTCAAAGAAACAGAGAATCTCAGAAGTGGAAGGGACCTCAAAGAATATCTACTCCATACTCTCAACCCCATCCTTCCTCCTTCACAGGGATATTTTCAGGGTCAGATGAAAGCACATAGGTCTTTGTAAAGCATCAAAATTGGTATTTCGTTTAACAGATAAATTGAGGTGGCTGTCTTTAAAGGTGATCTTTCACTTTGTGGTTGGTACCCTTTACCTGATACATTCTCTCCATGCATTTGACATGTTATTTGACATACACATAACCTTTCTGGAATATAACCATCCATCGATTGTTGTGGTCGTTCATTCATGTCCAACTTTTGGACCACTTCTGTTCTCCACTATCTCTCCAAGTTCATGTCCATTGTTTCCTCTGTCATCCTCTTTTCCTTTTTTCAATTTTTCAATTTTTTTCCAGCATTAGGGTCTTTCCAATGAGCCCTATCTTCTCATTATGTGGCCAGAGCATTTATTAATTTATTAATGATTATTTATAAATTATTAATTATTCATTAATTTATTAATGAATCAATCAACTAGGAAATATTCAACACCTACTGTGTGACTGAATCTGTGTAGGCAAAATATAGTAAAAGACAGGGCTCTTATTCTGAGAGAGGTTATAGTCTTGCTGGGGAAAGATAAGATATGCCACCCCCCCCCCAAAAAAAAAAAAGTGCAGGGGAGTCAAGAGACCTGGATTCTAGGCTTGACTTTGCTGTCAAACAAGTCACTTTTATTCTTGGGGTCTCTGTTTCCATCTGTCACATTAGGAAGTTGGGCTAGGTGGTCTTAAATGGTCTCTTACAGTATGTGTTTTATGTTCTGACATTAATACAGTATGTGTTTTATGTTCTGACGTTAAATGTTCTTGGTTCTAAGAACCCTTCCAGCCTTGACCTCCTTTGTTCTGTGAACTCCTTTTGAATCTGGTATTCTATGGTTAATACAATATCAAACACAATCAATTCCTTAGGAACTCTGAAGAGCTGGATTTGGGCTGGAGTAATAGGGGAAGGCTTCACAGAAGAGGTATGATTAAATAGGACCTGGAATGACCAATGGGTTTGCTGAGGTTGGGGAAGGCCTGCCTAGCAGAGAGGCTGCTCTTAAACCATGCCCTTTCCCTGGCTCTCTCTCTCCCATGCACAGAATGCCGCCTCCCTTTGTACCTTTCCATCCTGCTTCCCCAATCTTTTCTGGTGTTTCTGTGTACTGCCCTTCAACTTCCTGTCCCCTTAACTGAGATTAACTTCCATTTTACCTTGTCTGTATCATGTATTTATGTTTACATGTTTTTATGTACTTACATGTGTCTACACATGTACATATTGTCTCTTCTGTAAACTCCTTGAGGGAAGGGCTCTCTCTTGCTCTCTTACTACACATAAACACACACACATTGTTTAGCACATAGTAAGCACTTAATAAATGCTTGTTAACTGACTGACATTTGAGGGCTTTTGGAAAAGTAGCCTGTCTGAAGAAGTAGATTCTTCATAAATAAGTATCTAGTAATATTGCTTGGAGGAAGTTAAAATAAGAGGGTTTCATCAGTCTTCAATTATAACAATAATAGATCTTAGACTCTAGAAGGTCATTAGGATCTATAGCTAGAAGGAGCCCTAAAGGTTTGAATCTAATTGCCTTATTTTTTGTAAATGAGGAAACTGAGGCATGGCCTGGCCAAGGTCACATGACTAGTGTCTTAAGGCTGGATTTGAACTGGTTCCTGAAACCAGGTCTGTCGCCCTGGCCTCTATGTGGAAATAGATTTGGATAGGTAGACTAGGGGGGGGTCTATTTTTATAATCTGGGGTAGTAGGACAAAAGCAATAGACTGATAAGTCAGTCTGAGTTTTAGTCTTGGTTGCACTACGAATTTGTTGTGTGAATGTATGCAGTTTCATAGACCTTTAGTTCTGAGTTGCAAAGGACTCCAGTGGTCAGTCTTCGAGGTCTGGAGAGGAATCCCAGCTTTGCCACTTACTAGCTCTGTGACCTTGGACAGAGCACTTCATTTATCCGGACTAGGTCATCTCCAAGGTTACTTGTATACCTATATCCTATGCTTCTTCCTGGTACCTCTTAATAAAGCCTACCATTCCCCACTTGCCTCACCATTCCCCCACAACTATCCTTCCTCTTGGTCTGGAACTAATGCTGGGGGCCCAAAAAGGATGTGCTACAAAGTACACTGGGGGATATTGATGAAAAAGACATTTATTTACTCCAAAAGTAGCCAAGCTTCAAATTCCAGGCAGTCCCTGGGACTGCCTTGTGAGAGCTCAGATCATATTCCTGAAAGGGATCATCTCTCTAGTCTAGGGGGTCTTAACCTTTTTTTTGTGTGCTGGACCCCTTTGGCAGCCTGGTGAAGCCTGGGGACGCCTTCTCAGAATAATGATGTTTTTAAATGCATAAGATAAAATGCATAGGATTGCAAAAGAAACAGATTATGTTGAAATTAGTTAACAAAATATATTTTAAAAATAAACAAATGCACAGACTCCAGGCTCAGAACCTTTGATGTGGTCCAACCAGCCCCACTCCCCCTTTTTTTTAAAGATGAGAAAACTTCCCCAGAGAAAGGAAATGACTGGCCCAAGGTCACCTAAGTAGTAAGGAACAGAGCCAGAATTTGAAATCCTGGTCCCCTGACTCCAAAACCAGTGCTCATGCTGGTTCCTTTGTGCCTTTGTGGCTTACAGCTCCTGACAGTGCAGTGTTTCCCTCCCCCCCAGCCTTATCCTACCCTCCCCGAATGCTCTTGGTTCTGTGTTGGAGTGGAGTAAAAAGGGAGAGGCCAGAAGGAAATGAGGGGTGGGGGGAGGAGGGGTAGGATGGGCTCTCCCTTCCTGGATCAGCCCTGGGAATCCAGCTGTGCTGTTTGCAAAAGCAGTTATCACTTGCTAATTCTTTGTCAGACTTAAAAGTGGGACAGGGGGAGGAAAAAACAAATATGAAGGGAGTAAATGATTACAAGGAATAAGACCGGGAGATGGAAATGGGAAAGTGGGAAAGGAAGGACAGAACAGAGCCCTTCAGATCATAGGCTTCAGAGGTGGACAGGAAGTTACAGATCATTGCATGATCCCTTCACTTTACAGAAAAGGAAACTGAGGCCCTGAGACATTCAATGCCTTGCTCCAAGTCACACAAGTAGTAAGTGGAAGAGTTTGGATTAAACCCAGGCTTTTTACTCTTAATTGAGTTTTTGAAAGGGGAGAAGGAAGGGAAGGAAAAGAAGAGGAATGAAAAAGAATAATAGCTCACATGTATGTATTTTTTTCTCACAACAACCATGGGAAGTAGGTATTGCAAATATTGTTGCCCCCATTTTGTGGAGGAAAAACTGAGGTTTCTAGAGGATGGAAATCACACATTTAGTAAAGAATTTGAACCTCAGGTTCTTGTGCTGCCTCCAAGTCTAGTTTTCTTTCTATTACCTTAAAGAGAAAAGGGAAGGAGAGGGCTGGACGGGAGCTATAGGTCTTTATACTCTCCTGTTCAGCAATTCAATTTCCTTCATCTATTCTTTCCTCAATCCAAATTCAACCAGAAATAAACAAAGCCTGTTGCATGCCCTTAAAGATTTAGGGAGTGATAGACCTGAAAGGGCATCCCCCTTATTCATTCATTCATTATCATTCAATCAATCATTTGATCATATTTTATAGAAGAAGGACCTGAGACTCCTCAAAGAGAAGGCTCCTACCCAAGTTCACACAGGGACAGGGCCAGGACCAGAACTCAAGTTTCTCTCAAAACTCCAAGTGAAAAGCAGACGTACAGAGCCAGCCTCCTACTTGGGGAAGCTTCCAGACACTTAGGTGTTTGCTCTCTGCTCCCTGGTCTGCATCTGGAAGAGGAGACAGAAGGAAGAATGGTGAAAGAGATTCAGGACTAAGTAACTCTGCTGCTTATTTTTTCCCTCCTTAACCCTGAGGTTCAAAGTATTTGTTTCGCCTTTCACAGTTTCTCCTGAGTTATGAGCATCTTCCTTGACTCTCTCTAGCCTCTGCAGATTTGGGAAAGTGAATTTTATCACTGTATTCATTATAACCTAATGAAACCACACAGACACACACACACACACACACACACACACACACACACACACAGAATAATGCTCCCCTATGGAAGAGATTATAATTACAACTCCCATTTCTGGATATTGTAGAATTTAGTCTCCTTGAAGTCAGAGACTGTCTTGATTTGTTTTCTTTGTATCTCCAGTATATAAGATAGTGCCTGTCATATAGTCAGCACTTAATAAAGTCTAGTTTATTGACTGGATTTGTAGCAAGTTCAGGTTTATAAAACATTTTCCTCAAAGCAAATCCTAGAATTAGAAAGTGCAAGTATTTTCTCATTTTTTAGAAAGGAAACTGAGGCAACCACCCAGGAGCACACAATTAGTAAGTGTTGTGCCTGGGGTACAAATCCAGGTCTCCTGAGTTTCAGGCCAGTGTTCTCTCCATGACATCACAGTGCCTCTAAGAGATTTTTGTTCTGAAGGGGAAGTCTCCTGTTTATATGTCAGGTTTGTTGGCCAGTCGGTGTTTTGTTTTAAGGCTGGGCCTTCCCAGTTCCTGAGCTATGTCCTCCGTCACCACAGTTCTTTCTGTTGCTCAGAGTTTGATGCTTATTCCTCTTCTCAGCACATGCCCTCCTTTGTGTTCAGTGGACCAAGAACAGGCTCAGAATTTTCTAACTGGAAGGGACCTTAGAACACAGAGTGTCGAAGCTAGAATGTCATAGGGAAAAGAGATCTGAGAACACAGAATGTCGAAGCTAGAATGTCATAGGGAAAAGGGATCTGAGAACACAGAATGATGGAATGAGAAGAGGCCTCAGAACATAGAAGGTGAGGACTCGAGAGGACTTTGGAACATGGAAACAAAACAGAATTTCAGAGCTGGGAGGATGTTTAGAACATGGAGCATGGAATGTTTTCTCAAGCTGGAAAGGAAGCATAGGACCTAGAACATAGCATATCAGAGGGGGAAGAGAACTTAGAGATCATGGAATCCAAACTTTCACACTTTTCCCCCCATTTTGCATGAAGGAAATTGAGGGCTAGGAAACAGAAATACCTTTTCTAAAGTCACACTGAGTTGCTGGGTAGAGCCTGTGCTGGGATAGATCCCAGGAGTCACAGGTCACAGACTGAGAGCTGGAAGGGATTTACTAGCCACCTACCTAGTTCAGTGGATAATGATCCTGAGCTGAAAAAGTGTAAATGAAAGGAAATTCCTAGAGCTTTTTTGTTTTACAGAAATAATATACTATAGTGTTAATAGGCTGTAGGGATAGATACTGAATTTGTGATTTCATTGATACAGGGAAGTCCCTGATGAAGGAACTCCCTCTACCAAAACAGACCAGCACCTATTAGTCTTTTTTAAATGTAAATAGTATTTTATTTTTCCCAATTACATGTAAAGATAGTTTTCAACATTAATTTTTTATGAGATTTTGAGGCCCAATTTTTCTCCCTCTCTTCTTCCTTCCCTTTCCCCCCCCCCCACAGCAAGCATTCTGATAAAGGTTATACATGTGCAATCATGTAAACATAATTTCCACATTGTTGTCATTGTTTGTACTTCATTCTCGAAGAGGACCATGACTTCTGGGAGCTGAAACCATGACATGCAAGTGAATTGGATTTAAGTGAGGGAGGGAGTGCAAAGTCACCAGCCTCACTTTCTCCTCCAGAGCCATCTGGGTCCAGTGGCAAGATATCATAGATCAAGAAGACTGGAGATGGCCCAGGATGCCTTGGGAAATGGGGAAATAAACACCGGGAAAAAAACAAATCAAAGAAAGTGAAAACTGTATACTTCCTTCTGTATTCAGACTCCATAGTTCTTTCTCTGAAGGTGGATAGCATTTTCTGTCAAAGAGTCTTTTGGGATTGTCTTGGATCATTGTATTGCTGAGAAGAGCTAAATCATGCATAATCTTTCTTTGCAGTCTTAGAGAGTCGCCTGAGGGACTTGCCCAGGGTCACACAGCCAATCTGTGTTGGGGGCAGGACTTCAGGTCTTCCTGCTTCCAAGCCTGGCTCTTTACCCATTACACCACACTTTCCCTTTATATTAAATTCCAGAGTCTTTTTACCTAGCTTTTAGATAGTTCTTTGAAGTTTGCAAAATACTCTACAAATATTATCTCATTTTACCCTCATAACAAAACTGGGAGGTAGATGCTATTATTATGTAATTATTTAAATAACATTTAATGAACTGACTAAAGAACCTAATAATTCAGAGCACCAAGTTTGCTCTTTCAACCACAGGGTGCCATTTAATTTATTACTAGATGAATGGCTGTCTCAACTCTTAAAATTGCATTAATTACTAGACCAGATCTTCATAATATTTTCAGAACTGAACAGTGCCTTTTTCCTGGGTTTTTCTCCTAGTTACCTTTTTTTTTTTTAAAGCAATTGGGGTTAAGTAACTTGCTTTAAGGTTACATGGCCAGTTATTTTGTGTGGGTGCTAAGTATCTGAGGCCAGAACCGATCCCAGGTCTCCTGACTCTGGGGCTGGTTTATGCCACTCCTAGTTACCTTTTACTTCACTGAAAAGATCTGATTGACTTCTGCTTCCAACATTATCTCAATAGCTTCACCTCTTTCCCTCTGATCTAAGAGGACTAGATTCTGTCTTCCTCACCAAGGCTAAATTTATCCAACTGTACCTAGATTTCTACTTCATCATGTTGCTTTCCTGGTAGAGTGAGGACCACTGCCTGCCTATTCCTCTCCCCCTCCAATCAATAGAGTTTCCTTAGGAACCATTCCCTGTCTAAATCTAGCACTGCATTCATATTTTTGGAGGATGATTGATCAGATATCTCCTCAGTACTCCATCATGAATTACAGAGATGGAAGTCTTGGTAGGACCTCACAAAGTAGGCTGTGTAAAAAGATTTTTGATAGTCTTCTCACATGTGCTACATCACAGAGTCATAGATTGTTAGATCCAGAAGGGTTAAATGCCTTCATTTGTTAGATAGACAAATTGGGGTTCAGAGAGAGGACTGACTTGCCCCATGGTTACATAGCAAGGTGGTGATGAAGCTAGGATTAGATTTCAGGTCTTCTGATTCCAGTCCAGGGCTCTGTAAGCCTCCCTGTACCTATTAAGTGAATTACTGGTTACCTCCCCCACCATACTTCTGTAGATTCAGAAGATCAGTGAGGGGCAACAGGGAGTTGCAGTGTGTCCCCTAAGAGGTAGGCTGGACTTCCTTGAGTTTGGAGAACTCAGACAGCAATTTCTGGACTCTTCAGAAGAGCTAAGAGGAACTTTTCTACCTCTGCCCCCCTTCAGCCCACCAACCGGAGCTCCCTTGGCTTTCCTTCTTCTTCAGTGTTAAGTCTATTGCAGGAAAGAAAGCTTGTGGATCGCCAAAGGCCCTGTTGCTGGGAAACCAGTCTACTCTTTGGACTGGACCAATCCTGCCTTAATTTTCCTGGAAATGGAAGCCCATTTCTGCTCATACAGGAAAAAAGAATGCTAAAATGAAGTCAGGAGATCGGGGTTTGAATCCTGGCTCTGATGATTACTTTCTGGGCCACTGTGGACAAATCTCTTAATGTCACTGATATCTAGCTTCCTCATCTATAAAATGGGATTAATAAGATTTGATTTTACTTCACAAGGTTGTTGTAAGGAAAGTGCTTTGTAGACTTTAAAGCATTATGGTGATATGGGTCATTATCGAGTTATCTTTTGTAACTATGATACTTACTAAATGTCTAAAATGAAGGGTTTCTGAGGTTCCTTCCATCTATAAATCTGATCCCCATAATAATAGTAGTAATTTATGTGTATGGGTTTTTTTCTGTCTCCGAGAATATCCAAATCCCCCATCTCTTTTAGTCCTTAGAACTACTGTAAGAGAGGGGGTCCAGGGAAGCAATTACTATTCTCATAGTTCATATCAAAAAACTGAGACCCAGATGCAGGTCCTGCCCAAGTGAGAGGGCCTTACATGGGGACTCACTGGGCAAATATCTCATTGCTGAGAGGCAATATAGGAAGTTTCTTCACCTGGAATTCTGAACCAATTAAATCTCAAGTTCAGTTAAAAAAAAACCTCTTTGAGTTTATGCAGTTCTTGGCCTCATCTATGGTGTTTGACCCTTACAGTAACTTTAAGAAGAGGAATTGTAAATATTGTTATTCCCATTTTACAGGTGAGGAAACTGAGATCAAGAGAAGTAGCATGATCCACTCCATGGCTATATATCTAAGTCAATGCCAAACCCGTAGTCAAATAGAAGTTTGTTGGTTCGAGGCCCAAGGCTTTTCCCTCTTGAACCATTTTCTTTTAATTACTAGGATTTTAAGCAGCCCTGGAAAAGTGAAGCCCATAGTAAGTAGTTCAGGAAATTAATGTAAGCTTATTTCTGTCCCATTCTTCCACCTCTCCCTCCCCAGCTGTTACGTCTGAGTTATTTCATAA
Source organism: Petaurus breviceps papuanus (assembly GCF_028583685.1). Taxonomy (NCBI): domain Eukaryota; kingdom Metazoa; phylum Chordata; class Mammalia; order Diprotodontia; family Petauridae; genus Petaurus; species Petaurus breviceps. The sequence goes on from NW_027186372.1 coordinate 2,918,582, forward strand.
TATTTGGAGGTAGAAGGGACCTTAGATTTTCTAGTTCGAACCCCTTCATTTTAACAGATGTCACCTAGAGAAGTGACTTGCACAAAGCTCTGCAAATAGTTAATTTTAAGTCCCAGAGGTGGGGTTTGAATTCAAGAGCTCCTATATGGAATCTAGCTCTCTTTCTTCCCATTTACTGCTGGGAAATCTGAGTAAGCAGGAAGGCCCAGGCTAATTGGAGAGGGGTCCCAGGATAGATTGGTGCTGCTCTCTAAAATTCCACTTAGAGAGTTCTGACCTCCTCGCCCATGAGGCCTTGTGGGAGGGAAGGCTACTGTGGGTCAGGGAGGGCTGGCTATTCCTGCTCCAAGCCTCAGCTGTTAGAGCAGAATGCTCAGCAGCATTGCCACAGCAATTCCTCCCTCTGGGAATGTGGCAGCCGCCAAACCCTTAGCTTTTTTTAGCACAGCCTGAATTAAGAAGAAAACTGATCTGTCAGGGCTGTGGGGGGTGGGAGGTGGGATGGGAGGGGGTCAGCCCCTTTTCTCCCCACCTCAGCCTCAGACACTCCCTTAGTCCTGGCAGCTTCTGCCAGCCACACCCAACCTCAAGCCGCTCTCCATCAGCTTCTAAGGCAGCTTAGTCCTCAGGTCTTGGGATTCAGCACTAAGGGAACTTGTGGTCAGTTAATCCTACTGTACTGTTTTACAAAGGGAGAAACAGGGGTGCAGAGAAGGCAAGGCATTTGCCCAAGATAAAATTGTGGAAAGGGCACTCTGGCTCTGAAATCAAAGGAACTAAGGCTAATGATGCCTGTGTAATTGAGCAAGTGTAAATTGAGTAAGTGGCTTCACCTCTTTCTTCATCTATAAAATGAAAACTTTGGATTTAATGACTTCCAAAGCCCTTTCTGCTGATCTCAGAGTGTATGTGTGTGTGTGTTTGTGCGTGTGTGCATGAACACACAAACAGGTATATATGTGCAAGATCATAGATTTATAGCTGGAAGGAACCATAAAAGTCGTCTACAATAGTCCACTCCTCTAGTTTTACCTCTGAGGAAACTGAGAACCAGAGTGGTTACACTATTCTCCCAAATTCATATGTGATCCTTTAGTAGCAAATCCCTGGGTCATCTGACTACCAAGCCAATGTCCTTTCCACTGTTCTGTGCCACTTTTTGGATGAGTAGGGGGCGGAGACAAGGTTTAGAGAAGACTAGGGGATCTTACTTTACCATCAGTCAATTTGGACACCAAAAGATCACTGTGTGCAGAGCTCTGTACTTGGGGCCTGGGATCATGAGATTTTAGAGTTAGAATGTGCTACAGAGATCATCTTAATCCCATTTTATAGAGGCCTAGAGAACTTAAATGACAGGGTCACAAAGGTAGTAAGTGGAAAAACTGGGATTCAAACTCAAGTTTTCTGTGTCTAAATCCAGTGCCTCTCATCATTAGGCTGGGGATACTAAGTCAATTGATTTATAAAGTACTTCCTATGTGCCTGGAATAGTGTTGAGTGCCAGGCATACAAAGATAAAAACAAATAGTGCCTACCCTCAAGGATCTCACTTTCTAATGATGAACCAACATGTACATCCATAGGTAACCAGAAGACATGTACCACATCATTCTAGAGGGGAAAGCATAGCCCCTGGAGCAATCAGGAAACACACCCTATGCAGAAGGTGGTGCTTCAGCTGAGTTTTGAAGAAAACCAGAGATTGGAGGACCTGGAGGTGTAGAGGGAAAGCATTCACTCCTAGGATTAAGACTCTGGAGGTGGAAGGGTCTGGAGAGGCCATCTCATTCAACCCTGTCATTTTAAAGAGGGAAACTGAGCCCCGCCAGGAAGCTCACCGAGGCCTGGGGATGACCAGTTGCAAAGTAGAAGACATAGTCTCTGTCCTGAAAGGGTTTACAGGATACAATTCAGCGCAAGGGACATTGAGTATTTTCTACACATTGGCTGTTGTGTTTGGCCATGGGGGAGGTATAGATCATCACAGGACCAAGGTTTAAGGAGGAAAGGAACCTCAGAGGTCTAGTCTTACTCCCTCATTTTACAAGTCAAGAAACCGAGACCCAGATGGATCTGTGATTTGGCCAAGGTCACACAGATTCTAAGTAGCAGAGCCGAGAATTGAATCCTGGTGCTGCTGAATTCACATTTAGGGCTCTTTCCACTGTGAGCTCATGTTTATATGGTAATAACAATAATAGCCAACATTTATACAGTGCTTTCTATGTGCCAAGCACGGTGCTAAGTCCCTTACCAATATTATTTCACTTGATCCTCACAACTATGGGAGGTAGATATTATTATTTCCATTTTACAGATGAGGAAACTTGGACAAGCAAAGGTTAAATGACTTGTCTAAGGTCACCTGGAGGCTAGTAGTGCCAGTATTATTACAATTCTACTGATAAGGAAACTGCTTAAGTGAAGGAGCTCTAAACCATAGAATTGCAGAATGTTTGCCCAGAAAGAACTTTCAAGCTCATGTAGACTAAGCTCTTGATTTTACAAAAAAGGGAACTGAGGCTTGGGGGAGAGTAAGGATTCCTTACAGTCTTAACAAGAGGCAGACTCTGGTCTTCAAACTCCAGATCTAAAGGCTGTTCTTCCTCCTGCGTTTCTGCTTGGTCCCAGCCTTATCAAGCTCGTCTTCCATTAGGGAAGATGGCCCTAGTATCACAGGGTTTAGGGCAGTTGGAAAGGAGGAAAGACGGCTCTCTTGGCTCCAGTCCCTTGCCATCTGTGTAAACCCTTTGTACCTACAAAGGCCTTGTACTTATCTCCCAGAAAGGCTGTGTGGTTGGCCTTTTAGAATTGGATTTGGGGAGGATTGGATGCTTTTGAGCATCTGTATAAGAAGATCTGACTTTGATCTTCCTTAAACTTTCAGATCAGTATCTTCAATCAATTAACCTTCTCTTCCCTCATGTGAGAAATGATCATTAAATAACTAATTGTTAGTGTGGGGGAGACAGAATTTATCCCCTTCAGATACCTTACTAGGCCATGCAAGCATCTGAAGGACATTGCTCCTCAGTCTTGTTCAGACCCCATCCAGGTGGGGTCTGCTCAGGTTTGGGTGGGGATAAATTCTTTGATTAGATTGCCCAAGGGTGGGGGTGATTTGGAAGTAAATTACCCAATTAAAGCCGAGTACCCCAGACCCTCATTAGAACAGGTCCACCTTTCAATGTGATATTCATTCTTTTTTTTTTTTAAAGCAACTGGGGTAAAGTAACTTGCTCAAGGTTACACAGGCAGCTATTTGTGGGTGTGGTGCTAAGTATCAGAGCCTGGATTCGATCCCAGGTCATCCCGACTCTGGGGCCGGTGCTCTTACTCACTGAGCTACCTGGCCACCCCTGATAGTCATTTTCTCATTAGTTATTAACCAATCAGAGTTGATTTTCACCCTCCAGCACACCCTACTCTTCCCAGGGCATATAAGCATTGATTGGGTTCCATGAGCGGTCTTTGGTTTAAGAAAGATGGCCAAATGACCACCCTTTTATTAATAATATGCTATCATTATTAATTACTCAGAAGTTATGTCTTTCAAACTTTTCATATGTCACACTCGGCTTTGAGCAGCTGAAAGAAGGAGTTGTTGACAAGCAGTTGTTACCTTGTTCTAGGGCCTAATTGGACCCAGAGAGTCCATATCCCATGGGATCATAGATCCCAAGCTGGCCTTTGAGAGAACTATCTTAGATTGTCAAAGGACTAGCAATTTAAAGCTAGAAGAGACCTCAGAGGTCATCAAGCAACCCTCTCATTTTACAGACAAAGAAACTGAGACCCAGGAAGGTTAAGCGACTTGCCTAAGACCACAGATGTAATCCGCGTCACAGGTGGAATTTGAATTTAGATTTTTTTTTTAATTCCAGAACCTGTGTGTGTGTGTGTATACATGTGTTTGCATGTGTGGGTGTGCATATTTGTATGCATGTGGATATGTGTGCATGCATGTATATTCATTATACATTGTATGTTTACTATAGTTCTACATGTCTGTATCTGCGTGCATGTATGCATAAATCTCAACTTTCCCACTTCCTCATGGAATCATTTCCTTTGTGAGCTCTGGAAGACAAAGGAACAATTCTGGGTGAGCTCAGTCCCTCAGCCTTGAGCAGCTTCCACCAAAGCCAGCTGCCCAGCCCTGTAGCCACAGAGAACAGCAGCCTGGAAAACAGCTTGAGAGGGAGGAAGCTGGTAAGTTTCCTGGTGATGAAACCAGAACCCAGGAAACTATACTAAAAGAGGGCCGTGGAAGGAGCCTCTGGGTAGGGGTTTGGTAGGCCTGGGCCTGGGTTCAGGTTCTTGGAACCTAGGGAATGCATCTCCCCCTGCAAAACAAGGAATGGGGATAGATTATTTCCCTGTGTCTTTCCAGCTATGTCTTCTGATGTTCAGTACATTTTTCTGTTGGAAGAAGGTGCACTTTAAGGCTTGGTCCTAATCTGCCCTCTTGCTAGGACTCCTTTCACTTTCATGAGTGGGAGATCCTGACTTGAAGGCTGAATTGCCTGCCAAATAAAGCTTAGGTTCTTCCAGGCATCCAGGACCCTCTGCAGTCTAACTCGTAGCTTTGTGGCATCATCTGTCCCCCACTTAGTGCCTAAGAGTGTCCGATGTAGTACCCAAACTAGGCACCTCACCTGCTGTTCCCTAAAATGTTTTGTGACTTGACTCACCATTCTCTCTACCTGGAACACCGCTTTCCAGCGCTGCCTATCCAAAGTCTACATAGCCCCAAGGTCCTGATCCAGGGTCACTTCCTCTATAAAGCTTTTCCTGATCCCTGCCAACTGGTAGGAATGTCTTCAGCCTCTAGCCCCTCCCCCCAAGCTTTTTTGGGTGACATTCTTATTGTGGATAATATGATATTCTGCCTTTTGTCGTAGCAGTTGGTATATTTGTCTGACATCCTAATTAAGGCTCTATGTTTCACTTCAGGGCAAAAGCTATATTTTAGATATCTTTATATTCTCTATAGAATCTAGTGATGAGGTAAAGGAAACATAAAATGTAGAGGTCTAGGGTTAGGGGTGCTCAAGAACCCAAAATGCCAACACACCAGGTCCTGCAGAATGCATTCAACTCAAGCCTTCTCTCAGCCAAAGAAAAGCAAAGTTTATTAAAAGTTTGCCATATTGGGTAGACTCTTAAGCAGCCTCAGTATCTCTGATGCTTATCCTGGACAAGTGGGCCAGAATAATCGGACACTGAATCTGCACTAGATAATTCTCAGGGCTGTCACACCTCATGGAGGCAAGACGGGGTCTTCTATACAGAAAGGTTGTGGGAGGAATCTACAGATGGTCTAGAGCAGGAGTTTGGGGAGGGTCTTCAGGAGGAGTCAATGAGGTCAGTGATGAAAGATTAAGGGTGGGAGGTAGCTGGCCAAAGGGGGGCTAGGCTACTTAGGGTTTGGGCCACAATGAAAGGCTTATGGCCTCAGGCAAGTTCAAGGGGGGCTCCCAGAGCCTGTGATTCATCACTAGCACAGGGTCTTGAGTAGGTACTCAATTGATGTTATATTGTTGTTCAGTCATTTCAATCCTGTTTGACTCTTTGTGACCCTTTTTGAGTTTGTTTGTTTTTTGGCAGAGATACTAGAGCAATTTGTAATTTCCTTCTCCTGCTCATTTTAACAAATGAGGAAACTGAGGCAAATAGGATTGATTAAGTGATTTGCCCAAGGTCACATTGCTAATAAATGTATTAGGAAGGATTTGAATTCAGATCTTCCAGTCTCTAAGTCTGAACAAATAACAATAAATTCTAGTTGACTAATTGACTAACTTGGTTTCTCTGGGCTAGTGGGACTAATTAACCTCAAGATTCTTTCTAGCTTTGATAATAGGAATGAGTTTTACCATAAAGTCTTCCTCATGTGCCCCTCTAAGGAGATTCTCATCTCTGGGTTTCTCAATCTCTTAAGACAGTACCTGGAACATAGTAGGCACTTAAACTCCAATTGATTCCGGATTCCTCCACATACTTCTTTCATGTTATCAATGGGACAGTCAGCTGCCCTAATTCATTTTTCTGTTTTCCTGTTTATAGATTTTTTTGGAGGGTAGGGGAAGCATATTTATTTTTGCATTTACAAAAAATGGTCATTTCATTTAAAAAATGCTAATTGAAAACATTGTGTGGTACTGTGCTTGGCACTGTAGAAGATAAGAGTTTAGATTGTGCCTACTCTCATGGAGCTTACAGCCTAGTATGGAGAAAAGAGACAAACAACTGTAATACGCAGTATTATGTGTCTTATATGTACGGTCTTCATCTATAAGATCACAAACTTTTGAACTTCAGAAGTTGTGGTCACTTCAACTTCATTTCTTCAAAATATCCATGATTCTGTTAGCGTGGCTGCCATCTAGTCCCCACCCATGTACTTCATAACTCTTTGATGCCATAATTATTTTTTAAAGTTGCCATAGCTTAAAAAAAAATACGAATAAATTCATCCCTAGTTGGCCAACCTGAGAGTGATCAACTTTTCTGCACTTATCTGGGCTGGTCCTCAGGTGTCCCAGGGCCCACATTCAAAGCCTTTCAATTTGGTAGGATGTGCAAGAGCTTGTGATCCATTGACAGAACAGTCTAGAACCTGGGGTTACATGCCTACCATTGTAAAACATTAGAGAACTTTTGTAGTGGGTGGCTAGAACTTCCACAAGTTAAACCTTTTCTAGGATGCCCCTTAATGCTGATGGTCTTCCCTGGGCTTTCCTTGTTCTTCTTGAGTCTGGGAGGAAGCTGACTGCTTGGAAACATTTGCATTTCCTTGTGAGATTATATGTGTGAAATCCACAGTCTTCCTTCAGTTGATCTGTAGTCACTGAATAACAAGTCCCCTCTTTAATTATCTCTAGTTTGTCCTGAATATATCTTACCTTTGTTGTTTGCATGTGAGCTCCTTAAGATCAAGAACTGTCTTGCCTTTCCTTCTAGCCTTGGAGCCTTGGTGGTCATAGAGACAGGATGGTGTCCACTGATAAGAAGTGGCCTAGTGTCCTTTGTAACCTTAGCACAATGCCTGGCACATAGTAGGTTCTTAATAAGCAAATATTGGCTGATCATCAATCTAGAGTTGGAAAGGACTTCCAAAGCCTTCTAGCTCAACCCTTTCATTTTATAGATGAAGAAACTGAGAGCTGAAGAGTCTTGCTCAAGGTCACGTTGGTAATAACTGATTACAATGTGATTTGAACCCTGGACACTCTCTGGCTACACAACCAGTAGTCTTCCTTTCATAAGTAGAATGAGCTATGAAAAGAGATAAGGATTGAGGTTTATTGCCTTAGTCTGTTTTTGTTTGTTTCGTTTTTGCTTGTGTGTTTGTATTTTTTTTTTTTAACATTGGGCTCCACTTGTTCCAGGCTTCAGTTCTTCTTATAGCTTTGTTAGGTCAGGAAGTGTTTGTTTGAATGATAAACAATGCTGATCCAGCTGGCTGCTGTGGCCCCTGCTTCCAATCTGCTGTCTGGCCTTCACCAAGGATCGGAGGGAAATGCTTGTCAATTCAAAGGAAGGAAGGGAGATGTCCTTATAGCCCCAGCTGGGTACATTTGCAGTGGTTTGGATGAGACGAGATCTGGCTGTGGGAAAGGGAGGAGATTCCTCAACACTTGGAGAATCAAGGGAGCGTTGTTACATTGACTCTGATAGCCTTTGGAAGGTCTAGGTATTTGGTAAGCAGATGTTGATGCTCTGAACAGAATGTAGACAGGATGGAGAGAATATATTAACTAGCAGGTGGAATGTGGTCCTGGGGTGGAAGCCTGTTGGTCTTTGTTGACCTAGATAGATACAGAAGGAATCTGGGTGAAGATGCACAGCTGGTCAAATGAGACAGGATGGTGTCTGCTGATAACAAGTGGCCTGGTCTGACTCATGCCTGATCTTCTGAGGATCCCTTGAATCTAACAGGAGAGGACAGTATTGGAAGAGAGACTAGACTGATAGTAGGCAGAACCATCAAATACAAACAGAAGGGAGAACAGGAAATCAGTGTAGACTCTGCTAATATCACCTAGCTTTTCCCCATGTTCTCCCCTGCTCCAACTACTGACCTCGGTTTTCCTTTAAGTCCCAACTAAAATCCCATCTTGTGTAGGGAACCTTTTCCACTCCCTCTTAAATCTAGTGCCTTCCCTTTGTTAGTCATTTCCTATTTATCTTGTATATAGCTTGCTTTGTATATAGTTGTTTACATGTTGTGTCCCCCTTACATGGTTAGCTCCTTGAGCACAAGAGCTGTCTTTTACCTTTTTGTATTCAAAGTGCTTAGCACAGTGCCTAGCATGTGCTTAATGTTGATTGATTGCCATAGAGATGCGAAGTCAAAGAACATCAAATTCAGAGACCAGAGAAACCGAGTTGAATAGCATTTGCCACAATGTGGTGAGAAACCCATTAATTCACAGTGTGATCATTTGCCATATTTAAGATTATAGAATTTTAGAACTGGAATGAGTACTAGAAATTGCCTAGTCCAGTCCTTTCATTCTGTGGATGAGAAAGCTGAGGTTGAAAGAAGTGAAGTGGCCTGCTCAGGGTCACAAAGGTAGTAAGTGGCAATGCCAAGTTTTCTGAGTCTAGGTCTATTTCTTCCATAAGTGTTCTCCACACACACAGCCTCCTCACCATGTTATTTTATATGGGTACAACTGGTCATTGCTTTTAAATCTAAAGCAGATTTAAGGAAGTTTCAGAAGTTACCTTGAGAGGGGTGGCTAGGGAAGTGTTCTGGAAGAGTTGGTTAGTGCTATCAGCCAGAGTTTTTGTGGATCATCTATTTAGATGTGGAAGAGACCTTAGCTTGAGTTGTACAACTTGATGCATCCTGTGCTTTAGGGGGCAGCTAGGTAGTGCAGTGGATAGGGCACTGGACTTGCAATCAGCCTCATTTTCCTGAGTTCAAATCTGGCCTCAGACACTAGCTATGTGACCCTGGGCAAGTCACTTAATCCTGTTTACCTCAGTTTCCTCATCTGTGAAATGAGCTGGAGAATGAAATGGTAAACCACTCCAGTATCTTTACCAAGCAAGAAAACTCCAAAATGGGGACACAGAGTTGGATATGACTGAAAAGACCGAACAATATGATTTATAGACGGTGAATATAGGAGGGAAAAATAATTTCCTATTGCCAAAGGAGATTGGCTTCCTCATTAGGCAGTTTCCCCTCAGGAGAGTGGCTGACCACTTGTCAGGCGTGTTGTAGAGATTTCTCCTCAGGTACTGGTGGTCCTAGATGATCTCCTTGGGTTCTTTTTTTAGCTCTGAGAGTCTGCTCAGGTGTGAATTCAACCCTCTCTGCCCCCACCTATGATGAGATTACTACCTTTGTTGATCTTAGGCAAGCAATTTAATGTAATTAGACTAGAAATTCAGGGTCTCAAACTTTTGGCACTTCGGGCCCTTTCAGCAGTCATGACCTGTAATTTAAGAAGTGCTGGACCAGATAATCTCAGGGGTTTCTGTCAGCTTTAGATATCGAATCTTACAATGCTTAAATAGTCCAGACACCACCTTAACGAAGTGCTCTACTTCCCTGGACAGAGTAGGAGAAGGGGAACAAGAACAGAAAAAGGATGTGTAGCCTTTGAGCATGTTGAAGGGTTGTCCTTTGTTCTTGAAGAGGAGGACCATGGCATCAAGGAAATGATGACATGATTTGCAATTTACTTTGAGTGAGGGAGGGAGGTACAAGGTCACTGGCCTCACTTTCTCCTCAGCCTTCTGGGTCCAGTGACCTGATATTCACCAGGACTACTGGAGATGGCCCAGGATGCAATGGGAGGCACTGGTCCTCAGGGGAGCAGGGTGGCATTGTGGAAAGAACATTCATGCATTTGAATCCTGGCTCAGACCTTGACCAGCTGTGTCTTTGAGCAAGTTAATTAATATTTATGAGCCTTGCATTTCCCATCTCTACTATGGGAAGAATACTCTGCCTGACCTATCTCTCACTAGGTGATTCTGGGAAATGCTTTGTAAACTGGGCATGCCATTTGGTATGAACTAATATTATTGTCATTCTCATGATACTGGTGATGAATATTTGGCCTTGGGTGGAAGAGGCCCCTAGATGTCAAATAATGAGACAGTAGTCCTGGGAGTACTAGCTTTATTTGGTTCTAGAAGTCAGGGGAAGAATAAATTCTCCTGCTCCCCAGTTTTCTGCCTTGGACTAAGTTACTGAGAATAGTGCTCTGAGCTAAGTCTCTGCCTGCTCATAGTTTTCAGAATGGCCCTGAGGAACTGCCCCTGTGTTCCCTGGGGTTTCCTTGTTCTTGAGCCAGGGAGGAAGCTGACTGCTTGGAAACAGCTGCATTTCCTTGTGAGATTGTATGTGTGAAATCCACAGTCTTCATTCAGTCATTCACTTGGCATGTACTGAGAATCTGCTACACATCAAAGGTGAACTTTGACATATAGTCGCAGTGTGACCTTGGTCAAGTCACTTTCCTCTCTGTCTCTGCAAACAGGGATTAGAACTGGCCTTGTGATTTCAGTGCTGTAAGGAGTTGCCAAGTGAGGAAACTTCCTTTAACACCGGAGTCACTTACAATTTTAGAGAATTGCCTGGGGCACTGGAAGTGGGTAAATAAGTGGTGTCAGAGGGCTTAGGTTCAAATGCAGGCTAATTATCATTTATTTGTGTGACCTAGGCCAATAATTTCCCATCCCGGAAGCTCTTCTGGAAGGTGGTAAAGTGGAATTAAAATAGTCCTTTCAATTCTAAATTTTAGGATTATATTTTCTAGGACCCATTTCATGCTCTGTAAAATGGGGAGGGTCAGAAAATCTTTCTCACTGTAGAAAATCTTTCTCACTAGAAAATCTTTCTCACTGTAGCTTTAAGGGACCATAGGAATCATTTAGGCCAACCTCTTCACTTTACTTTAAAGATGCTGCAACTGAGGACCAAAGACAGGTAGGCTTTAGCAAAGACCACACAGCTCCCTAGTCCCCAAGTGAGGATTCAAACCAAAGTCTCCTGACATGGAGTCTATGGTATTTCTGCTACCTTCTACGAGCTCTCCCCGGTCCTTGCTTAATGCCACTTCTTTCGCTCTGAGATCGCCTCCAATTTATCCTGCATATATCTTGTTTATACTTAGTTATTTGCACGTTAACTCCACTAGATTGTGAGCTTCTTGAGGGAAAGAATTATTTTTGTTTCCCTTCCCCCCTTTTTAATCTGCAGTATTTAGCATAGTGCCTAGTACATAGTAAGCACTTAAATGCTCATTGGTTCAACTTAATTACTTTGTAATAGAAAATTGTGAGTTTGATAAGGGGGGGAGTTTTGCCTTAAGGCAAACTGGAGCTTGAATTATCATCCAAGCCAAGGAAATGTGGTAGGGAAATCATGTCCACTTAAGATGACTTCATAGGATTTGTAGCTGGAAGGGGCCTAATGATCATGTAGTCCAACCTTGTCATTTTACAGATGAGAAAACACTTTCAGAGAGGTTAAGTGAACTGTCCAGGGTCACACAAATAGTAAATAACAGAACCAGGATTTAGAACCCCAGCCCCCAAATTCAGTGCTCATTCTAGTATTCATGCTGGCTTCCCAATCTTTAAAGGGTACGATCTGTAATGGAGGTAAAGAAATTAGTGAGACAAAGTCTTTTCACTCTGGTTGGAAAGGGTTAATATTTAATTTGGCTCTGGTCAAGAAGGGGGAAACAGAAGTTTCAAGAGATTGAAGAATCTGAGTTGATAGGGCAGGAAGAGCTACTTCCTGCAGACATCCTGCATGCAGAGCAGGGCTGGCCTTAGGTCTGCTTGGGAGAAGGAAAATGCCTGGCCTCTATGGTTTTTTGAGCAGAACTGTGCTTTCATTGAGTATAGGGAACTTCATCAATGCAGAACAACGCCTGCTCTGCAATTAACTCTGCGGAGAGTCCCCTGGGGGGTACTGAGAGGTTAAGAAATGCCTAGAGTCACATAGCTATGTGTCTCAGCATAGTGTCAGCCATCGGAGTTGAACCCAGGTATCCCAGACCCCAGCTCTCTATGCATAACTCCATGCAGCCTGATGTAGCCCACCTTATATGCTATGTAGAAAAGGCAGTGATAGAAGGTGCCAGGGTCTAGTGTCCCTTGGCTGTGGAGTGAAGACGATAAATCCACTTCAAACCATGCCTTTTGTGTCTCCCGGGCCCTGGCCCTGATACTTTGCCTTACCTGTCAAATGAATCCATTGGATTAGATGATCTCTTCTGTCCCTTCTAGCTTGGAGCTCTTGGAATCCCCCATATATAATCAGAAAAGATTTTGTTTACTGAGGTCCTTCCTCAGTGCCTCATCAAGATGTGGAAGGAGACAATGATTGTCCAAGCACTGGTTCTGAAGTTGGAGGACATGTTTTCAAAGTCTATTTCTTTTTTTTTTTCCTTTTTTTGGAGGGGAGAAGGCTAGGCAATTGGGGTTAAGTGACTCACCCAAGGTCACATGGCTAGTGAGTGCTAAGTGTGTGAGGCTACTATGTGTTAAGTGTCTGAGGCTGGATTTGAACTCAGCCTCTCCTAACTCCAGGGCTGGTGCTCTATTCACTGTGCCACCTAGCTTCCCCTCAAAGTCTATTTCTGAGGTTTACCTGTGTGATCTTGGGCAAATCACTTAACCTCTCCGGGCCTTGGTTTTCCCCCTATATAAAATGAGGGTGCTGGCTTAGACAATCTCTGGGCTTCCTTCTAGCTCAAAATCTATGATCTTGAGCCAGTGGAGCATAAGCATTAACAAGAATAAACAAGCTTAGAAAGACTTCATTGAGGACTGAGCCAGGGATTGAATCTGCGATTATCATCTAAGTTACCAGTCTAAGTAAGCATTAATTGTACAAAGAAAAGTAGCCATTAGGTGATGAATTTTTCTGTTCATTGCAACTCACAAAGTCTTTTCTTTTTTTCTTTTCATTGCAACTCACAAATCTAGGCAGAGGAAGTACCTTAAGGATTCAAAAGATCAATAGATCATCAAGCATTGATTAATAAAGAAAAAAATGACCCCTGCCATTAAAGGAATTACATTCTCCTTGATCATGTGTATAAGTATTTACGAGATAAATTCAAGATACTTGGGGGGGGGGAGGTTGGAGGAAGGGCATGAATAGCTGGAAAGGGAGATGAGGAAGGTATTCATATAGGATATGGTGTGTGAGCTGAACTTTGAAGGAAACTAGGTCTTCTTGGGTGCAGAAGTGAGGAAGGAGAAAATATTTAGGGCCAAAATGAAGTTCTTCCTGATGAAGAAAACTATAGGAATGGAATAATACTACTGGATAAGGAGCCAGGAGACTTGGGTTGAAATCATAGCTCCAATCTTTACTAGAAGTCTGACTCTGGGCACATCACTTCCAACTCTTGCCTTATTTGACAATTTGTCCTATCTTGTAACATTATTGCTTTTGGCTTCTCTTCTTCCAGATTATCATTTACTTCTGTTAATTTTTGTTCCCAGGCAGTTGTTCTTTCTTGCTTCTTTAAGTGGTTTGCCATTATGGATTCAAGTTTTCTCTTCTACTGATTATTCTTGCTATGTAGGCTATATATTCTGCTTTCATAATTTTCATTTGCCTTTTAAACCATTCAAGAACATCCTGCTGTGGTTTTTTATTTTTTATTTTTTAAAGCAATTGGGGTTAAGTAACTTGCTCAAGGTTACACAGCCAATTATTTTGTGTGGGTGCTAAGTAGCTGAGGCCTGAACTGATCCTGGGTCTCCTGACTCCAGGGCTGGCGCTCTTACTCACTGTGCCATCTGGCTGCCCCCGCTGTGGTTCTTTACTCTCTTGAGAATTCAGAGTCCATTGCCTCATCAGGTGTTGATTCATTTTCCTTTGTCTTGTAATATTTATTCATAGATATCTGGAACTTATCTGAAGATGATATTTTTTTTTCCTGCTGGTTTATCTGCTTATGCTCAAGTTCTTTGACTTGTTTTCTTCCTCCTAAGAATTTTGGTAATTTAAGTCTTTTCCCTTTATATTCCCTATCACTATCTGACTCTTTATCTATTGATGGCAATTTCCCTGAGAGCTGGACCTTAAAGCTGTCTCAGACTCCTTCCACACTGAGAAAAGGGAAGTTCACATTTTACTAGCTTTGGTCTCTGCCTTAAGTGACTTCTAGGGGTAGAGCCATAGCTGAATGCCAGACCCCTTACCTAAAGGCCTAGTGGGGCACCACATACATGCTGGCACTCTGCTGCAATTCACTCTGTTCCTAAGTTTTCTGACTGAACTCTATTGTACCGCTGCATCACACTGCCCTTCAAGCCAGAATAAGCTTCTGCCTTTTGTTTTCATACAGGCTACATGTAGAAAGTCAGAGCTGAGTTCTGTTGCAACTCATGTAGCCCTGCCAGAGTATAGGTACTGAGTGAACCAGGTTAGGGGGTGGGGATAGAAGGCGTAGCCTTCTTTTTAGGGTTGTCTTTAGGGTTGTTTAGTGGTGTCTTTAGACAATGGAGGCAGCTGAAATTGCTTGTCTCTTACACATAATTCTTATTTTGGAGAGGTTCCAAAGAGACTTCCAGAGAAAGTGCTTAGTCTGCCATCTTATGGGTCACATGACCAAAAGTCCAACAATTGTACTGTCTCAGAGGGATGTAACTACAAATGAATTCAAATTTAGCCTCAGACACTTACCATCTGTGTGACCCTGGGCAAGTCACTTAACCATGTTTGCCTCAGTTTCCTTATCTGTAAAATGAGCTGGAAAAGGAAATGGCAAATCCCTCCAGTATCTTTGCCAACAAATCCGATGTGGGGTCACCAAGAGTCAACTATACAACTCAATATATATACAACTCAATAACAACAACACATCTTAAGTACAGGGACCGTTTTGTTTTTCCTTATATGCCCTGTGCCTAGCACAGGGCTAGGAATGTAGTAGGTGCTTATTAAGGGCTTATTGATGGATTGATTGGGTTCTTTGGTATCAATAACCAGAAGAGAGTAGGTGAGAAGAAAGAGAAGAGGGAGAAGTGAGCAGAAGCTGAGAGGTACTAATTACTCTGACAGTTGTCTCAAGATCTTAGGAGACTCTAAGGTCAATCATATGACATGGTAGTTAAAAA
>NW_027186372.1:2933711-2957108 GCF_028583685.1 Petaurus breviceps papuanus
ACTCACAGCAACCACCCAGCGTCCTGGAAGTGCGCTCCCAGCAGCTCCGGCCCCTGGCAGTCCTCAGCAGGAGTCCTTAGCAGAAAGTCCTGCTCCCAGCAGCTCCGGCTGCTGGCAGTGCTCCGCTGGGGTCCTAACTCAAAAAAAAAAAAAAAAAAAGGCAACCGCCACCAACTGCCAACCGCAGGACCGTTAGCTCGGCTTTTCACTTTCTCTTGCTCTGCTACGTCAGCACGTACATTAATATTGGCTTAATTTCCAGAACAAGGAGGTCCTCATTTCTATCCTTTTCCCTCCCTATATGCTCATTTCTGGAAGTCACATTTTAGCAAGGGTGTTGGAGGCAGCCCAGTGAATAGAGCATTGGGCCAGGAGTCATGAAGACCTGAGTTCAAGTCTTGACCACAGAAGAACCTGCAAAATTTTCATCACACCTACTAATGGACAGCAGAAGCAGCTAGATGGCTCAATGGATAGAGTGCTGGACCTGGAGTCAGGAAGCCTGGAATTCAAATTTGGCCTCAGACACTTACTAGCTGTGTGACCCTGGGCAAGTCCCTTCACCTCTTTTTGCCTTAGTCCACTGGAGAAGGAAAAGACAAACCACCCCAGTATCTTAAAAAAAAAAAAGGCAGGATGAAGGTGGAGGTGGAAGGGGGATACCTGGCATACAGCAAGCACTTAAATGTTTACTGATTTGTTGAGTGACTGACAGGTAATCAAGATATATAGGAAATTAACACAACAATACCTCAATACATAAGACCTCAAAGGAGTACATATTATACTCAATAACAGTTATAAGCCATATGAAATATTGCTCCAAATTTCTACCAAAAAGATATAAAAAGTGAAACAACTGAGGTTTTACCTCATATCCAGCAAATTGGCAAAGATAACAAAAGATTGGAATAGTCACTATGGGAAGTGCCTTGTGAAAAGAGACACATTCATACCCTCTTGGTGAAAGTGAATTGGGCCAACCATTGTGGGAATGTAGGGAGACTGAGATGCCCAATGTCACCTTTGATCTAGACTCTATTGCTGTGCATACAGCCCACTGAGGTCAAACATAGAGGAAAAAATTTCCATATACACAAAATATTCAAAATAGGACTTTTCAAAGTGGTAAAGAATTGGAAACAAAGTTAAGTCATAATTTTGGAATTTCTACACAAATTGTAGTATATAAACATAACAGTGATAGAATATTATATCATAAGAAAAGATGAATATGAAGAACTTCCCTAGAGGTTTCAGGGTGGAGTCTGAATGATTACTTAGCAAGAATGTAGTAGACAACAGTCCTGCTCTGGCATCATTTTCTTTTTCTTTTTTGCTTTTTGGAGGGGGAAAGGCAAGGCAATTGGGGTTAAGTGACTTGCCCAAGGTCACACAGCTAGTGCGTGCTAAGTGTCTGAGGCCGGATTTGAAACCAGGTCCTCCTGACTCCAGAGCTGGTGCTCTCTTCACTGTGCCACCTAGTCGCCCCTCTGACATCATTTTCAACCCTAAGATTCTATAATTCTGCATTTGCAGCCTCCATAGCTGAGGCCATCAAGCTTCCCTCCTGAGTAGCATGTGCCCAGCCTCTTCAGCCCTACCCTGTGCTTAGGGAGCTATTGCTGTTCCCTGACCAGGCTCCTTCACTGTCTGCATCCTATGTCAGGGGCACTTTCTCTGGATGGAAGGAGGGGGATCCCAAACAAAAACTCTGGTCCCCTCGGCCTCTTCCTTGTCACTTGCCCAGGGGTCTGCCATCAGGAACCAACCATCACCATCAACTTGTATCTTTTGCCTTTTTATTTTTTTTAAGTGCTGGAGCAGCTCCTTCCTGAGCTTACGGGACTGCTTAGTCTTCTGGACCATGAGCCCCTGAGTGAAGCTGCCTTGGAGAAGAAAGTGGCTGTCTCAGACATTTTGAAGAACCTACAGCCTCTTTCAGGTCAGTCCACCTTCCTCTCTGCCTGTGAAATCTCCCCAGCCAAACAGCTCCTTCCTCCTCATAATTGAGGCTGTCTCATTAATCAATGTGCTGGCTCAGCAAATAATCACTGGGCATCTTCAAGAGCCCAAGGGCATATGGAAAATCATTGTGGAGATGGGTTTCAAGTTGGGCTTTAAAAGATGAGTAAGTGGAGAAGGGCGAAGGGCCAGCTTCTAGGTGTCAAGATTAAAATGAATCAGAAGGAGAGTAAAGAAGTGTTCAGAGGATAGTCTGGTACTCCTGTATCTGGGGCATCGAATGATGGAGGAGAGTCAGGGCTAGAATGCCACTAGAGGAATCTGAACCTTACTTGATAAGCCGTAGGGAATCATGGAAGATTTTTGACGATAGCATTAATGTGATCAGATCTACGCCCATGAAAAAGTATTATTCTGACTGGGTTGTGAAGGATAAGATTTCAACAAATAAGCATAGGGGTGGGAAGACCCATTAGGAAGCTATTACAATAATCCAGATGGGAGATGAAGAGGATATATCTGCTAGAATAGTACTGATGAAAATCCTGAAGAAACGGATGGGAGGGATATGGCAGAGGCAGAATCTGTAATTTGGTAACTGATGAGGTTTGGATGATGAGTCAAAGTTACCATTCAGCTGCCAACATGGAAATAGGGAAAGAGAGAGTGATGGTGACATACACGGTTCTCTAGGCCTTGGGGCTACTCAGAGGTATACGCCGCATGGCCTGGCCCGGCCTGTGAAGGGCCTTATTCTATGCCATGTCTTGATTTTATATCTTCTGCTACAGATTATCTAGCTTCTAGTCTCCAGCATAGAGCAGTTTCCCCCTTCCTCTCCCAGAATTGTAAACTAAAAATAGATCATGAAGGATCTCACCATTATACCTTTTATGACCATTCTTTAATTTCAGAAGGTCTCTTGAGATGTGCTGGTCTGCTTCGTTCGTGGGCTCAGTCCTTCCAGGTCCAAATGATGGATTCTAACTGGGAAGGCCCCGTTCTGGGTCTCAGGTTTTTTCTCTTCTATAAAGTGAAGAGTTGGGCTTCAATGGTCTCTGAGGTCTTTTCCTTCTCTAAACTCTGTTACTTCTAATAAACCCAGTGAAATGAGATCCCTACCATTTACTGTCTTGCTGAGCAATGACCTTCCTCTCTCAACTGAAGGAATACTTTAGAGGACCAGCTAATTCAGTTTCTCCATCACCTCAAAACACAGTACCCCAAGAATTGGCCAAGACATGCCCATTCTTCACAGTCCCTGCTCTCATAGATAAAAAGGAGTAAGACTGTGATATATCAAATAATAGCTTCCATTTAGTCAGCACTTTACAGTTGGCAGGGCAGTTTCCCAATAGGGTAGGATAAATAGAATACCAATTAGAATAGGTTTCATTATTCTTATTTTTCACATGAGTAAATTGAGGCCCAGAAGCAGAAAAAAAAACAGGTTACTGTTCTATGGGGTTCAGTTTATCATATATATATATATATTTTTTAAAGCAATTGGGGTTAAGTAACTTACTCAAGGTTACACGGCCAGTTATTTCTGGGTGTGGTGCTGCGTATCTGAGCCTGGATTTGATCCCCAGGTCATCCCGACACTGGAGCCGGTGCTCTTACTCGCTGAGCCACCTGGCCGCCCCTAAGCAATTGGGGTTAAGTAACTTGCACAAGGTTACACGGCCAGGTGTTTCTGGGTGGGTGCTCAGTGTCTGAGCCCGGATTTGATCCCCAGGTCATCCCGACACTGGGGCTGATGCTCTTACTCTCTGTGCTACCTGGCCGCCCCAGTTTATTATATTTAGAAAGAAGAAAAAACTAAAGGGAGATATATATGTCTTCATATATTTGACTGTTATGTGGAACGGGTTTCAATTTACTCTGCTTGGCCTCCAGAGCAGAGACAGCATCAGAGAGTAGAAGCTAATGAAATATGAGGGAGCACAGTCTCTAGTTGTGTGAGCTTGAGTGAGTCACTTAACCTTTAAGCCTCGGTTTTCTCACCTCGGTTAGTAATAGTACTGATCTTACAGAGTCATGGTATTTATCACATAAGATAATGTAGGATAGAGGGCTTTATAAACATTAAAGTGCTGGGTCAAGGTGAGCAATTATTATAATTCTTTTGACTCTCTATAGGGGTAAACATCCTATTAGAGCTGCCCAAAAGTGAAATGACATTGCCTTCAGCAGTAATAAATTCTCCATCACTGAAGACAAGGTCTGTGAGTGGAGTCTGGATGACTGCTTAGGAGGAAGAAGATTCCTGCTTAGGCTTGGGTCTGGACTTAATGACCCTTTGAGGCCCCTTCTCGCTCCCATACCCTCCCAGCACTTGGCAAACAGAGGCAAGACTTGAGCCCCAGGTATCCTGATTCAAAGATGGAAGCATCTTTTCTAGGATACCAAGTCAGGCCACCTCTGGTTAAAGGAATGTATGTGTACTCAGGTCTGGTCTTACGCAACAAACTAAAATCATAGACACCTAGAATGTCATTGCTGAAACGGGCCTTAGAAAGTATTTTAACGAATCCTCTCATGTTACATTGGGGAAACTGAGGCCTAGAAAGGAAAAATCACAGGCACCAAAAGGTACATTATTGACAGTAAGGACTGGAACCTAGTTCTGCAGTGTGTTTTCCACTGCACTAGGCCATTTCCATCCCTCTAAACCCCCTGTGTCCTATTTGTCTGTCTGATCCCTGGTAGATGTGGAGGGAGGGTTTCCTAACCTTATTCAGAGTCTGGAGGGGAGCCTCTAACTCTTAGCCTAAGGCAATAGTGAGAGGACTTCCTCTTCTTTGACCATTTACCCTTCTTTGCAGGAAAGGAGATATCTTATATGTATATGAACACAGCAGACTTGCACTCTGGACCTAGCTTTGTGGAGTCTCTTTTTGAAGAATTTGGTATGTATTTCATGCACATAACTCTTGCCTCCCTCTGTGGCTCCCTGAAATGCCTGGGTAGTACCTGCCTTATCCTTTGTCTAAGAGTATGTCAGAGACAAGTCAGAGCTGAGAAGGACCATAGAGATAGCCAGTTCTAACCCTTTCATTTACAGAGAAAGAAAGTGATGCTGAGAAGCTCAAGTGACTTGTCCAAAGTTACATAGCAAGTCAGCAACAGAACCAGCCTTAGAAGCCCAGGCTTCTGGCCTCAAGTTAAATGTTCTTTTTATTACATAGCACTCCTTGTGATTAGCATCTAACCATTTGAAAGAGTAGGATGAATTCAGGATTTTTAGACATGTTTTTTAGGACTCAAGGAAACTTAGGTTGAGTTTGAAAGAAGAATGGGTATTTATTTGGTTCACCTCAGGGTAAACTGAGGGACAAATATTGGAGCAGCTCAAAGAACCCTCACCTAAAGAGTCAAGAAGTGTCTTTGGAGTCAGAGGACTTCAGTTCATACCCTGCCTCTGACCCTACCTTCATGACTATGTACCAGTAACTGAAGCCAACCATTCCCTGGGTTTCACTTCCAGCTCATACAAGGCCTTGAGTACCGTGTTCGGCATACAAAGATTGACTGAAAAAATAATAACATTTACATAGTGTTTTAAGGATTATAAAGAGATTTCTGAACAATTCTGAGGGGTAGGTATAATATAGCCCCTTCTTTCAAGCACTAGCAATAGAATGGGAGTTTACATTCAATTCCAAGTAGAACAGAAAGGGACTGGTGTGTGTGTGTGTGTGTCTTTGGTATCGCCATGCCTTAGCTCTATAAGTCTGGCACATGGTAGGCAATTAATACACGTTAGTTGATTGTTGATTGATTAAACATATGCAAAAATCACTGTATTACAAAGGAAAATGAGATCAGAGAAAAGTAAAACATTCTAGGCAGAGTGTTAGGAGAATCCACCAGGGGGAAAGATAATTTTACTGGGATTTATGGAGGGGCAGAGTTGCTCCTTAGAAAAGATAATACTTGATTTGGACCTTGGAAAAGGGGAAAGACTTCAATACACAGAGATAGGGGGTTGGGAATCCATTTCTAGGCTTTGGTGGGGGCAGTGTGATCAGACATAAGAGATGGGAGAGAATGGGTTGGAGGGTAGACCATGTGGCTGTAATATAGAATATATGAAGGGGAGACATAGCTATGGTGGAATACAAATGCTTTCATTAGTTGATTCAACAAAGCTTTTTTTTTTTTTCAGAGAGCTGTATTTGGTGCTAGAAGAAATAAAAATTTAGATAAGGCATGGTCCCCATCCTTAAGATGCTTATAGCTATGGTTTAGTGGGAGGATAAGATGTAAAGATGCAATCCTAACTATATAATTATAATAATTATTATAATATAGATATGCTATTATAACAATAACTATATTATAAGTATTATAATATGATAACAACTATTATAATATTTGTTGTATTATATGTTACATGCTTCAGTGAGGCATGCTAACCGTCTCCTGACAGAGAGCTGAATTTTTTAAGGTTGCAGACTGAGTCATATTATTTTTTGGGAATGGCCAGTGTTGGAATTTGTTTTGATTTCTTATGCATATTTGTTGCAAGAGTTTTCTTTTTTTTTTTAATTGAGGGAAGTTGGAGGAAGAAAAATAGATTTGTTAATTGAAGAAAAAATAAAATTGGCAAGGTACAAAACAAATTATGTGAGATCAAAGATGGAAAGTCTTTCTAAAGGTCAGGGAAGCCTTCATGAAAGATGTGACATTTTATCTGAGATTTAAAAGACGGAATTCATACCAGGCTCAATCTCTGTCTAATGGTCTGAATCTTCCCTAGACTGTGCGCTGAGCAACCTTCAGAACATGCATGAGGATGACGACAGAGACAGCCTGGAGCCAGCAACGGGCCCGTTCCCAAGAAAAGTGAGTTAGGGACTGGAGTGATTTTGGTGCTGGTCTCTCCCTTTGACAGTAACGATGGACCCTAGTTCTGTCTTTGGGAGTAGGGCTAGCTGCGTCAAACCTGAACTCATAGTGTCTCAGAGCTAGAAGGGCGACCAAAAGGCACCTAATCCAACCCATGCCAACCTGAGCAAGAGTTGCCTCTCCGATGTCCCTGACAATCGATCGATCATCTTGAAGATTTCCAGGGATGGGAAGCTTACTATCTCCTAAGGTGGCCCATCCCATTTGGAGACCACTTTATCAGGAAGTTATTTTTTACACTGAGCCGAAGTCTTTTTCTTTGCAGTTTCCAGTCATTGTTCCTACTTCTGCCCTATGGGACCAAGCAGAATGAGCGTAATTCTGTTTTTTAAGTTGAAAGCCCTATAAGCACTTTAATGCAATTAACGTCTTTCCTTCCACCCCCTCTTATTTTTTCCAGGCTAAATGTTCTCAGTTCCTCTCAGCAGACTCTCTGAGACACGGCAAAGTCTCCAGTCCCCTCATCATCCTGGCCCTCCTCTGGGCTATGTGGGAGTTTGTCCACTTCCTTTTGAAGGAAAGAAGTGATGCCTGGAGTGGAACACAATACCCTATATGGAGTCTGACTCGGGCAGAGGACTGCAGATTTAGTGATTTAATCCTTGATTCTTTGTGGCACAGTGGATAGAGTGCCAGGCTGGAAAAGTCAGGAATACTTAGCCTCCTGAGTTTAGATATGGCCTCAGACTCTTATTAGCTGTGTGACCCTAGCCAAGTCACTTAACCTTGTTTATCTCAGTTTCTTCATCTGTCAAATGAGCTGGAGAAGGAAATGGCAAATCACTCCAGTATCCATGAGGAGTGGACACTACAAAAACAAAACAAGATTCTCAATACAGTTCTTATGTTAATGTAGCTTGAACTCAGCATAGCTTTTTTAGCTATCATGTCACACGGCTGGCTTTTGTTGAGTTTGCAGTTCTTTAAGACCCTGAGAATATTTTCACAGGAACTATTTTCTGACCAATCTTTCCTTGTCCTATTCCCACACTCTCTATAAGGGGCAGCTCTGAAATCCTCCCATGGAGATGCTGTGATTCCATGGACCTGAGCTCTCCTCCCATTTCATAGAGTTTAATCTTTAGGCTGAAGGGTTATATTTACCTTCTACCTACTTTGGCCCTGTGACCTTGGACAAATCATTTCCCCCTTTCTTGAGCTTTTGTTTCCTCATTTGTTGGGTGGGGATATTAATCCCTACCCTGCCTTCCTCACAAGGTAATTGTGAAGACTCAGAGGATCTTTGGCAAAGACTTTTGTAACTAACTATAAAGGCCTCTAGAAATAGAAACTTTTTTTTATCATTTTTTAATTTACCTGGGGATGGATGTGTTGTGAAAACAGGGGCTCCCTGGAGATGGAAGGCCATGATCCAGATGAATAACCATATCAGAGCAGTAGAACGTTCCTGGGACTGGGAGCTGGGAGATCGGGGTAGTCCTTGGTGCAGTCACACTATGTGACAGTGAGTGAATCACTTCCTCTCCCCAGGCCTTCGGTTTCTATTCCATAAAATCAGTGTCATCTCTAAATTCCTTCCCAACCAGTGCCTTCACTCTTTTGTTTCCTGTTTATCCTGCATATAGCTTGTTTTGTATGCATTTGTTTTCACATTGCATTTTCTTCCCCACTCGATTGTAAGCCTCTTGAGGGCAGCAATTTTTTCTTCTTTTTGTATCCCTATTGTTTGGCACAGTGCCTAGCACAGTGTAACTGCTTAATAGATGGTTATTATTTGGTTGATTAATTGATCCCTAATGTGCCAAGGTCCTGCCATTCCTGACACCAAGTTCTAAATTTGCATTGGGGCTGGCATTCCCATCACCTATCATCTCCCCCCTCTGTCATGTCAGTCTCCTTTTCTTTGCTTATATTATCTTAATCTTTATTTTTTCCCTTTAGTCATCAGATCTTCCTCCGCCTCTTCCCACTAATCCTCCTCCGGAAGATGACTATGAAGAAGCCCTTCCTCTGGGTCCAGGCAAGACGCCTGAGTACATCAGCTCTCACAGTGAGTCCACTAGGTGGTGAGGGGGGTCAGAGACATGGAGAGAGAATAATGGGTAGTGATATTAATAGAATGGTAGCGACTGGACCTATGATTTCAAGGGAGATACTATATGAGGGGACTCCATCTACTAATGCAGGTCAGTACCTTCTCTGCAACTTAAACTCTTGAGAGTTATTTAAATCACTGAGAAGTTGAATGGCTTTGCCAAGGGGTCACATAGCCACCGATTTTTCATTCATTTCTAGCTTGAGAGGTTAATGCCCAAATAATAGATACGCATCATTTTTAGAAGTGGTTTTCTCTATCAGTTTCTCATGATTTTATTGGTGTAAATATAGAAATGTTGAAGGGGAGGAATAGAATAATTCCAGAGCAGTTCGTGTCAGTCTATCGTGTTTTTCTCTAAGAGCATCTTGCTCATCATTTCTTTTTTTCTTATTTGAAAAGCCACCAGTCTCCATCTCATTTTATTTTTTTCATATTAAACATATTTTCACATTAGTCACATTGTAAAAGAAGAATTAGAACCAGTGGGAGGAACCACAAGAAAGAAGAAAAAAAGAGCTGCTTATAAAGTACAATAGTATTCCATTATAATCATATATTACAACTTGTTCAGCCATTCCTCAATTGATGGGCATCCCTTCAATTTCCAATTCTTTGCCACAACTAAAAGAGCTTCTGTAAATATTTTTGTATACATAGGTCCTTTTCCTTTTTGTTTTTTATCTCTTTGGGATATAGACCAATAGTGGTATTGCTTGGTCAAACGATGGTTTTATAGCCTTTTGGGCATAGTTCCAAATTGCTTTCCAGAATAGCTGAATCAGTACACAACTTCACCAGTAGTCCATTATTGTTTTAATTTTCCCACATCCCCTCCAACATTTGTCATTTTCCTTTTCTGTCATATTAGCCAAGCTGACAGGCATAAGGTAGTACCTCAGAGTTGTTTTAATTTGCATTTCTGTCATCAATGGTGACTTAGAACATTTTTTCATACAACTATAGATAGTTTTGATTGCTTTGAAAACTACCAGTTCATATCCTTTGACCATTTATCAACTGTAGAATGGCTCTTATTTCTATAAATGTTTTCTATGTTTGAGAAATGAAGTCTTTATCAGAGAAGCTCACTACAGTTTTTTTCACAGTAATGATTGCCAGCTGCGTATTTCCTCCAATCATCCTGTTCGTTCTTGTTCTCTCTGTCTCTGTTTCTCTCTTTCTCTTTTCACCCTGTCCATTCTCAAAAGTGTTTTGCTCCTGATTTTTACCTACCCCAAACTGCCCTCCATTCTGTCAGCTTCCCCCCCCCCCCCCCCCCCCCTCCCCACCCCTCTCTCTTTCCCCCAATTCTTATCCCCATCCCTTCCTACTTTCCTGTATGGTAAGACAGAGTTCTACACCCAATGGAGTGGGTATATTATTCCCTCTTTGAGCCAATTCCAATGAGAGTAAGATTCATGTGCTTCTCTCCCCACCTCCCTCATTTTCCCCTCCACTATAAATTCTCTTTCAGGCCTCCTTTATGTCAGATAATTTATCCCATTGTACCTTTCCCCTTCCCCTTCTCCCAGTGCATTCTTCTTTCTTATCCTTTAATCTTTTTTTTTTTATAATCATACTGTTAAGTTCAATTCACATCTCTGCTTTCTGTCTATGTATACTCATTTTAAATGACCAAGTTTTTAGGAGTTAGAAATATCATTTTTTCCATGTAGGAATATAAAGAGTTTAACCTTATCAAATCCCTTATGTTTTCTCTTTCCTGTTTACCTTTTTGTTTCTTTTGCATCTTGTATTTGAAAGTCAAATTTTCTATTTAGCTCTGTGCTTTTCATCAGGAATACTTGAAAGTCCTCTTTCATTGAATATCCATTTTTCCTTTTTTTTTTTTTAAGCAATTGGGGTTAAGTAACTTGCTCAAGGTTACAGGGCCAGTTATTATTTTTGTGTGGGTGCCGAGTATCTGAGGCCAGAACCAATCCCGGGTCTCCCGACACCGAGGCCGATGCACTTACTCACTGCGCCACCTAGCCACCCCTGAATGTCCATTTTCCCCCAAAGATTATACTCAGTTTTCTGGGTAGGTGATTCTTGGTTATAATCCTAGCTCTTTTGCTTTTCAGAATATGATGTTCCAAGTCCTCTGATCCTTTGATGTAGAAGCTGCTAAATCTTGTGTTAGCCTGACTGTGGCTCCATATTATTTGAATTGTTTCTTTTTGGCTGTTTGCAGTATTTTCTCCTTGATCTGGGAGGTCTGGAATTTGTCTATAATATAACCAGTTGTTAAATATCTGTACTGAAAAAGAAAAAACCCACAATGAACAGGTGAATTCATAAGCAAATTTTGTCAAATACCTCCTCTACTATTTCTCATTCTTTCTTTTGAGTAAACAGAGTTTTCTTGAAATATCATAAATATTACAAATATCAGACTGAAAAAGAAAATTTCCAACTCCATGTATGAATATCTACAAAAATATTAGAATATATATATAATATATTGTATATATAATCTATATATTAGAATGTGTATATATAGTACTTTTAAAAACATCCATTTTGATCAAGTGTGGTTTGTAATTGGAATGCAAGTGAAGTTGAATAACAGCAAAGTGATATAATGTATCAATAAGAAAAAAGCTAGAGTTACATCAGATAGAGGCTGGAATTTCTTTTAAAAATTATTTGTTAAAAACACAAATATAAGGAGAAAACATTTTCCTTAATGCAGTAAAAAATACAAAAGATAGTTTGAAATGATGAGTTCATATATTCAATGGAATAACATAAGAATTCCCATTATAACATTTATAAAACTGGGCTATCTACTTTTTCTACTTCTTTTAATATGATAACAGATGTAACATATAGCAATAAGGCATGAAAAAGAAACGAAAGAAACAAATATTGGAGATGAAAATTAAAATATCTTTATATGCAAATGATATGGTTGTATATTTAGAAACCCAACAACAAAAAATTTTGAAATGAATTACTTCTGCAGAGTGGTTGGGAATAAAATAAACCACAAAATCATTTGCATTTCTATATTCATCCCAACAAAAATCAAGAGACAAAACCACTTCTAATCGTTACAAAATGTATCTATTATTTGGGCATTAGCCCATCATGACATACAAGTATGAAATGAATGAATAAGTGAAAAAAATTTTCAGTGCTAACTGTGTGCCTGCTGGGAATAAAAATGGAAAAGCCAAGACAGTCCCTATGCTCAAGTAGTTTGAAATCTACTAGCAGGAAACAACAGAAAGTTTCAACTGCAAGTGATATGGAAAGACCCATTGAACCTTAGGGTACAGGGGTAAAGCCAATATTAATACATATTCCTACATGGAATCAATAAAGTGACAGCTTCATAATGATCTTGACAGATATTAAAGAGCTCAACATATAGAAAGAAATCCTCCCACTCATGCTTAGGTCAAGAATATATGGGGAAGGGCAAATGGTCAATTCTTTCCAACATTATTAACATAGCTAGAGCAATAAATATATAATCATTAATGTAGTCAATGTAAAGCAGATGAAGTTTTAATGTGTAAACATGATGTCATGTCTTGATATCACCTTTATCAAGTACCAACACCCTTCTGAGTCAGAGTCAGTTACTCAGTGGGCTCAGAAAGTAACCCCAAAATAGTAAGTGAAGAAATTTTCTTAAAACTTCATAACATTGTAATCAACCATCATTTACATTTTATATGGGATGTAATAACATCACTCATTTACTCAGCACATGCTTTAACTTGGATGATTGTAGAGTAGGCAGGACATCTATGGAAAACTGTACACTAGCTGTTTACTATTTATAGACTAAGGTTTCCCAAATCCAACTCTTGTTTGAGTCACTACAAGTCAAAGAGGGAGGGATTTAGGAGAGAGCCCCTATAATGAAACCTAGTTCATGTAAGCCTAGAGTTCAGCATGCTGGACCATGGGTTATAATACTATGCTCAATGATTGGAGAAAGGCTGATGAAATTGTGGTTAATTAACATAACAGTATTATGTATGGTATCATAGAAATGAAAAATATAAAGAATTCTAAGAATTATGGGAAAACATGACAATTAGGCAAAAGGAGGTCAGCAGAACCAGAAGATTAGCAGACTGACAACAATTCTATGAGGGGAAAAAAAGAAAACTCCGTTTTCTAAGTATACAGATGGAGTTATGAAAGGATGCAGAGGATGTTCACTTTTGTGTTTAGTTTAATGTTGCTAAAATTGTACAAATTTGTTATTTCTCTAGTTGATTAAGATATAAAAGATTTGGGGGTTTGGTTGGGTTTTTCCATGTTTGGTTTAGTTTTAATTTTCATTTCTTATAAATATTTTTGTAGTAATAGTAAGATTTTTAAACAAAAACAATTTTTAAAATTGTTCACTGACATAGGAATCAGGAAACCTAGTCCTGAATACTGATTCACCTACGAACTCAGTGTGTGGCCTGGAGCCAGTCCCTTCCACTCCCTGGGTCTCTTTAAGAAGAGAGGACTGGATTGGATGATTTGAGGTCTCTTCCTAATATGACATGCGTGGGTGCCAGTTCAGAGGGATTCAAATGAAACAGAGCAGCTCTAGGTCCACTTTGTCTCCAGGCTCGGTGTCAGGGGAGGAAAGGAAAGGGTCATAATCAGTTCACATCATCAGTACCCTTAAGCTATTACAATTCTTCAGTCTGAAGAACGTACTAGAATTGTCCTCCCACCGAGGAAGCAGCGAGGCCAGGCTCACAACAGCCCCAGGAGTGGGAGAGCCATAGGGTCCGAGAGGGGAGGGACTCAGGAAGAGAGATAGTGGAACCTTTTCCAGGGTGGAAGGCCCCAGTTACGTCATACAGTATCCTTCCTGTCAGATACTGCCTCTGGATAGCGTTGCCAGGTGTCCAGAGGTCTCCTCTCAGAGCAGGGATTGGACACAATCCATTCCCTCTCTTGTTCCCTACAGTATCTACCTCCCACACTTCTCTAACACTGTCTGTGGTCAAACGAAGTCTCTGCTTAGCTTCTTAGCAGTGAATATCCTTGGATTTAAGGGCTCTTGGGTCATAACAGAGGAAGGAAGGGTCCTGGCTTCATAACAAGCTTTTGCTTCTTTCTACAGCTGAATGGATGACATGGTGGAGAGAACCATGGACTTGAAGTAATGCGACTTGAGCTTTAGGTCCATCTCTGACACTACTTAGTGACTTTGGGCAAATCACTCTCCATGTCCACAATGTTAGGCTCTGGCATAGTGTCTAAAGCACTGGATGTGGAGTAAGGAGTCATTACTACATTCAAATCCTGCCTCAGACACTTGTTAGCTGTGGGACCCTGGGCAAGTCACTTAACCTTTGTCTGCCTCAGTTTCCTTATCGCAAAATAGGATAATAATAGGACCTAATTCCCAGGGTTTTTGTGAGGATCAAATAAGACAGATTTGTAAAGCATTTTACAGACCTTAAAACCTATATAAATGTTAGGTGTTGTCATCATCACCATCATCATTATTATTAATTATTCCTTCCCTGTATAATCCTTGGTATACTCATCCATAAAGCTCTAGTATACCTGCTGACTTCACAAGGGTCTTTGGAAGCATATTATTTTCTTTTTTAATCTTCCCTTTTTGATTCATATGAAACTATTAAGAAATAAACATTTTCCTGCCTAAAATGCTTTCTGAACCTCATCCTTGAAGAAATTGTGTAGAAGGTCAATTACAAAATACACTAAGGCCTTGGGGAAATGGATTAAGTGTGATAACTAAAATTAGAACAAAGAGAAGCTCTTGTCTAGTTAACATCTTTGCATTTTTCCCCTTCAAAGGATTGACCCTATGACCCTTTCCATACAGAAAGAATGATATACTGATCACAAGGAGCCTCTCTCTGTCCTAGAAGCCTATGGTCTAGGAAGGAATCTTTAACTGATTATTGTAGTTGTTTTAATAGAAGATTAAATGATTTGTATTTTAGAACATTAACTCTAAACTGTATTTCAACATATTGCGACCTTTTCTTCAAGAGTCTTTTTTTTTTTTTATTTTGTGCCACAAATTGTCTTGGTAGAAAGATATCCTGGGAAAGGGGATGGGGGAAGTCCGTGATGACTATGCTAGTTTGGACATTTCTCTCTGAGCTAAAAGTGCTTCAATTTAGAATGTTAAATAAATTTTTAAAGAATTTCTGACAGACTTGTACCACAATGCGGAATGTACAGTTATCCCTTCTACATTGTGCCTTTCCCCATCATGGTTTTGATATATTGTGACTTGGCATAAGAAATGAAATGAGAATTTGGGGAGGAGCTTTGTGGAAGCCACAGATGACATGGAAAGGTTGGCAGATGACACAGAAAAAGTTTAGATACTCCAAAATGCATAAATATATATATATATATCAGTATATAATGTCAAGGAAAAAGAGGAGGAAATCTGCAAAGCTGGATGACTTCTCTGGTATAAATGGAGGGCAAAAAAAATGCATGCAGATTTTCCAGATCATGACGGCACCATGCCCTAACCCCCATGATGTGGAAGGGATAACTGTAGTATTAATAGTTTTTCTTCGTAGATCAAATGAAAGAGGGGCATGATGGAAAGAATATTGCACTGGGAATCAGGAGAATTCTACTTGTAGCTCAAATGCCTTATCTAATGTATTTTCAGCTCTGAAATTCCTTGTGCTGTGTTCTAAGGTATCTTCCGTCTCTAACATTCTGTGTTCTAAGGTGACTTCCAGCTCTAATGGTACCTAAGTACCCTCTAACTTCACCATTCTGTGTTCGAAGATGCCTTCTAGCTCTGATATTCTGTGTTCTATGTTCTAACATTTTGTGGTTTGATGTTCTATGTTCTATTTTAAGGTACCTGCTAGTTATAGCATTCTATTTCTAAGGTGTTTTTTACTTCTAATATTCAGGGACTTTTGCCTCATTTTTCACACCATTCATTCTTACAAGAGGTGAAAAATGCTCACAGACTTTTCATTTGCTGTGTCAGAAGAGAGAATACTGAGGTTCTTCCCCCAAATGAGGAGTTTTTTGCAAATTGAAGGGCTTCGTGATTGAACCCAAAGAAAAAACATTGTTTTTTTCAAACACCCCATCTGTGTTCCCCAGAACAGGAGATGTTGGTAACGATTCTTCTTGCATGCCTCCTATCTTATGTTGTTTTTGCCTTTCCTGCAGATGGTTCAAGCCCACCCAACTCCATTGAGGATGGTTACTATGAGGATGCAGACAGCAGCTACCCTGTGACCAGGATCAATGGGGAACAGAAGAGTTCTTGTAAGTGCCAATGTTTTAAAAGCCCTTCAGTCACTGAGCATGTGGATATCTTCACGCCCAGAACTGCATTTGTGGTATATAATCTCCAAAAGTGCAACACGCCTATTTACTAAAAGTGAGTCACTGATGAAGCACCAACTCTGTTCAGAGCCCAGCTCTAGTTCCAACTCCAGAAAGTCTTCCCTGGCCCCTCTAGCTTAAAGGCAGTCACTCAGTAAGCCTTTTTTTAAAGAGCCTACTATGCCAGCCACCGTGGTAAAATGCTGGGGAATAGAAAGACAGACATAAGACAGTCCCTGCTCTCAAGTAGCTAATGATCTAAGAGAGAAGACAAAATGCAAATGACTGTGTACAAACAAGTTATATGCAAAATAAATAGAAACTAATTAGTGTCGGAAAGGCACTAAGAATTAAGAGGGATTGGGAAAACCTTCCTGTAGAAGGTGGGATTTTAATTGCTACTTGCAGCTAGTCAGGGAAGCCAGTAGGCTGAGATGAGGAGGGAGAGCATCCCAGGCATGGAGACAATCAGAGAAAATGCCCAGACCTGAGAGATAAAGTGCCTTGTTTGAGGAACACCGAGGAGGCCAGTGTCACTGAATCAGAGCATACATGGAGGGTGGTGGGGAGAGGTGTAAGCTGCTAGGAGACTGGAAAGGTAGGGCTGGGGGCTTGGTTATAAAGAGCTTGGAATGCCAATGAGAGGATTCAATTTTGTATTTGATCTTAGAGGTGATGGGGAGTTCACTGAGTGGGGGCATGGCATAGTTAGATCTATAACTTTAGGAAAATTACTTTGGTAACTGAATGGAGAATTGCCTGGAGTGAAGAGTCTTGGGGCAGGCTGACCCACCAACAGGCTGTTCCGTCTGGGTAGGAGGAGATGATGAGAGTCAGGCTGGTAACAGTATCAGAGGAGAGAAGGGAATATATTTGAGACATGTTACACAGGTGAAATCAACAGGCCTGGGTGACAAAGTGAATGGGGAGTTTCAATCTCTTCTATGCACTTACCACATTCTGACTCTATGGCATTTTTCATAATACTTTACTGCAAAGCTGTGAGCTTCATTAGGATGGTGACCATATCGTATTCACCATGCTGAGAACAATGCCTTGCACGTGGTGGGAGTTTTAATAAATCTTAATGCTCAGTCATGTAAAGTGAATGAAACGAGTCTGAATGTGGACTGATATTAGGCAGATTAGTTCCCCTCTCTGAAGGAATCTTCTCCAGCTATATAAGATGACCAAGTAGGTGGGACTGAAATGATATGTACGGTTTCTTCTAGATTTAACATTCCACGCTGTGATGTGCTTTCTAGCTTCCACATGCAATATTCTTTGCTCAATCCTGACATTTCTGTATCAGAACCTAAGCCTCAGTTTTATCATCAGTAAAGTGGAAATAATACTTGCACTGTTTACCATATAAGATTACAGTGAGGATAGCATTTTCCAAATCTTATTGTATTGTATTGTATTGTAATCAATGAGATTCATTATTGTTGCTATTGTTCTAATAGTCTTTGTTCTAAGGTCCCTTCAAGTTCTGTAATTCTATGTTCATGATTCTAGGCGCAACATCTCTCGATCCAAAACTCCACATTCTGTCCAGCAACCCCAGTCCTACACCTTTGATGCCTTGAGGGCAGGATCTGTTTTTCTTTTTCTTATTTCTGTCCCTGGTATTTACACAGTGACTAGCACATAGCAGGCATTTAATAAATGTTTATTGCATTGAAGTAAAAGAATCAGGTGCTTCCCTGGTCTGAGGGGATCCTAAGAGTAACTCGGAATTTC
The DNA here is from genome assembly GCF_028583685.1 of Petaurus breviceps papuanus. NCBI lineage: Eukaryota > Metazoa > Chordata > Mammalia > Diprotodontia > Petauridae > Petaurus > Petaurus breviceps. The sequence continues at coordinate 2,951,710 of NW_027186372.1, forward strand.
CTTTGCTTCATTCAGATAATGACTCAGATGCCATGAGCAGCTCTTATGAATCCTATGATGATGAAGAAGAGGATGGAAAAGGGCAGCAGTTAACCCACCAGTGGCCCTCCGAGGAAGCCTCCATGCACCTGGTGAAAGACTGCAGAATCTGTGCCTTCCTGCTACGGAAAAAGCGCTTTGGCCAGTGGGCCAAGCAGCTGACTCTTATCCGGGACAACCAGCTGCTGGTGAGATAGAGCGATTTAGCGTGCATATGGATAGGTGACTTGTGTGTGTGTCCACACACATACATGGCTTGTGTTGGGCACATATGCATGCATGTGCACATGAAGTTCTAGTCATGGAATCTCTGCTCGGCCACTTCTGGTGACCATATAGAAGACATTTTCCCTCTCTGTACCTTACTTTCCTCATGTAATACTTGTGTTACTTACCTCAAGACTTTTGTGACAAGTGCTTTGTCACCATAAATGCCATAGAAATGAAAATCCTTATTACTGCTATACTTCTAAAGATCTATTTCATTGGATTTGATACTGTCTTTGCCATTATAAATCGTCTTTTTTGAGTTGCTTTAGCTCAGAGTTCAACTTGTGGTCTGAATTTTTTTTCAATATTTTGATACCTATATTTAAGAATACTTGGTTTCTTTGATAACCCTATATATTTTATTATTTATTTACTTTGTTTATTCAAAGACATTCTGAGAAGGGGATCCAGAGGCTTCACCAGACTGCCACAAGAGGTCCATAACACAAAACAAGACTAAGAACTTCTGCTTTAGTTAAAATATTAAAATCATTCCCTGATGGCCAGACCTTGGGTGATGAGCCTCTTCTCTATTCTGTTAGTAAGCTGAGAACCAGAACTATCTCACATAGTCCATCATCATTGGGCTCATCCTCAAATTCTTCCCAGTATGGCAAAACCAATGAGAATCCGGGAACCTTCAAATATCCTTTAAGGATCTGGGTTCTCTTCATACACTGATGAGGCATATAAGGAAGATCGAATTCATGAAACCATCAATATTTTTATTTGCAGTAATTCCCCGTTGTTCCTCATGCCTCACTGTGGCACAGACAAGATCTTGGGTTTTCCAAGGTTATGCCAGTGGAATGTAAGCTCTGGCAAGTCCTTCCAAGCTCAAAAGCCATCAGAAATGGCCTTGGCAATGCACTGTGCATGTCTCATCCAAGGACTAGCTCAGCTAAATGTGGAAAGGCTCATCACCAAAAGGTTGGCTATTAGATGATACATTCTTTGGCTCTGGCAGCTGATGAAGCAAATAAAAATACAAAATGGCCCTCAGTTCTGGGTAGCCCCTCTTCTGTTTCCATAGCAACATAGCTATGTCTCCCATAGCATAGAGAACAGAAAAGGAGGCAGTTTTTAGACTATGTACAAACAGGAATTTAACTGTTTATAATCTGAATATGTGATCTTTGTCCAAATGCTGAATTTTCATGGTATCAAGTAATATTGTTAAACTATATGTGGTGAAAATGAAAGAGGTAATGGGTCCCTATCTAAGGTCAGTAGAGATGGTGTTCCTATGTGTGATGGTCCTGCCTGGATTGGATTGAGCTAGACTGGACAAATTAGCTACCAAGTGTACATTAGTCCCTGGGGCGGGAGGGGGGGGCAGTGTTTAGGATGGAATTGAAGGGTTTCCCAGGAGTCCTGAATTACGCTTGGACTCCTAGTTACAATCTCTCTTTGTGTGTAACTACTGGGGAGCCAATGTGTAGTGAGTCTGATCTTCCTGTCACTTTAAGATATGACAATGGCCCTGAAAGTATGCTATACCTCTTTCTTTCTCCCTTTGTCCTTTCTCTTTTTCTCTCCCCCCACCCTCACTATCTCTTCCCCTCCTTCCCTCTCTCTCTTCTCTCTGTGTCTCTGCCTCTCCAGTGTTACAAAAACTCCAAGGACCACCAGCCCCACCTGAAGCTGGCCCTGGGCATCTGCAATGTCATTTATGTGCCCAGGGATGGACGTCGCAAGAAACATGAGCTGCGCTTCTCTCTGGGCGGCACAGAGGTCCTGGTTCTGGCTGCACAGAGCAAGGAACAGGCTGAGGAGTGGCTGAAGGTAGGAGCATCGCTCTGCTTTTGTCAGGCCGAGCTAGCTCAATTCCCTAAAAGTGGGGGAAGGCGTCTTTTAAGCATGTTTGGGTTTCCCAGACACTGAATTGGCAGTCAGACCCAGGGCAGGAATTAACCTGATCCATTATATTCAACTCAACTCAGTTCATGATCCTTACTGAGGGAAGAGAGAGGAATTGTCTGGGAGTACTGAAAGACTCTGGTAGTGTTAGGAATCAAACAGCGCTGGACATCTGATAAAATCATAGACTGTTACAGTGTGAAGGACTCTAGGAACATAGAATGTCAGCAGAAAGGAACATAGGATATAATAGCATATAAAATCTGGAGGGGGACCTTAGAACATAGAATCGTGAAACTAGAAGATAACAGAGAGGTGATTATGAAATCAAAGCTCCTCATTTTATAGAGAAGGCCAAGGATGCTAATTGACTTGCCTGGGTTCACATAACTAGTTAAAGGTAGAGCCAGGACTGAAATCCCAATATCCTAATTTCCATTCAAGTACCCTTTCACTCCACCACACTGCCAGTATCTCCCTAGAAGCCCAGAGAGCCTGTGGCTCTCCCTGCTCTCATGGTCCTATTAAAACACTGCAGCTTAGAGCCACTTCTCTTTTAATCTCTCTGTGGTAATCTGCCCACTGGATATTTGATTTTTTCTCTTTACTTTCTCATCCTTGGAGTAAAAGAGAGGTGAGTTGGATAAATTTGTAAGGTTGTTTCCAGCTCTGATGTCCTGTGATTCTATATTAGTCTAGAATTAATGTAGCTGGGCACGACAGTTCTTCCCCTTGGGCCTCAGTTTCCTCCTTGGTGAAATGAAGAGGTTGTATTAGATGAGTTCTGAGTCCCCTCTCAGTCCTGAAGTTCTGTATTTCCATGAGACTGCATGGGGCACTAGAAAGACTCCCAAAGTGGGAGGCAGGTGGGACCTGACTTCTAGTTCCTAAATTGCCACTAACCAGCTGGGAGACCTTGAGCCAACCACTTCTCTAAGCTCCAGTTTCCTCCTTTATGAAAATGAGATCATAATTCCTGCCCTGCCTGCCTTGGTATTGTGAAAATCAAATGAGACAATGTGTGTGAAAACTCTTTTAAACTGTATGTGCATGTGAGACATGATTATATTAAACCATCTGTTTCACAAGGCCCCTTGCAAGAATACCAGTATCACTCAAAATCCTTCCAGTTGGGGCATCTTTCTCTCTATTCCTTCCCCCGACATTTATTTTTAGAAAAGATGAGAATGTTTCATGTTTATTCTGGTCCTTTCCACAGGTTATCAAAGAGGTGAGCAAGTCTAGCAGTGGAGCCGATGGAACAGAGGAGCCCAAATCCCCAGTTTTACAGTGCAAACTAGACCTAGAAAAGGTAGAGTCTCTTTTTGGGTGACCCCTAGCTCTCCAAGGAAGCTCATTGCTTGAGACAAGAGTGACTTCATTCATTGAGTCATCTATCAAATATTTGCCAGCTGCTCAAAATGTATAAATCACTGTTTATTCTGACAAGCACACAAAGATACAGCATCATCAGATTTTGAATTGAAGAGTTCCCTAAGAAATCAGCTGTTCTAATGCCCTGTTTTTGCAGATAAAGACATCAAAGGCAATAAAGGCTAAATAATTTGTCTATACTCACAAAAATAGTCAGTAGAAGATCCAGGACCCTTGACTACAGATCTTTTGCTCCCTTCACTAGGCCAGGCTGCCTTGATTTATTTTTAAATTTAATTTTTATTCTGAATTGAATACTATGTGTATATATATATTTCCTTATTTGTGAGTTTCCATAATAGTTTGCCTTGGTTCCTTATGGAGCTCATAGACTAGTAGTGGTGAAAAAAGCATGGATACAAATGCCTCTGTGAGGAGCATAAGAAAGAAACAATGAGCTATGAGAATTCAGGGGAGGAAAAGATCACTTTGGGATGGAAGGATCGGAAGAGATTTCACAGTGGAGTTGGGCCTTAAAGGAGGAAATTTTTTTTTCTTCTTGATATTAATTTACCTTTTAAAATTAATTAACATTTATTTTATTTCTCTCCCATCCCACTCTGCCCCAGGAGAGGGGGGGGAAAGCCCATGACAAATATACATAGTCAAGGAACACATTCTCGCATTGGCTGCTTCCAAACATGTGTGTCCCCTACTTAGATAGTTCATGCCCTGTCAGAAGGTGGGTGGCATTATTCCTCGTTAGTCCTCTCATTGCCCTGATCAGAGTCTTAAGACTTAATGAATTGAATTTGCTCCCCTGGAAATGAGGAGGTGGAGAGAGGAATACCTAGCAATTAGAATCCAAACGGACATGTAGAAACTGGGAAGATGTGCTAGAGATTATAGATGAAATGCAATAAGGATAAAATATAAAGGCCTGCATTTGAGTTCAGAAATAAATCGATTCCATGCCCTGTTCTTTTTTGGGCCACTCGAGGGTTCTTTTGTTTTTTGATAAAGTCTACTTCTTCCTGTATAACTTTTTCTTGTTGCTTATAATTCTTCCCTCTGGGGCCAGGCAGAAAAAGTATGATCTCACTTCCAAAAAGATCTTCATGAACTGCTGTGTTGTGTTTATGTGTATTTGTGTGTGTGCATGTATGTGTACACACACCCCCCCCTAGTGGCCAACCTTTTCATGATAGCATTGAGCTATTCTAAAAGGAAAAAAATCATTTCCCCCCCTCTATGAGCCTCAGTTTCTTTCTCCTTAAAAGGGGATTAATAGTTGACTACCTGCCTCATAGGATCATTATGAGGAAAGTACTTTGTGGACCTTTCAAGCGCTATAAAAATTATTATTAATAAAAATATATAAATAAAAAATAATAAAAGTTATTATTGTTTTTTATTAGCTAGTTTAGTCCTCAGATGATAGAGCCCAAGGTCCATCAATGGATCCATACTCAAAGCCTTCCCACTTTGGTAGGGTCCTGGGAGAGCTTGGGGTCTTCTAACAGGGTGTGAGAAGTGACCATCATGTGACCATGACAATGAAAGCAGGACTTCATTGTGGGGGTAGAGGAGAGGATGAGGAGTGAATATAGTTGACAAGAGAATGGGCACCTCACCCGTGTTCCAACTGTTTTCCCCTCTTGCAGAGATTATCCCCAGACAAGCAGACGTCAGACTCTGACAGCATCAGCACAGGGGAAGGGTATTCAACCAATAGTCGCCGTGAACCAGGAGACTCTGGTAAGAGCCTCACTCTTTTCCCATCTAGGTAATAGATCCCCTTATGGGAGGGTGTGTGTGTGTGTGTGTGTGTGTGTGTGTGTGTGTGTGTGTGTGTG
>NW_027186372.1:2957118-2995045 GCF_028583685.1 Petaurus breviceps papuanus
GTGTGTGTGTGTGTGTGTGTGTGTGTGTGTGTGTGTGTGTGTGTGTGTGCACGCATGCGTGGAGGGGGCAAAGTGCTGTGCTTCTTAATTTGTGTGTGTGTGTGTGTATGTATGTGTCTTGGCAGAGAGTGGTCTTGCCTCTTAGTGTGTGTGGTGGTGTGGTGTGTTTGTGTGTGTTGCTGGAGCAGTCTATTAACAAGAAAGTTTTAAGCAGTTACACACATGGTATGCAAGTGTAGTCTTTGATAAAGCAGAGAATGCTCAAGTGTGTCTTAGATCATCCCTTCTCTAGGTGTCTCTGTGAAGCTAAGTGGGGGCTATGGGACCCAAGAAGGCAGTCCCAGGAGAGGGTCTTCAATCTCCTCTCATCAAATAACTGGCATGGTTGTGTAAGCAGTGGTTTTGAGTCAAAGGACCTGAGCTTAAATCCCTACTAGCTGGGCCACCTTGAACAAGCCACTTGTCTTATTATTTGCCTCAGTTTCCTCATCTGTAAAATGCAGATAATAACAGCACCTATCTCCCAGGGGTGCCGTGAGAATCAAATGAAATCATAATTGTGAGACACTTAGCACGGTGCCTGGCACGTGCTAGGAAGCCCTTCCTAAATGTTAGTTATTGTTGCTGTTATTATTTCATTGGCTGTTAGGTAACAGATTGGGGATAGAGGGCCAGGGTTGGAGTCAGAAAAGCCTTAAATACTTACTAGCTTAACCTCTCACAGCCTCAGCTTCCTCAACCGTAAAATGGGGATAAATAACAGCACCTATTTTGCATGTATCTTGGGGTAAGGAGTGGTCTTGCCTCTTAGTGTGTGTGGTTGTGGGGTGTGTTTGTGTTTGTTGTTGAAGCTGTCTATTCACAAAAGTTTTAAGCAGCTGCACACACTGTATGCAAGTGTAGTTGATAGAGCAGAGTGCTTTACGTGCTCAACTGTGTCCTGCATCAGCCCTTCTCGTTCATGGGGTTGTATTAACTTATAGAAACCTTGTAGAAAGTGCTTTGAAAACTTTGAAGGACTGCTGTGTAAGTGTTATTATTTTATTATTGTTATTCGATAAGAAAACGGAAGCCAAGAGAATTTATCTGAGATTACAAGCCAACCTAGTTATTGAATTTTAGAGGTGAAAAGGACCCCGGAGACTCTCTATTCCAAATCTGTTCCCAATTTCCAAGATCAGGAAGGGTAATAAGCAGAGATGGGTGAGGCTCTGGAATCCTGGGAACAGGCTTCTCCCCCCCACTCATCCCTCTGTTTATTCTATAGGGAGAGGGAAGAAGAGCAGCCTGGCGGAGCTAAAGGGCTCTGTCAGCCGCGCTGCTGGCCGCAAGATCAACCGCATCATTAGCTTCTCCAAGAAGAAGTCACAGAGCGAAGATGCACAGATGTCCCCAGCGGAAGAAGGGGTGCCATGCTGTGGTTGGTATAGGAGTCTACAGGGACTCCAGGATTGCTGTGCTATGAGCCCAGACAGTACTGTTGACTCTTGCAGTTGAAGGGCTTGTAGCAGACATTTAGTCTAGCCTCCTGCAGAGGGCTTGAACTGTCTTGTCTCCTACATGGTGCAGGATGTCTTGGTTTAGTTTAGGAAACATTTTAACTAAGGCATTGCTGTATGCGAGGCAATGGGGCTGTGGGGTGTGGGTGGTAGGAGGTGATACAAAGGCAGCAAGAGAAAGTGGCATGATATGATGGAATGAGCGGTGAGTTTGGAGCATCACCTGGAAGTGATTCTGCTCCTTCCCACCTGTGTGACTTTGGGCCATCACTTAATCTCTCTGAGCCACTTAATCACCTGTAAAATAAAAGAGTTGGACTAGATTTAAGGGCTATTCCATCTTTATCTCTGTGAGACAAACCCTGCCCTTGAGGAGCTTACATTCTACTGGGAGGATGTAATAGCTGTAAGGAAATAGCGCTGACGAGGTGGGGAATCAGGGAAAGTGTGGTAGCGGAAGTGGCAGCTGCACTGAGTTGGATGGAAAACAAGGTTTCTGGGAGGTGGCGAGGAGAGAGTGAGCACATTCCAGGTTAGAGGACAGTCTTTGGGAATCACAGAAATAGGAGGTGGACAGCTAAGTTGAAGGAAGAGTGAACCATTCAGTTTAGCTAAAAGTAGAATTTGTAAAGGAGAAGAATATAAATTAAGGATGGAAAAGTAAGAAAGAATCAGATTGCAGAGGGTCTTCAGTGGAGAGAAAGGAATCCAAATTTTAATCTAGAGGTAGTGGGGGGTCATTGAATGTTCCTGAGGAGAAGAGTGATGTGGTCAGAACTGTATGTACTTTATGAAAATTATTTTGGAAGCTCTGGAGGATGGATTGGAAAAGGGAGAAACTAGAAAAAGAGAGACCAATTAAGAGTCCATTAGGCCATTCAGGAATGATGAAGACCTGAGAGCTGGGGTTGTGGCCATGTGAGTAGAGAGAAGCCAGGTACAAGAGAAGTTACAGAGGCCAAGACTTAGTAACGGACTTCACACATTAGGGTAAGGAAAAGAGTTAAGAATAAACTTAGTGCTGTGTCTGAGGTCCTATCCATGCCTTAGCACTAAGCATGTGTCTGAATTCCCAGTTTTTTGGCTCCAGGTATGGTGTCTGAAGCCCTGGGATGGCCATCACTGTGTCACATCACTTCTCAATAGGATACACTTTAAGAGTTGAGCTAAGGGGCCTTAGATTTTATGACATTCCATGTTCTATGATCCCTTCCAGATCCAACATTCTATGTCTTTTTAGTTCCAAGCAAGAAAAAAAGCTCTTGGTAATTTCTGTTATGTAAATTTTCATTTTGCTTGCTTTACTTAGGAGCTGGTCATAAAGTCTTCCCATCCTTTCTGAATTCTTCATATTCATCATTTCTTACCACCCAGTGATAACTATGACATTAATGTATCATGACTTATTTAGCCATTTCTCAATCAATGTGCATCTATTTTGCTTCCCGTTCTTTGCCATCCTGGTTATTCTCAATTTTTCAAAACCATCCACAAGTGGGTGTCACGCCCAGTCTTACTGCTCCCCAAGCTCTCCCTCCTTTCTTTCATCAGTGGTTGAGGTCCTGGTGATCCTGGTGTCCGGTGATAGAAGCAGAGAGAGGGTCATGGAACAGTAGTCTTGTGTCATCACAGGGACACCTGCAGCTCCTCCTTGTTCCCAACCTGACAGGATGCCTTGAGGGTTTTGCTAGCCCTGAAATTGTAAGATGTTGTGGGCCTGTGACTGAAATATAAATCATCCAGAAATCACAAAAGTTTCTTCTTCCCCATCTATGCAGGTTACTTGAACATCTTGGGGAACCAGTGCTGGAAGGAACGATGGTGTCGCCTCAAGGGCAACACATTATATTTCCACAAGGATCGCACAGATCTTCGGACCCACGTGAATGCCATCATCCTTCAGGGCTGTGAGGTTGTGCCAGGCTTTGGTCCCAAGCACCCATTTGCTTTTCGGATTCTCCGTGGCAGGCAGGAGGTCTCAATTTTGGAGGTAACAGTAAAATCCCTGAAATGTTCATTAGTAAGTCCCTTCCCTTCTTTCTACCTCTTTCTCTGTGATTTGAGGATGCTTTCTTCTCCTTCATAAGAAGCTCTAAGACATGATGAGGTGAACATCGTGAGGGCCCCCAGGTACCAGTCGATTTCCTGACTCAGGCTATTTGAGTTGGGAAAACCAATTGGAAATATAAAATCTAGAATGTCAGAGCAAAAAGAGACTTTAAACTTTAGAACTTAGAACATCAGAACATAGCACAGCAAAGCTAGGAGGGACCGCAGAACTCTGCCTAAAGGAGCTGGAAAGCACCTTGGGATGGAAAATGCAAAGCTAGAATTCCTGGCAGAAAATCCTGCCTAGAGAAAGGGTGTAGCTCCCCAGAATCATTCACCTATCATTTGAATGAGCTTCCCTGTCCTTTGTCAAAGACTTTAAGGATGGAGAGGTGGAGAAGTCTTTAGGTGGTCTGAGGCCCAGAGAAGTGAAGGACACATTTATTAAATGTCTACTAGGTACCAGGCACTATACTAAGTGCTCTATACTTGTTTCATTGATCCTTATAACAGCCCTATGAGGCAGGTGCTATTATTATCTTCATTTTACAATTGAGGAAACTGACTTATCTAGGGTCACACAGTTGGTAAGTTTCTAAAGCCAGATTTGAACTCAGGTCTTTCTGACTCCACACCCAGCATTCTATCCACCGTACCACCCAACTGCCTAGAAATGCTGCTGCCAAGTCTAGGCTTTAGGTTGTTAGCTACTGATGTCTTTGAAAGACAATGTGATGTAGTGGGCTGGGGGCTGGCCTTGAAATTATGATAATTTGGGTTCAGAGCCTACCATATAAACTTATTAGCCTTGTGACCATAGGCCGGTCACTTAATCTATACAAATTCAATTTCTTCTTTAAAATGGAGACAGCTCCCATCTAATTGAATTGTCAGGATCAAATGAGACCATTTATGTCAAGTGCTTTGCAAACCTTAACTTTGTAAATGTGTGCTAGTTTTATAATTGGCAGGTCGGTCATTCAGGTGTCATTTGAGCACAAAATTTATTATGTGCGTGTTGTGTATAGAATGCTATGATGGACACTAGAGGAAATACAATTTTTTTCGGATACCCAGAACCCTCAGTGAATTTACACTGCATTAAGGGAATATGGCACAGCTACAACACATAGTATTGCAATGACCAGTAACTTAGAGAATCATAAAACAATGCGCTGTATAAAATACAGTAAGAGAAAGTTGTTATCAATTTGAGGGAACCAGAGGAAGCTTTTCTAAGAAGGAGCATGTGACTTGTGCTTTAAAGGGAAAGTTAAGGTTCACCAGATAAAGAAGGAAGAGAAGGCACTACCCACACAGGGAACAGCCTGAAGGAAGATACAGAAGTTTAAGGGTTCAGGGGTTTGTTCAGAGATCAGAGAATTAGCCACTGTGGTTGAAGGATAGAATACGGAGAGGAAGAAAATAGGATACAAAGCTGGAAAGGGACAGTGGCTCCAAGCTGTAGAGGGTTTTGTATATTAGAAAAAATAAATCTGAAAATTATGCAGGAGGCAGTAGACCAATGATTTTCAGGCAGATCCACATAAGCAGAAAGGTCACTCAGTAGTACAAAAGATGGGTGGGAGAGGAGGAATAGAGGTTGGAAGGCCTACAAAAAATGCAAGGGACAGGGTTGCTGTGAGAGAAACTGGGCCAAAGCACATTTCCTGAACTCTCCTAGATATTCACCATGGCCTGTCTTATTGTGTCTGCTATACCCAGGCAAGCTGTTCTGAAGACATGGGCCGCTGGTTGGGTCTGCTGTTGGCTGAAACAGGCTCCAGAGTGCCTCCTGAGGCCCTGCACTACGACTATGTGGATGTGGAGACAATAGCCAGCATCGTTAGTGCTGGGCGACACTCCTTTTTGTAAGAGTTTTACATCTAGTGGTCAGAACCAGTGTGGCCCTAATAGGAGGGTGTCAGATCAGGCTCCTCCAGCTCCGTTATCAAGGAAAATGGACTGGTCAGGTCGGAGATGAGGGGGAGGAGGGAGAGACTTAGCAAAGGAAAACAGCATAAGCTATAGAGAAATCTGTGGATGGAGGTGAAAGAATACAGGGAGAGAGGCATCAATAAATGGACAGATGGGAAAATGGGCAAATGAACAGATAGCTAGATAGCTAAGTAGATAGTTAGATGGGTGGCAGATGGACAGATAGATGAACATACAACTAGATGGGCAGACTGATAGACTAATAATAGATTGATGTTGGAGGAAAAAGTATTAGTATTATTTTTAATAGTTCTGAAGCCTTAGGAGCTTACAATTAGAAATTTGCTTCTCTCCTTCCTTCCCTTTGTTCTCTGCTATCCAGATTTGCAAGTTCCTGTCAGGGCCAATGGCCTGAGCCTAGGGTCTATGATGAGGTCCCCTATGAGAAGATGCAGGTATGCGCATGTGAATCCTGCATGAATAATCAAGTCCCTGGTTCCTCTTCTTATGCTGTAGCCTTTTTTTCCCTTTCTCCATCACCATATTAATATCCCAATACTGCCATGAGTCCTGAGGGTTTACTTCTTTAAATCTGGAAATGGTTGGTGGGCACAGTGGTTAGAGCGCCAGACTCAGATCCAGGAAGTTGTTATTGTTCAGTCATTTTCAGTCTTGTCTGGCTCTTCATTTTGGGGTTTTCTTGGAAAAGATACTGGAGTAGTTTGACGTTTCCTTCTTCGGCTCATTTTATAGATGAGGAAACTGAGGTAAACAGGGTTAAGTGACTTGCCCAGGGTCACACAGTTAGTAGGTGTCTGAGGCCAGATTTGTACTCAAGAAAATGAGTCCCATGCTTTTGCTTATTCCTTTCCCTTCCCTTCCCCATCCTAACTCCTGGCTTTGCTTTCAGGGACCACAGTGCCTCCCAATGTCTTTCTAACTAAGTCTAGGCTGTTCCCCACACAGCAGTGAAGCTTCATTCAACCTCTGTCGAGAAACATGGCACTCATGAAGTCATAGGGTTTTCTTGGTTTCTAAAGAGTCTCCTTTCGCCCTTTTCTTTAGGATGACGAGCCTAAGCGTCCATCTGGGGCCCAAGTGAAGCGTCACGCCTCTTCATGCAGTGAGAAGTCACTGCGTGTAGACCCACAAGTCAAAATCAAGCGCCATGCCTCCAGTAGGTCTTGTTGAGGGATTTCTTCCCCAGTTAAGATGGGAGATGGGGAAGATTTCTAAGAGTCCTTCTAGCGCTGGAGTTTTATGCTCTGACATTATATGTTCCAATATACCTTTTAGCACTATTTATATTTTGTCTAATGGTTTAGATTCTAATATTCTGTGTTTTAAGGCTTCTTCTGACCCTTAATATTCTGTATCTTTTGTTTAATAGTCCATATTCTTTGTTCTAAAATCTCTTTGGGCTCTGATTGTCTGTGATTTTATTTGGTGGCTTTCTTTCAGCTTAGAAATAAATACACACACACACACACACACACACACACACAGTCCAAAAGTCTTAGTGCAGTTTTAAGCTGTCATATATTCTCTTCCCACACCTATGTTGTATATACACCTATTCTCATAAGTTCAAAAGGGTATTTTGCGAATCCGTACTCCTAAAATTATGGCTCATGGGCCTCTCATGGTAAGCTTACCTTTTATAGCGGTTGGCAGTTATCCCCAAACCGAAGCATTTCCTAAGAGGGCACAGTATGTATAATAGCTATAAAACATTCTTCCCATGGACCTGGGGCCCCTCTCCCACACACATTCCCACCATCAGAGGGATGAGCAGACAGACTAAAGAGGACCCTGGAAGGGGGGGCACACATAGGGGTGTAGCTAAGACATCTCTCGCCTCCAGTACTATGGGGCCCCAATGTCCCTTCCATGGTGAGGTTGCTCCCACTCAAGGGCAGCATTTCTCCTGGGTGGCTCACTAGGTTGGCATCCCTGAGCCTGTGCCTCTCAGCAAGACCAGATCCCAGAAGCCAGACCCATGTTCTTCTTCTCCCATGATTGGCTCTCTTCTCTGATACCAGAGGTGATACCTTCTTCCTCCCTCTTTGTCCTTGTCTCCCTGTTTAGTAGGCAGTTATCTACTCCTTAATTTCTGTGATTACATCAAGTGAGTTAGGAAACAGGAACCAACTTCTACATATGGAGAGAAAGAGAGTGTGTGTGTATATGTGTGTACGTGTGTGTATCTTGTCCCAAAAATATTAGTGCAGTTTCAAGCTCTTAAAAAGCACTACGACTTGATACTGTATATAATACATGTATATATGTGTATACATAATACACCTACATTCACATGTATTATGCTTGGGTGGGATCGTGTAACTCTCCAGAGGTAGAAGCTGTGCACTGTCTTCCAGAATTCTGTCTTTGTGATGATGCTGTTGGGGAGGCCAAATATCTGAGGACCCTTTTTCTCTGCTCCATCTCTACAGGTGCCAATCAATATAGGTATGGGAAGAACCGGGCAGAAGAAGATGCTCGGAGGTACCTGGTAGAGAAGGAGAAGCTGGAGACTGAGAAGGGTTTGATCCGGAATGAGCTAATGACCCTACGAAAAGAGAAGAGAGAGCTAAAGGAGGCCTTGAAGAACAGTGCAGGTACTGGTGGTCTTTAGGAAAGTCTGGGAAAGACCCAGGAAGTTCATTGGAATCAAGAGCGAGTGTAACTTTTTCTGGAAACGGTCGGCGGAGGGAGTGGAAGGCTGGGCACAACACAGAGGAACCAGATTTTCCTTCCTATGCCCCCATTGGCAAAATACATTCTTTTAGCTATGACTGCATCATCCATTTTTTCTTCTCCTTTAATGACTTTCAAAGAATATATATATTTGCTTTTTGGAGGGCATTTGGGGTTAAGGGACTTGTCCAAGGTCTCATGGCTAGCACGTGTGTGTGTGTGTGTGTGTGTGTGTGTGTGTGTGTGTGTGTTGTGTTGTGTCATATCTGAGGCCAGATTTCAACTCAGGTCCTCCTGACTCCAGGGCCAGTGCTTAAAGAATATTTTCAAGACTTTTATTTTGTCAGTAAATTCACCACAAAGGCAATACATTATTAGCTCACATTTCTATAGTGCTTTATAACTTATGTAGCTTCTTGAAATATTATTGTCCCTATTTTTTGTTAATGACAATAGCAGTGATTATCTGGAGAGGGACGCCTACTGGATCCAGGATGACCTGGCTTCAAGTCCTGACTGAACCACACTAGGAGTAAGAACCAAGCAAATTATATATAACCTCTCAGTGCTCTGGGACAGTTCTCTAAAATGCTAAATTACAACAGTTTGCCAGTTGAGAGTTCTCCACACTGATGAGATCATGGGGCCAGATAAAAAATTATATACTAGTCAGTTGAGAGACTTTTATTAAATACCTGCCGTGTGCCCGGCATTCTGCTAGGCCCTGAAGTTACAGAGGCAAAATGAGTTAGTGCTGGCCTCTATGAGCTTATATTTTTTTCAGATCTGGGTTCTCTCCGTTCCACCTCCCCTCTCCTTTCCCCCTCATTTAAAAAGCAAAAAAAAATAAAAATTTACAAACCTGTATTGTCAAGCAAAACAGATAAGGAGTTTATATTGTATAGGGGGAACAACATATACGCATAAAAGTCTATACCAAATAAATACAAGGAAATTTATGAGAGAAGCTCTAGTAGCAGCTAGAAGGTCAGGAAAGGCCTGTTGTAGAAGGTGGTGCTTAAACTGAGGTTTGGGGGTTAATTAGGGGATTCTAAGAGGCAGAGGTGAAGAAAAAAGCATTCCAGGCATGGGGGTGGCGCTGGGAGACAGCCAGTGTAAGGACATGGACCCAGGGATGGAGTGTCACATGTGAGGAACAGAGATAGCCAGATTTGCTGGATTGACGAGTATATTAAGAGGAGTAATATATAATAAGGTTTAAACAATGGGTTGGAGACAGTTTGTAAAGGGTCTTAAATGCCAAATAGAGGCATTTGTATCTAATTCTAGTAGCAATAGGTAGCTGCTTGAGTTTATTGAGCAGGCGATAGCATGGACAGACCTGTGTCATTTTGGCAGCTATACGGAAGGTGGGTTAGGAAGAAGAGATACTTGAGGCAGGGATCCCATTAGAAGGCCACTGCAGGGTGACTAGGTGGCACAGTGAATAGAGCACCGGCCCTGGAGTCAAGAGGACTGAGTTCAAATCTGGCCTCAGACACTTAACACAAAAACTAGCCATATGACGTTGGGCAAGTCACTTAACCCCAACTGCCCTCCCCTCCCCCCCTTTAAAAAGCAAAAAAAAGCCATTGCAGTAGTGAGAGGTGATGAGAGTCTGAGCTAAGACAATGGTTTTGAGAGTAGAGAGGAGTCAGGTATTAGAGATGTTGTGGAGGTTCTAGAAAAAGAGTGGTCACACAGGCAGGAGAAAGAATGAACTCTGGTAACTGACTGAATGTGTGAGGTGAGGCAGAGTGGGGGCCTGGGGGACTAGAAACGCCTGACAAAAACAGAGACTTCATTTTCAGGGACTTGGAGAGGAAAAGTTAGTGTACTCTGTTTTGGACATGTTGACTTTGAGACGCCTATGGGACATCCAGTTAGAAAGGCCAATAGGCTTTTGATGACATAGAAGAGGAACTGAGGAAAGAGATTGGGGTGAATACTTATATCTGGGATTCATCTGCCTAGAGATGATAATTAAACCCATGGAAGTTGATGACATCAATGAGAAAGGATAAAAGGGGGAGGAGAGGGCCCAGGACAGAGCCCTGGGGAGCACTCCGAATTAGGTGGTCCATGGTGTAAGGGGATGAGCCAGGAAAGGACATGGAGAAAGAGGGATTAAATAGGCAGGAGGAATCCCAGGAGACGGCGGTGTTACAAAAACTCAGAGCAGAGAGAGCCTCCAGGAGGTGAGAGTGGCCACCAGTGTCAAATCCAGCAGATATAGTTAGAAGCATGAGAATTTAGAAAAGACCAACAGATTGCCATACTTGAGCAATTAAGAGATCATTGGTAATGACAGATAAAGCAGTTTCAAACTGAGTAAAAACAGGGAGTAGAGTGGAAAAAGGGAAGAGAGATAAAGGACAACAGCTTGAAAGGCCACCAGGGTCTAGGGACGATATTTTTTTTTAAGAACAGGGGAAACTTGGATATGTTTGTAGGTAGCAGAGAAAGTGAGAGAGTGGGGGCCAAAAAGGGAGCATGAAAGGAGATGGGATCAGATATAAATTGAAGGGTGTGTCTTGGTGAGAGTGCCATCTCTTTATAAGAGATTGTAATAAAGGAGGAGAAAATGAGGAATGATATCAGGAAGTTTTGAGATGCAGCATGGGGAGAAAAGGGAGCTCAGGGTGAGAAGTCATGTAAGTAGGAGCAGAAGAAGCCAACTATATAAGTAATCAAGGGTTAGGATTTGGCAAGGCATGAATGACTATAACACTGAACAAGTGAATTACAGGATTAGGATTGGAAAGGCAAATGAAGCCAAAGCTTTGAGGAGATGGCTAAGGAGAATATTTGATGGGCCAAGGGACATGGATGAAAAATTTAGGTTTTCATATGCTTTATTATATCATGTCATCTTAACAACAATCTCATGAGGCGGTTACAGTTCACAGATTTTACAGATTAGGAAACTTGAATTTTAGAAAGAAGGGATTTGCTCAAGGTCACATAGATATAAAGTGATAGGGCCAGGGCTTACTGATTCATAGCAAAAGTCAGCATGATAACTTATGGGACTCAGGATGCCTCTGTTCCACAGGTGTTTGAGCCAATGCAAACAGCTAAAGGTGCCTCCCTTCCACTGCTGGAAACTATCAGAGAGGTAGCTCCTTTACCTCCCTCTCCCCCCATTCCCATGCTAGCTCCCCAGATTCCTACTCAGGGCCTAGCAGCCAAAACCAAAATTGAATCTCTCATCTTGGCCTCAGTGAGATGCCTTGGGCTTCTCACCTTTGTGTATTGCTTTTACTTTATTTTTGGAAGCAGTACCCCCTTGCTGCTTATTCTTCCAAGATCTTTATCACCTATCTATCAAATGTTTTCTGTGTATGAATGACATAGAAAAGCAGTTCTTTTTCCAACTGATTAAAACATTATAATTATAAATTGTAGAGTAGGAGGTACCTTAGTGATCTAGTCTAACCTCTTCATTTTTCAAGTGAGTAAACTGAGGACCCAAGCTATTGAGTGACATGTTCACGGAGTGACATGAAAGTGAATTCATTAGGGATTCAAACACAGGACCTCTGACTTAACATTCATTGCTCACTCCACTTCTTCGGATCTAAGGTATTAGACTTCTTACATGTAGCTGTGGAACATAGAAGCAGAGCCAATTGGTGACGATTGTAAGGAGGCAGATTCTGAGTGTCTCATTTTGGGAAGGACATTGATTAGCTGAAGGGTATAACAGAGAAGAACAATCAGGATGGAAAGGACACCTTATGAAAATCAGCTGACAGAGCTAGGAAAGTTTCGCTCTAGTAAACGAAGCTGGGTTGGAATGATAATAGTTACCTTCTAGTATCTGAATGATCCTTCTGAGGAAGGATTAGATTTGTTCCAAATCTAGGATCAGGGTGGAGTTTTTTGCTTGGGCTGGGGGGAAATTGGATGGGGAAGTGAAATGGTATTATGTGAAGCTGCAAGGATTTCAGTTCAGTGTAAAGAAAAGATTCCTAACAACTGGGACCATTCCACATGGTCCAGATTTGTTTCAAAAGGTAGTAATTTCCTCATCATTGGAAGTCCTCAAGTGGAAGTTATACAATGTCTTATCAGGGATAATAATACTAATTTACATTTTAAGGTTCATAAAGCTTTTTCTTTCCAACAATTCTGATGTAGACAATACACATATGTCCAGTTTACATTTGAAGAAACCAAGAATTAAAGAGATAAAGAGACTAGTAAATGGCAGTCAGGATATGAAGCCAGGTCTCACTCTGCATCTCTTTCTACTGTTGCCCTTTGTGACTTTTCACCTCTTAGAGTCTTCAGATTTTTCTACAGGCAAGCCTCTTTGAAATTACAGGTCCAGTCCCTATCCCTTTCCCTATATGAAAATGGGACGGGCTGCCATGTGAACCCAGGGTCTCTCTGACCCAAGTAATACATCTCTAAAGCCTCCGCTAAATTAAATGAACACTTGAGCATTAGAAGGTGTTCTGCCTCATCTGTGGTTTTAGCTTTGTTGCTGTTTAGTTATTCAACTGTGTCCCACACTTCATGACATCATTTGGGGTTTTCTTGGCTAAGATACTGGAGTGGTTTGCCATTTCCTTCTCCAGCTCATATAGATGAGGAATTGAGGCCAACAGGGTGAAGTGACTTTCCCAAGGTCACATAGTTAATGTTTGAGGCCGGACTTGAACTCAGGAAGTTGAATCTTCCTGACTCCAGGCCTATGGTCCTAGCTACTACTCTTAAAATTGGCAGTGAGTTGTCTCTTTTCCTAAGGTATACTGACCACCTGGCTGTCTAGCACCTCAGCCCTCCTACAGCTTACACACCATATTTCCCCACAAGCAAGCTTAGCTTTCTTTGTCTTTTTTCCTCCCACTCCTGTATGTCCTAGATAGAACTTGCTGTTCTTGGCTCCCTGTTTTGGGTAGAAGGTGTGTCTCTCTTTTTCCTTGCCAAATGGCAGATTTCCTCTCACTCTCATGGGTCAGATCCGGACCCACAGAATCTCAGAATGAAAATGGACTCCACTGCGATTCATCCTTTACACAGCTGCCAGCCTGACTTTCCTAAAGAACAAATCTGATCACGACACCCCCTACTCAGTAAACTCCAGTGGCTTGCTCTTATCTCCAGGATCAGATATAAACTCCTTTGGAATTGAAGACCTTTCACAGCCTAGCTCTAACCTCCTTTTCCAGCCTATTCACATTTCTCCCCTCCTCACACCTCAAGTCTAGCAAGACCAGCATTCTTGATGTTCTTCCTACATGGCACTGAATCTCCCATCTCAAGTGTCTTTGCACATCTCTTTCTGGAATGAACTCTCTCTCACCTCTGTCTCTTCGGAGAATCTAGTGTCAAGTTTCCCCTCAAGTATAGCCTTTCTTTTCCAGAGTCCTTTCCTGATGTCCCCAGCTGCAAGTGTCTTCCCCTTAAAAATTACCCTTTACAGGTGTATATAGTGTCTCTCCCAGTAGACTGTCAGCTCCTTGAGAGTAGGAACTGTTTTCCCTTTTGTTTTTGTATCCCTAGTGCCTAGCAGAATGCCAGGAATATGCTTTGTGCTTCATAACTGTTTATTGATTAATTACCCCTGGAGAAGATCTGACTAACCCAAATCTATCTCCTATACAGTGTCCCTGACAAATGGCTATCCAGTCATCACTTGAAGTCCTTCAGTGATAAGAGCCAATGTCATGCAGTGGAACCCTGGAGTTCTGGATTTAGAACCAGAGGACAAGATTTTCAATCTCACAGCATTGCTTTCTCATAATCCAAGTGACCTTGAGCAAGCCTTTCAGTATTTTAGTTCCTTAATCTGTAAAATGAAGGGGTTGGACTAGATGACCCTGACCCTTTCAATTCTAAATCTATGATTCTATGCTAGGGAACTGAAAGCCTACTGAAGAAGCCCATTCCACTTTGAGACATTCTAATTGTTGCTGTAAAGCTTAAATTAGCCTCTCTGCTGCTTTCATACATGTTGCCCTCTCAGGCCATGCAGAACAGCTCTCATGCCTTTTCTGTAGGACAGGCTGTCAAATACATAAAGGCAGCTTCTGTAACCTAACCGTCCACACTCCACTCTATTCCCAAACCTGCCAGTCTCTCATTCAGGCCAAACATTCCCAGTTTTTCGATTCCTTTAACCCGTCCTGGTATGGAATAGTTGATAACCCCCAAAGGCCAAGGTCACCCACTGCATCCTGGGCCGTTACCAAGTCTCACCACTGGACTTTGATGGCTGTCAAGGAGAGAGTGAGGCTGATGTCTCTGTGAAGCTCTGTCTCACTTCTATCCAATTCACAATCCAATCAGGATATCATCCTGGTGACACTGGTCTTCTTTGAAAATGAAAGATGAACAACATCCTCGTTAAAGTACGGCCTTGTGAACTTAATACAATACTTCAGATAGTGCCAGGCCAGGTGAGAGAACAGCGTGACTTTCAATCTGGTTATTTTGAACATTATATTTTTAAGACAACTTCATGTTCCAGTCTTCTGGTTCCATGAGCTGGTGCCACCTAGTGGCTAAAGTGACGATTTCTTGTCTCCCCTTGGCTATATGAGGCAGGGAGGGCATTCACACATAGGGCAGTAGCACGATGCTCCAACTTGGAGAGTCAGCACAGTGCAGAAGGAAAACCCTAAAATCAGAGTCCCAGGACAAGGGTTCAGATCTTGACCCATCTGTAAAACTGAGGCGGGGGGTGGTGGTTAGACTAGATGGCTTCTGAGGTCCTTTTGAGATCTAGAATCCTATAATTGAATAGCTGAAAACTTTCAGGTTGAGAAAGGAAGAGAAACAGCCAATGGCCTCCCACAAAAGGGTGGTTGGTGCTGGTCTTGCGGATGACCTGGAGAGGCCAAATATTTGGGCAGAAAATGACACAACTAGTTGAGGAAAAGTTAAATTCAAGCTAATAAACATTTATTCAGCACCTAATATACTAAACAGTATGCTAGACACTGGGGATGCAAAGTTGAAAAGTTGGTGGTCTATGCCCTGGAGGAGTTCAGTCTAATAAATGTACTGAGAGGTTCTTCTAGAACTCCTAAGTGACAGTTGTCACAAATATACAGAGGTAGAAACAGGCAAGGTCAGGGCTAAGCACAGCTAGCAGTCTAGCTTAAGTAAAAAGTAGTTTGGAACTAGGCGTTAGAAGTCAGGATAAGGAGTTTGTATGTCCTTAATTAAGACACCTGTGTAGGCAGGCTAGATTAGATAAAGGAAAGAAAGGCTGCCCAATGGGCCACACCAGAATTATGCCTAGGTGTCCCTGCAATCCAAAGAAGCTATACCACACAGAATCTGATCTTATACCTCTTGTGTGAGATATAGACAAATTGATCAATAGATACATTTGTATATATGTGTGTATGTATACACATACATATAGAGAAAGAAAGGAAGAAAGGGAGGGGGCAAAGCCACGGTCACCTCAATTCAACATTTATTAAGTCCTTATTGTATGCAAAGCATTATGTTAGGCATTAAGGAGTCTTTGCCATCAAAGGTCATTAATATAGAGTTGGAAGGAATTTTAGAACTTATCTAGTACAAATTCCCCATTTTAAAGATGAGGAAACTGAGGCAGAGAGATTTTTATAAGTGACTTGTTCAAAGTCACTCAGATTTACATAACAATGACAAGATTCAAACTCAGGTGGTCTGACTCCAAGTCCCGTATTCTTTCCACTCCATTATATTGCCCCTTTGTTGTTGCTGGGTTTGTTGATTTATTTTTGGTGGGCTATTTATTTATTATTGCTTTTTGGAGGGGGGAAGGTACGGCAATTGGGGTTAAGTGACTTGCCCAAGGTCACACGGCTAGTTTTTGTGTCAAGTGTCTGAGGCCGGATTTGAACTCAGGTACCCCTGACTCCAGGGCCAGTGCTCTCTATTGCACCACCTAGCTGCCCCCTCTGTTTACATTCTAATGAAATTCTTAAAGCCATCTAATCTGAGCTATTGCAGAGAAGGAATCCCCCTACTAATATCTCTAACAAATGGTTCTTCAGCCTCTTCTTGAACTACTCCAGTGATGGGGAGCTCATTACCTTACAATGTAGCCCATCCCATTGCTGACCAGCTCAAATTAATGTTTTTCCTTAGAGAAATATATACCCCTCTGTGACTTCCACCGGGTCTTTGACCTGGAACCAAAGAGAACCAGTCTGATCCTTCTTTCTCTGGACAGGCATTTGATCACAATCATCCAACAAGACAGACATTAAATCCACTCTTTCCTACTTAACACTCTAGTTCTTTCAACCACTCTTCACATGCCATGACTTTGAGTCCTTTTCATCATCCTGATAATTTTTCTCTAGAGAAGGTATAATGGGGGCAGCTAGGTGGCACAGTGAATAGAGCACCGGCCCTGGAGTCAGACACTTGACACAAAAACTAGCCGTGTGATCTTGGGCAAGTCATTTAACCTCAATTGCCCTTCAAAAAGCAAAAAAAAAAAAGTGTAATGTAGTGGTGAGAAAGCTGGGTTCTAATCTTGTTTGTGTGACTTTTGGACTCTTTATCTATAAAATGAGGCTAATAATGCCTATAGCACATACTTCACAAGGCTGTTGTGAAAATAACTTTCTGTGTGTGTGTGTGTGTATGTATGTGTGTATATATACTTTGTATGCATATATCTCTATCTATAGCTAACAAGTGAGGTATGAGAGTACATTCTGTCTGGTATATCTCATTAGGACAGTTGGACTTGGTTCTGGAATGGCCACTGTACAGCCCAGCACTAACCAGCCTCCCTGTCTGTCTTTCCTCTGTCTGATCTATCCTATACCTATTGCCATGTTAATCTTAACTCACAATAAGATAATTTTACTAAGATATTTTCCATCAATTGCCACACTTCCTGTGGTATCAGTTGTTATTACTTGTCAATGTCCTTCCTAAACTGTAGCACCTAAAACTGGGCATGAGACTGTTGTTGAGGCCTCACTTGACTTAATGACTCTGGAGAGTGTCCCCAACAGAAAAAAGATGAACTGCTTTGTGCCCCTTGAAAACAGGGATGAGATTAAAGCATCTAGAAGAGAAGCTAGCGATGCTAGAGACCCAGTGCCGGGAGAAGGAAGAGAGAAGGATTGACCTAGAGCTGAAGCTTGTGACCGTGAAGGAGAGCCTGAAACAATCCCTGGCAGGAGGACCGGCTCTTGGGCTGACTGTGACCAACCAACGCAAGACTGGAGTGAGTATACGTTTTTCCTTCCCGTATGCTGTGCCTATCTGTTCAGGCTGAGACCCCTGTCTGGGGTGCTGGGAGATGGAAAACCCTACCAGCTTCTGTGATTCAGCCCAGCACCTCTGGTAGGAATCCAGAACACAATGCTGAGACAAGACACAGCTTCTATCTTCAAAGAGTTTGCTTTCTTGTAGCAGTGATGAGATATTGAGATTCACATCTGTATACCATCTTGTAGATTATAGTGCTTTCTTATTACCCTCAGCTTACAGATGGGGAAGCCCAAGTTCAGAGAGTGAAAGGGCATGGGATTGTAGAGCTGGCAGGGGCCTTGAAGATCTAGTCCAATCTTATTTGTTAGGTGAGGAAACTGAGGCCCAAAGCAAAGGGGTCATACAGGTAGTAAGTTGGGAGCTCAGATTTGAACCCTGGTTTTCTGACTTTTAATTCAGTGCCATTCCCACTACACCACACTCCCTTGTCCAGTCCAGGAAGCCTTAAAAGGAGGACTGAAATCCAGGTTTCCTGATTGAAGTTCACATACTTTTTCTTTTTTTTAAATTCTTATTTATTTTTGCTTTTTGGAAGGAGGGGAGGGTAGGGCAATTGGGGTTAAGTGACTTGCCCAAGGTCACATGGCTAGTAAGTGTTAAGTGTCTGAGGCCGAATTTGAGCTTGGGTCCTCCTGACTCCAGGGCCGGTGCTCTATTCACTGCACCACCTAGCCACCCCAAGTTCACGTACTGTCCCATGCTGCAAACAAACAATAAGTTAAATGCACTAAGTGCCTAGGAGAAGTGAAATGGAAAGAGAAAAGAGAGATAAGGAAGAAGGATCACTTCTAGCTAAAGGAATCAAGGAAGGCTTCATGGAGGACCTTAGCTGGGCCTTAAACAAGGCCCTTAAACTCTCTGGGCTTCAGTTTTCAGGTAAAATGAGCAAGTTGAACTCCATGATTTTCTAGGGCTTTCCCCTGGTCCTGAAAAGTGAAAGAATTCACCAGGTTAAGGTATGTGTTGTGTTAAAGGGTGGGAAATAGGGGTAGGGAAGGGGTTGTAGCAGGGAGAATAGATAAATGCACAGAGGTTAAAGATGTGCAGTAGCCCAGCTCACAGCAGGCTCGTCTTCTCCTTTCCACATTGTTATTATCAGGTAAGGCAGCCTTCTTCCGAATCCTAAACTTCATCTCTGTTGCTCTCCCTAGGAAACAGCAAATAAACCTCCCAGTCTAGAACCCTCTCCCCCTGTTAACTGTACCTCAGAACTGAGGAAGAGGAGCCCATCTATCAATGCTTCCAGCAAAGGGAAAGTGCTCCAGAAGGCCAAGGTATGGGAATAATCACCTTACACAGAATCCAGCCTCCATAATGCCTTGTCACACCTAAACAAATAAATAAGAGAGAACACTATGGTATCTAATCCTGGCTTGCTATGTTACTTTGGGCTAGTCCCTTTTCATCTCTGGGTCTGAGTTTCCTCCTCCATATAATAGCTAAATGCTTTTCCAGATCTCTTCATTCCTCAGAGAGTTCCTAAGTTCTTCATTCAGATCCCATTGATTCTTAATTTAGACACTTCAAATATTAGGCAAGAAACAGGGAATCAGAAAGGGGGGATGGATGTCCTTTAGCTTAATGATGTCCTTTTGAACTGAAGTTGGAGAACTGATCAGCATATCCTGGAACAGGTCTGACCCAGGGATATGCTAGTCAGTGTTTCATAACTGGCTCTCTAAAAACACAGAACACACTTTTAAAGTCCAATCACCATGAACATTTTCTCAAATCTAGATAATCAACAAAAGGACCAATCAAGCCCCAGCTCACAGCATTGGCTGATTTCCAAGGGGTAAATGCTCCCATTGAAAATTAAACAATCAGCTCTCCAGCCCTAAGGTGAAGTGGTTCCAGCATTCCTGGCACTGACCAGAGCGGAGTACAGAGGGTCTATCGTCTCATTGTTTCTGAGGGATTTAGAGAAAGCTAAACATTTAAAGGCACCTGACAGTTAAAGTAACTTTTCTGACTGCCATATCACACCAGTGACTCAATGCTTGCAGTACTCTGAAATCCCTCTTTGTTCAGACATACCATTTTTGTTCATACTTTGTTCAGACATACCATTGTTTAATTATGGTTCCCCCATCTTGTATTTGTGAAGTTGACTTTTTGAGCCCCCTTTACATTTTCTCTGTATTGAGTGTCACAATATTAGATTCAGTCCTGGATTCTAGCCTGTGACAATTTTTATGGACCCTGACTGCCATCATCAAGTGTGTGACTTTCCTCCATGCTTTCACTTATTCACAAACTTAATTAACACATCATTTATGCTTTTATCCAAGTCACTGATTAAAATGTTAAAATAGTACATGGCCAGGCAGATTCCTGAGGCACTCTACTGGAGACCTTTTTCCAAGGTGGCATTGAATCATTATGACCACTCTTTTAGGGCATTTGTTGGCCAGGGGGCAATTGTCATTTTAGTTTTTTTTTCAGTAAGCTCTTGCCTAGAATGATTTTGGTCATTCACTGTTTCATTCCAAACAGCTGTTAATCAATTACCAAGCATTTATGAAACACATTCTATGTGTTATAATTGCTGAGGATACTAAGGCAAAAACCCAAGGAGATAAGTCATTTTTGTCAGTGTTTTAGAGAACAGCCAATCACTTGTTAGTTCAAAGTGTTTTTTTTTTTTTTATTGTGATGCGTGTCAAAGCTGGTGGGCAGTTAGATGGTGCATTGGATTGAGTGCCAGACCTGGAATCGGGAAGACCCAAGTTCAAATATCACGTCAGTCATTTACTAGTTGTGTGACCCTGAGCAAGTCACTTAACTTCTGTATGCCTCAGTTCCCTCATCTATAAAATGGAGATAATAATAACACTTCTTGTTGTAAAGGTCAGATGAGATAATATATGTAAAGTTCTGTGCAAACCTTCAAGTGCTATATCAATGGTCTCCCTAGGAAACTGAGTCTCAGGTACTTGGCAGAGATCACTCTGTAAGTAGCATAGGTAGGGCTTGAATCAAGGTTTTCCACCACCAGATCCTGTGCTCCTTCTGCTGCACTGTGTAGTCTGTCAGCAGAGAACCTAGGTCCCAGTCCCAGTTTGTGTGACCCTGAGCAGATAATTTCCCTTCTCTTGGGTCTTAGTTTCCTTTTCTGTAAAATGTGAATAATATTACTTACACTGTCAATTCTACAGGGTTGTTGTGAGGTTCAAGTATGATGCTGGTTGTGAAAACACTTTATAAACCCTTGATCACTTTAAAAAACACGAACCAGTATTATTTTTATTATAACATTGGTATATAATCCTCACTATTGGCCCTGTACTTTGGGGCCTAATGATGATTCCTCCTTAAAGTAATAATGAGTCATCCTCACAATAAATGCTTAGGGAGAATGATGGCTAGTTGCCAGTGGTGTTGTAGATGGGACCATGATTTGTATAGAGTCAGCCTAAATAACGAGAGTCTCTTCTAACTCAGCTTCTGTAATTATGTGGTGGTGATGTCCCTGCTTTCTGGAACTCAGATTCCTCTGCTGTAAAATGAGGGGGTTAGACTGCATGAGGTTAGAGGTCACCTCTAATGCGATTCTCTTACAGCTACTGTAATAGGGATCACGGGTCTTCCTTCCCTCATTTAGTAGAGCGAGCCACTACATGTTTTGGGGCCTCACCTAGATATGGCTCCTTTCTTCTCTGCCCCCTGACCTCTGGGTAGAAGTAGAGTGGCCACTCATCCAAGGGGACTATCCAATAAAGGTGATGGCATTCATGTTCTTCATTCAACTTAAACACCATTCAGTAAAATCTGCTTATTTGTCTTTCTGCTTTGCAGGAATGGGAAATGAAGAAGACCTAAGAGGAATATGAGAAATATATCCTCTGGGAGATACCAGTTTCTCCAGTCCTACCTTTTAGCTCCTTTTTCCTGAAGAGCCAGAGAAATGTACCACTGTTTGGGAACACATGAAGACCACCTTCATTTTCTGTGTCAGGGGGGAGGGGGGAAGGGAGGGAAAGGGAGGAGGCACTTTGCCACAAGGGTGCAGGGAGGGGGGGAGGTGGTAGATATGCTAGTGATGGAATGAGGAACACATTTGGGACTTTGGGGGTGGGGGGTGGGAATGGAGATTGGAATGAGAGGACTATTAAGTAACAAAGTATCCCTGGACAAACTGGATTGGTCATTTTTTCACTTGAAGAAATAAGGAACTAGTGAATAATCACCTTTTTTTGACTCTCAGCATCCCATTTCTTAAATCTGAAATGATGAGGAAACACTAAAGCATGTGGGATACTGTAGTAAGGAGAAGCTCATCTTATGACACTGGAAAGGGTTCCTGGGGCCCTGGTAGCTGCTGGAAGCCAGTCTGATCCTGAATATGAAGAGGATCCTCTGTGCTGCCACAGACCTATGATTTCATGGCTTGAACAATGCCCCTCTTTTATTGATGTTCATCAATGGCTATGGCCCTCCAAAGCTTTTTTTTTGGTGGCCACCTTTTTGGTGATAAGCTTCTCCACACTCAGTTCAACTGATCCTCAGACAATGAATGCATCTTTCTCACCAGGCCTGAAGTCTTTCCAGTGTGCTGGGGCCTGGCTAGAGCTTCCGATGTGATGGAAGTTACCTCCACACCATGAGGAGGTACCAGGAGATGAGTAGAATAATAGCTACTTGTTTAAACTTGGGCTAAAGCTGTGCAGAATGTGAATCCTGTGACCCTTCACCTATTCCCCCTGTGGATTAGTCTAGTACAACTAGCCATCAGTAGGGTCTGTTGTACGTGCCATCAGCTAAATCTGATTACTATGAAAGCAAAGATCTGAAGAAGTGGTAAAAACTTAAACAGTTGGGGTGTTTTAACGCACACTTTGCACCCAGGAAAGTGATATACACACACAAGGTCACCATGCTAATAGTATACTCAGAAGCAGACACCTGCTCATAGACAGGTATTGTGGTATCAGAAAGCACACAGGATTTGGGGTCAGAGGACCTGCCTCAGACACTTGTCCCTAGGGCAATCACTTAATGTGACTGAGCCTCAGTTTCCTCATCTTCAAAGTGGGGACAATAACAGCACCTACCTCACAGGGCTTTTGTGAGAATCAAATGAGATGATGGATATAAAGTTTGAAATGTCGAAGTGCTGTAGAAATATAAGCTATTATTATTGTTAATATATTTCAACCCTGTAACTGTAACCTGTATGACTTTGGGCAAGCCACTCAAGTCTATAAGCTTCATAAAATAGAAAATAAAGGGCTTAGATCAAATAAGTCCCTTCACGCTCAAAATCCTGTGAATTTGTATACTCCATAGGAAGACATGAGCCAAGGACTCAGGTGTTTTAATGTAACAAATGTGCAGGTGCCATCTTCCCTGGGACTCTATCCTTAACACTCTCCGATCCTCTTCTCACATGTGATGGCCCTGAGGCATCTGCCACTTAATCTGTTGTGTATGGGAATAGAAATCTGCTTGAAATGAGTTAAGAGAAATCTAGGTACTTAAGATTTCTCTTCCTCCATCTTGATGTGTAACTCACTAGGGAAAAGGGCTCCTCCCCTTTCCCTTTCCCACCTTTCCTGTAAAATATTCCATTGCCAAAAGCCAAAGGAAGCCCTGCTGAGTGAGTGTAAGCACACTGGGAAAGTGGGGGCCTTAGATGTTGAGCTATCATGCATACTGTGCCACAAATCACTGTTTAAAACTGTATGCACTTTAAAGGTCTGTGTCATGTTTTCCTCCAATAAAGATAAAACTATATAACTCTTCATCAAGGTGTCAGCAATCTTCCCAGAGGGTTTTTAATAATCTCAGAAAGTTACCTAGGACCCCACAATTTCAAATTCAGCACACATTTATCAAATGCCCACTGTATGCAGGCACTGTGGTCTGCTAAGCTAGAAAGACAAAGTTTGTGTTGAAAATCCTAGATTTGGAAACAAATCCTGGGCAACTCTGACACTTATTGACTCTGGGTGAGGCAATTTATCTCTGAGCCTCCAATTCATTGGTCAAATAAAGGGATTAGACTAAATGATCCTTAACATCCTTTAAAGCAACGTTTTATAAGTCTAGATAAGACCTAGTCCCTGGCTTCATGGATTTACTCTACTGGAGGAGTATCCCTTAGGAATTTTCAAGTACCTTATTTCATTGGATCCTCACACCAGCCTTTATGAGATAAACAAAAGATGTTATTGCCATTTGATAATGAAGAAAGCTCAGAGAGATTAGTGAGTAACTTAAAAGTTGTACCACCAGGTAGTGCAAGAGTTAGGAGTGAAACAGATTAAGTGAATTAATGTTCTTTGTTCCATATTGTATTGTCTTAGGTGACTCAGTCAATAGCTGAACTTTAACTTGGTCACAGCTGTCCAAGTGGGCAGTACTGAGTTGTGATGAGGGAGGTGATCTCCCTTTTAGTCGACCCATAAAACTTGTTTAAAATTTTAGAGTCTGAGAGTTCAGGGAGCTCCCAATAGGCAATTACATTTAATTTTTTTTAAAGTAATAAATTTTTACTACTGAATGTTCAAGGCCCTATTCTGGGATTAAAAAAAAAAGTGTCCCTGTCCTTTAAAGAGAATAAGCTCCTTTAGCTGTCCTCTCCATTCTATGAGCCAGGGGGCTGATAGTCCATGGAGGTACAGCTTCCTTGTGATATCTCAGCCTACATGGCCTATACTCCATGTCACTAAATATAATTATGCACCTAAATATTAACAGAACAAAAGAACTCTTCCAATAAGAATCCACCAACCACTTTTTGAGCCCCTACTATGTGTGAAGTCTGATGTGGAAATAAAGGTAAATGTGATTCAGTTCCTTTCTTTGGAAGTAAAGGAGATTAAACAGGGACATTAATAATTACAGTACAAGATACGATGACTGCCAAATGGAACTTAATTCAATAAACATCAGGTACCAGTTTTCTGCAGGGACCTGTGCTTCAGATAGAAACAGTAGCAGTCCCTGACCCATGTTTTCAATTATAATGTAAAGTTAAATGAGATAAGAGTGAAAGTGAACCAGGAAAAGGGATCTAAACATTTGAGACTATGTACGACTGGTATGTGTATAAGAGGAGGAAAAGACATGCAAAGATCAAAAGGAAGTATTTTCTAGGCTGTGGAATTACACAGAGGTAGAAAAAACATGCACAAACATTTGGGGAACACCTAGTAGCACAAACTGACTGGAACATTGGAACACAGTCCACAAAAGTAAGTAAAGGAAAAGAAGCCAGGAAAGGTAAGCAGAAACAGGAATGTGGAGGTCATTAAAAGCTGAAGTTGAGTTTCTATTTCATCCTAGAGAACAGTGATCTTCAAAGTCGGGGCCATAGAAAGAGCCAAAGAGGATCTAATTTTGATTAATTCCATCAGAAGGTGGTGAAATCGGCCACATCCCATCTTCCCCCTGTTGTTAATCATAAAGGTGTGTCCAGCAACACTATGCCACTCCCCTCACCCTTCCCTACTCTTCCTGTGATTGTCCTTCAGGGAGGTTTATGGCTAGTGGCCTGAGCCTGGTACCCTGGTAATTTAGATCATATATCAGAACTAAAGATACCTATATATTAGTATTAACACCTATTAATACCTATATATTAGTATTAACAAAAAGACTTACTTAGCCATACCATAGAAAAGGTATTAAACAAGGCTAAAGCTGGTAGATGAGGGGTCTGTCTCTTCTCCATATGGAAATGCAATAGTGAGGGGGTGAGTCCTTCGGACTTCTATCAAGTGAAAGGTACTGATTTCACGTACCCTTGGGTGGACAGGAAGTCACATCAATATGGCCTAAGGCCCTGTTTGCCTCAGTTTCCTCATCTGTAAAATGAGCTGGAGAAGGAAATGGTAACCCACTCCATTATCTTTGCCAAGAAAACTCCAACGGATTTTGAGGAGTCAGACACGAATGAAAACTAAACTGAAACCTACATGGTGTATGGAAATGAGAACCTAAATCCAGGCATGAGAGCCTAAATGCAACCCAAGAATCTCTAGGCAGGCAAAAGTCCTCCTAATCTGCATGAGCTGTCCAACAGTGATCACTTAGCAAGTGATCCTTCCTCGAGTTTCCTTCCTCGTGTTTCATTTCTTAGTGGGTAAAAAAAACATATATTGATTGGGATTATATTGCCTTCCTCCACCCCCAACCTAGCCCTCTCCCAAACATTCTTTCCAGTCACTCAGGTTTGCAACCAAGGCAATATCCCTGGACTCTTCATTTCCCTCACCTCACAAAGCCAATCAATCTTGCCATTTGTACCTCTGCAACATCTTTCATATCAGTCTGCTTCTCACCACTCACAGAACTACTCACCTGATTCAGATCTTCAGCACCTTTCACTTGTACTATAGTAACCGTCTCCTAATTGGTCTCTATGCCTTTCCTCTCCCCTCTCCAGTCACAGGACAGCCACAGTGATTTTCTTCAGTTGTAGATCTGACCATGCCACTTCTTAATTACAAGTTCCATAATACACAAACTTATTAATACCATAGTACCATTGATATAATTTATAAAGATAAATATATAAAAATAGGAATTGCATGCTCTGTATTTTTTTTCTTATAGGGTACAAGATCAAAAAGGTTTGGAGATCCCTGCTGTAGACAATAGGGAGGCCCATTTAGTCTCTGAGCAGGGGTGTGATATGATCATAGATGATTTTTAAATGATCCAGAGTACATATTAAGGAAAATCCAAGGAATAAGGAATCATTTCTGGCTGGAGGTAAGGGGAAGGTGAAGGCATCAGAGAAGGCATAAAGAAAGAAGTGGCCTTGAAAGATGGATAGAATTTCCATAACCTGTTAGAAGATAAGAGGCATAGTAGTAGGAAGGAACAAAAAGGAAGTATGGAGAAATGAGAAAAATTAACAATCTAGGGGATATCAACAAATATCCAGTTTGACTGAGGATTCAAGTCACTTCCTTGTTAAAAAGTAAAAGTTTTATTTATGCTTTTAGTTTTTATATCATGGTTATTTTCAGAAAAAAATACATACATACATATATATACACACACACACATGCATATATGTATACATATATACCCCACCCCAGGAGTCTTCCCCTGCAAGAGATTAAAACAGTTAAACAAAACAATCAACAAAGTAACTTTATCTGACAACAGGCAACATTTTCTACCTACGGCCCTGATTTCTCAAAGAAAAACAGGGAAACGATTTGCCTCATCTCTCCTCCACATCCCAAACTGGTCATTTCAGTTCTAAGAAAGTCATTTTTAAGGGTTCTCAGAAGAGTGATGTCAATGTCCCACAACTGCCATCCAAGACCCTTATGATTTCAAACTTGCAGCCCTATTTCCTAAGTTCCTTTTAAAGCTTCCTGAATCATATGGCTCCATACTAAGCCCAAATCCCAGAGAAACTTCAAAAGTAGAAAATCATGGTTAAGAAATTTCTCTCAGTAGAGGTTCTATTATACATTTGGAATGATAGCTGTTCTCAAACAGGCCCTTCCCCATTTATAAAATGGTGGATAGGAGTTACAAAACAGCATATTTCAGTATGATATTAAAAAAAACCCAACGCTTGGGAACACCCCAAATAGAACAGGTTGCTTTAAGAAGTAAAGATTTCCCTTCACGGGGTTGGTTGGTTGTTCTTTGGTCTCAAAGTATGGAGAACTCACACAAGGCAAGCATTTACATGGGTCAGAAGAAGCAATACAGGGACACTCAAGGTTTCTCTGAAGGACTCTGGACTTGATTGCATGATATTAGAAACACTGGCACAGGACCACCCAGTATGGCGTACCTGAATCAAAATAGTCTTTTAGGCAAACATACATTTGGCATTCAAACAACATGGCTAGCCTATCAGAATTGTGTTCCCCACAGTAGAGTCTGAATTGTTGGCAGTTTAGCTTGAGAAAGGACCTTAGTGTCTGGTACCTTATCCTGCCAGGTGATCTTCAGAATCTTCCTAAGACAGTTCAAATAGAAGAAGGCATGGAAACATACTATATACAAAGGAGATATTGACAGGATAAACTGGGGAGATTCAACAGAGGGAAGGCTTTAGCATTAAGGGGGATCACAAATAGAAGGTGGGATTTTAGATGGAACTTAAAAGGAAGCTAAGAGATGGAGACATGGAGGAAGGAAATTCCAAGTGTGGAAGATTCCCAGTGATAATGGATGGAATCAGGAGATGTAATGTCTTGTTAAAGGAACAGCAAGGAGGCCAATGTCACTGGATAAGGGACATGTGGTGAGGGTAATGGGGAAGAGAAGAGTAATGTGTAAGAGGGCTGGCAAAGTAAGGGGGCTAGGTTATGGGGCTTTCAATGTCAAATAGAGGATTTTATGTTTGAGGTGATAGGGTGCCACTGGGATTTTCTGAATGGGGGTAGGAGGGAAGTGACACTGTCAAACCTCCACTTTAAAAAGATTAATTTTCCAGCTGAATTTAGAGAGACTGAAGTGTAAAGAGATCTGAGTCAGGGAAACTACTCAAAAGGCTACTTCAGGACTTCCCAGTCATATAGTAAACAAGATAGATGTCTAGACATTTTCTCTAATGCCCTCAACCTCTCAAACTTCTCCAAAACAGAGAGGCTATGCACCAAAAATAAACTTCATCTCTCTCCATAATTTAAGATACTTGAAATTCAAAAGAAAGTAAAAACAAACAAAACCATGAACTGATATAGTTCTGGAAATGCTAGTGCAGGTTAACAAGGCAAGAGGAAAATAATCAAAGGCATAAAGATAAGGTAAGAGGAGATAATACTATTCCTATTTACTGATGATATGATAGTATATTTGGAAAATCCTAGGGAAACAGAAAAGATACTAATTGAGAAACAAAACTGCAGGCTACAAAATAAGTCCTCAAAAATTAATAGCATTTCTATATAATAACAAAACAAAGAGAAATCCCATTCCAAATAACTACAAAATGCACAAAATATCTGGTGATCACCTTACCAAAGCATGCAAAATGCTTGTATTATTTCAATTTCCAATGTGTTTCTTAAATTAGAAGGAATAACTTAAGTAGCTTAATGCCAATATAATAAAAACGACAATATTAACAAAATTAACTCACACCTTTAATGTTATACGATCCAAATTTCCCAGGGGATACTTTATAAAGCTTTATAAAATAATAGTGAAATTCATTTGGAAAAACAAAAGATCTAGAATATTAAGGGAAATGATGAAAAGAAATAAGGATGAAGGGGAAATTGTACTTCCAGACCTTAAACTACATTATAAAGCAACAGTCATCAAAACTATCTGAAATTGGTTTAAAAAAGAAATAGATCAATGAAAGAGACTAGATAAGAGAGAATCAGAAACAATAGAATTTAATAACCTAGTGTCTGATAAAGTGGAAAACATAAATTACTTAGGAAAAATCTTATTTAAATAAATATAAATCGTAAAAAAAAAACTATTTAAAAAAAGAAATTGTGAGACAAATAAAGAGAAGCATGGAAAGATCTGTGTGAACCAATATAGAATGACGTAAGCAGAACCAAGAAAATAACATACACAATAACTTTGCTCATAAGAAAAAACACAAAATCCAAGTTAGTTTTAGAAAGAAATTTATTAGGTCATTTGGTAGAGGAGAGCAAGTCAGAAAACAGATGTGGTTCCCTCTGTTCTAGGTTCTGGAAGGTTTACATTATACAGAATTTAGAAAAAGGTGCCTGCACAAACTATTGGCACACAGTTGAGTAATTCTGCAAGAGGGTGACTTGAAAGCAAGGTACATTGAAATGAATGTGAGTAAATTTAAACATTCAATAAAATTTTGGCCAAGTCAAAACATAAAGGAACTCAAAACACAAAGCTTGGGTAGAACCAAAAAAGAGTGCTTTACATGGATCCTAGACCTGAGGGAACCCCACATTCCTTTTAGTCATCTCTAGAACTCCTAGAGAGTTCCTGGGGTTAGTTGGCCTTCTGGGTGCAAACAATCACATAGTGTTAGGTTAAAATAGTATGATAATTTATTTTAAAATAATATAATAAATTATTTTTCCCCATGAAAACTAGAATAATGTAAAAGTGAAGGGGGGGTGCCTAGGTGGCACAGTGAACAGATCACTGGTTCTGGAGTCAGGAGGACCTGAGTGCAAATATGGCCTCAGACACTTAACATTCACTAGTTGTGTGACCTTGGGCAAGTCACTTAACCCCAATTGCCCTGCCTTCCCCCCTCCAAAAAGCAAAAACAAAACAATTTAAATGGGAAGAGCATCTATGCATTGAAAATATGAAAAGCGAATGTAACAAAACTATAAAGACAAGCAGAATTCAAATTAAGCAGAGAGGGTGCCCCTAAATGATCCCACATGGAGGTGGAAGGTCCACAAGTGTTATACTGGGCACATGTTTTCAGACTTTTTCAAAATAAAGATCAGTTGTGCTGACTTTTTTTCCTCTCTAAAAACCATTATTTTCTGATAAATATTGGAGATGTAGGAAAGTTGGAACACTAATTCATTATAGGTGGAGCTGTGAACTGATCCAACCATTCTGGAAAGTAATTTGGAACTATGCCCAAAGGCCTATAAAAATATGCATACCCTTTGACCCAGTAATACCACTTCTAGGGTTATATTAAAAAGAGATTATAGAAGTGGGAGGAAGACCCATATGTACAAAAATATTTATAGCAGCTCTTTTTGTGGTGGCCAAGAATTGGAAATAGAGGGGATGTCCATCAATTGGGGAATGGCTAAACAAGTCATGGTGTATGAATGCAATGGAATACTACTGAGCTATAAGAAATGATAAACAGGTGGACTTCAGAGAAACCTGGAAAGACTTATATGAACTTATGCTGAGTGAAGGGAGTAGAACCAGGGGAACATTGTACACAAGGACTGATTTTGATAGACTTAGCCCTTCTAAGCAAGGCAAGGACCTATAACAATTCCAAAGCACACATGATGGAAAATGCTAGCCATATCCAGAGAAAGAACTATGGAGTCGGAATGCAGAATGAAGCAGACTATTTTCTTTTTTGTTTTATTTATTTTTTCTTTCTCATGGTTTTTTCCCATTCATTATAATTTTTCTATGCAACACGACTTATGAAAATGTGTTTAACAGGAATGTATGTGTAGAGCCCATATTGGATTACAAGCCGTCTTGGGGAGGGAGGGGAAGAAAATTTAAAACTTATGGAAATGTATGTTGAAAACCAAAAAAAAATTAATTTAATTAAAAAACGATTATTTTCTATATGGTATGGCTTTCTGAGAATGGGATGGTAGGAAGAAGGGTAGTCAGGATAACTATGATGATGAAAGAAGACTTTATAAAAACCTACTTTTTAAAAGTCTCTGACACAGTTCAGGCCTGGGTTGACAAGGGCCAGCACCAGGGCGGTGGCAGTGTCAAAGGAGCGAAGGGGGTGTATGGGAAAAATGTAACAAAGGTCAAATCAACAGGACTTGACCATAGATTAGATATGAAGATGACACCTAGGTTGTGAGTCTGGTTGACTGGGAGGATGGTGGTGTCCCCAACATTAAGAGGGAAGGTTAAAGGCAGGTGGTTTAGGGAGAGAAATAATGAGTTCAGTTTTGTACTATGGGACATCTAATTCAAAATGTACAAGAGGCAGTTTGAGATGTGAATCTGGAGATTAGAGCTAGATAAATAGATCTAAGAATCATCAGCACAGAGGAGAAAATTGAAGTCATGGGAGCTGATGAGGTTGCCAAGGGAAATAGTATAAAAGGAGCAGATAAAAGGCCCCAGGAAAGAACCCTGGAGACTGGTAGGTCCCACCGGTCACGGACAAACATTCAGTTAAGGAGACTAAGAAGGAACAATAATCTCCCGTTGCATCCTGAGTCATCGCCATTCATCTTGATGAATAAATATCTGGCCATTGAACCCAGATAACTCTCAAGAAAAAAGTGAGGCTGGTGACCTTGCACAGCCCCCCCTCACTCAAATCAAAGTCAACTGCAAGTCATGTCATCATGTCCCTGATGCCAAGGTCCCCTTCAAAAATGAAGCACAAACACAACGATGAGGAGAACCAAGAGACAGTAGCATCACAGGAACCTAGAAAGAAGAAGAGGGGATCAAGAGTGTCAAGAGCTGCAGAGAAGTCAAGGATGGGGATTGAGAAAAAGTCACTGAATTTATCAATAAAGCAATTTTGGTTGAACAATGAGGTCAGAAGCTCTACTATAGAGTTAAGAAGAAAGTGAGAGGAAAGGAAGTGGAGGCATCAATTGTAGACAGCTTTTTAAAGGAGTTTAATCACAATCCATATCTAGTGGGGATGAGTGGATCAAGTGAGAGTTTACTAAGGATGTGGGAGACATGGGCATGTTTGTAGGCAGTAGGGAAGCAGCTTAGTAGGGAAAGACTGAAGATACGAGAGAGGAATCTGCTAGAGAAGACAGGTTGGAATGTGATCACTTGTTGAAGAGTTAGAGGAATTTACCTTGGTAAAAAGAAGAGTCATCTCTTCCTGTGAGGTGGATGAAAGAGGTGATGGTGATAGAAGGCATCTGGGTGATTTGAGATTAGGAGAAGGAGAGGAGATGGAGTTTTTGCCTGATGGCATTATTTTTTTCTTGAGACAAGGTTCTCAACTGAGAGAGTAGGGAAAGAGGAAACCATAGGAGGTTCACGTATTTATTAAAAGATTTGGAAAAACTGTTATGGTAAGGGGAATAGTGAGCCAATTAGGGAAGTATAAAATTATTTCCTTGCTACAGCAAATTCCTAGTTGAGATTATGTAACACAAATATGTATTGGATCCAGTCAGTACAACCCAGTCAAGATTTTCTCCAGCTTTGTTCAGAAAGTACATGAGTAGGAGTGAAAGAAGCTGATGGTGGGAGTAATCTAAGACAGAGGCCTAGTAGGGTTAGATTGGCAGGAGGCTAAGGGGAAGAACTCAAAAGAGAGGACAGTATAAAGCTGAACTGGTTTGCCAAGAGGTCAAGATGAGGAAGGAAAGAGTGTAGACAGTTCAGGGGTGATAGCCTGGGAAAGAACTGAGAGGCAGAGAAAAGGAAGGTCATGGTGAGGGCTAAGAACTGGGTTAGGTAATTCAGGAAAGAGGGAAAGGTAGAATAACAATAGATTGTGATTAGATAAGGGAATTCCAGAGATCACGAACATAGGAATGGTAAAATTATGGATGATGGCAAGATCAAGTATGACTATGTGTAGCTGAGGTGGGGTAGAGGAGTAGGTCATGGGAAATGAGTTAATAGAGAAACTTGTGGAGTTTTGAGTGTTTGGGGACTTATCGATATGTATGCTGAAATCCTCTAGCACGAGGGCAGAAGATGAGAAGGAAAAACTGTGAGCCAGTAACTGAATTCATCAAGAAAAGAAGGGGAATGTCCTGGAGGTTGGTGGACGATCGTTACCAGTATTTTGTTTGGGAGGTGATTATGTATTGACTGAACATCAAAAGAGGAGAAATTATTGTGTGACGGTGATTGAGGTAGAGACTGAAAGTGGCAACGGAGAGCAAAAAGTACTCCAACTCCCCTGTTTTGACCAGTGAGTCAGGGAAATAAATGAAAATGCAGCCAGTACTAAGAAAGGTCGTCAGAGGTTATGTTATTAGAAGGGAATCAGGTCTCAATGAGAGCCAGAAGATGGATGGAATGGGAGAGGAACAGATTGAACTTCTAGGGTGAAGAGGTTTCTGGGACTACTTGTAAAGGAATGAAGCAGAGTGGTAGGGGAGGGTGGCTATAGAGTAGAACATTGGAAGAAGGGGCTAGGTTGAGAGGAATAGGAATAAAGGAGTGGGCAGTGCGGGGGGACAGAGAATCAGGTCTGAATGATGATGTGTAGGGGTTCAGAATTATTGGAATGAGAAGGATATGATCTAGTGGGAGTGTGTAAATCATTGAGGAATGAATTCAAGGTTGGAGAAGGGAACAAAGCATTTATCAACATCTCTAAGGATGCTACCACAGCATAGAGTCCTCTCTGGATTAGGCAGCTCAGGGGAAGGGCTGGGGGAGCTGATGGAATAGCGTTTCTCTCCTTCCTCCAAAGGTAAGAGATCTGCTAGGACGGAATGGTGTTTGGTAAAGAATCCGTAGAGACCATCACAGACTCTTTTTTTAAATGGAGGTTTAAAATTTCATGCTTCAGGTGAGTCAGCAGCT
The DNA here is from genome assembly GCF_028583685.1 of Petaurus breviceps papuanus. Taxonomy (NCBI): domain Eukaryota; kingdom Metazoa; phylum Chordata; class Mammalia; order Diprotodontia; family Petauridae; genus Petaurus; species Petaurus breviceps. The sequence continues at coordinate 2,990,685 of NW_027186372.1, forward strand.
CCAAATCCCCACTACCTCATAGGACTTGTTGCTGCTTCAGAGGAACATTTAGCTCTTTCTCTCTCTCTCTCTTTCTGTGTTTCTCTTCAGAAGCACAGAATCCCACTTGACTAAGGCTTTGGAGGTTTTATTGTGTGTAGCTACCCTGTGAATTCCCTTAGTCTCCTCTTTGCTGAAAGGTATTTCCAGTCTTCTTTTTGGTCTTTCTTCATTTTTTTTTCACAGTGGGTAATGAGGAGGAAGTTGTGATGGACCCAGTTTTTCCCTTCATCTCTGCCACTGAACTCTTAGGCTTGCAGATTGACTTCTGGCCTCTCAGCGCAACTTGTTGCCTGGAGGAGCTTTTAATGTTTTCTGCAATAGTATCCCCTTTTTCGTTACTAGTACTCTGGACCACTCATGGCTGTTGACTTAATGCCAGAAGGTTTTTCATATGGATCCCCTTTTGTTCACCTTGGCTGTTTTCAAGTCAGGCAATTAGTATTCATTAAGCATGATTATATGTCAGGGACAGTAATGAATATTGGGGATACAAATGATGGAATCTTAATAAAGCTTCTCCTAACCCCAATATTGCAAATTCATTATTGGCCTGGTCCCATTGAACAGCAGGCCCACTGTACCTATCTACTCCCTCCCCCCAATGTCCTAACTTCTTCATATATGCCTCACCGATCACTGGAACAACAGGTGTGTCCCTAAATTCTTCATTCCCACAGAAACAGCAGGTGTGTTCATGTGATGGGAACCTAGCTACTGCCTCTACCTGGTCACTATCCCCAGACCCATTCCCACAGAAACAGGTGTGATCTTGTATTCAATCACAATCACATCATCCATCTAGGCTAAGACAGGACCACAATACTTAAATATCTGTCTTAACCAGACAGGACCACAATAGCTAGTCGGTTGGAGGTGCAGCATGACCAGAATGTTTAACCACCAAATCATAGAGAGATGATGACCCTCCTCCATTACCTAATCCCTTAACAAACTCCTCCTGCCTTTTTTATATTAATCATATTCCTCTACTCTATGTAAATTTTGATTACATAATTGTATCTTTACCCTATAAAAATCCATCTTGCTTTCTCTGAAGTTTCTGGTTCCTCTTGAAACTTGGCCCGCTTCATGAGAGGCACCAATCTCAATAAATACCTCCACTTGGATTACAGATGGTCTGACTGAATTCTTTGAGATGGTTCCACCACAACACATCATGAAAACTCAACAGTCTTTGGTGACCCTGGGTTTAAACTGCAACACAAAGAAAGGCAGACTAGCACAAAAAGGGCTGTGAAATCAGGGTTACTTTTTCTGCGACTCAGTTTCCTTATCTGGAAAATGAGAGGGTTGGAACGGAATAAATGATCTCCCTTAAATACTCAAGGGCATCTATGATCTCTTGGATGGGGTAGCTCCTTACAATAATGCGGATTTTGATCCATCCGTGACTGCTAAGCCTGTGTAACCTTTGTTTCTACAGTTCAGCAAAGCACGGTGACTCGGGGCTTGTTGGCTAGGTGTGGCCACAGGGAAGCTTTACAGCAACTGAAAAGGAGAAAACTAGTACTTTATAAAGCCTTCCGGCTCTAAATCTGGACCTGAATGTCTGATATTGTCCCTCTTTATTTCCCTGCCCAATCCGCCCCGCTTCCCAAACTCCCTGTGCAAGGTGTCACCGTCCTTCCAGTGACCCCGGCTCACCATCTCGATGGTACCCTCCGCGTATTTTCTCTTGCCTTCCATTACCCAGATTCTACTTGAGCAACCTCTCTTGCATGCGTGTGGCCCTTTTCTTCCCTCTGATATTGCCACCATCAGCTCAGGCTGAGACTGTGGCGTCAGCTTGCTTCTTTGTCTCCCTGCCACAAATCTCTCCCCCAGCTCAAGATCTTCCCCAGCACGGGACACCTCCCCCTCCACCTGCCCCGAGGAACCAAATGTAAAGTTACCTGACTTCCAAGACCCCCCCCCTTTTCTAACGGGGAGAGAAACATAAATCCTTGTTCTTTAAAAAGAAACGAAATGTAAGAGAGGGAGTGACGCCGGCCTCCCGGTTTCCCAGAGCGCTGCGCTCCCTGCTCCCGAGCACCTCCCATCTCTCTGCTTCTTACTCTCCTCCCACCGGCCCTTCTTTGGCACTCCCTCTCTTACATTTCGTTTCTTTTTAAAGAACAAGGATTTATGTTTCTCTCCCCGTTAGAAAACAAAAACAAAACTCTCGTCAGAAATGTGTATAATCGAGCAAAACTTCCCCTTCCCTTTTCACCCCTCCCTTTCCCTGCCGCTCCTTTCCTTCTCCCCTTCTCTCTCTTTCCGCCTCCCTTCCATCTCAGCCCCCTTCGCTCCCACAGCAGCCGGAAGTGATCTCTTAGCCCGCCCCTTCCGGGATGCCGGGTGCTCTCACCTGTCTGGGCCGCGGGGATCGCTGGGACTTGTAGTTCTCTCCTGGGCCCTGGGGCGAGTTCGCCTCCTGCGCTGGGTCTTCTTCTGGCTGTAAGGCGGTGAAACATGGCCGGACGCTGGCTCTGGGCGGCCCCGCGGACCCTGCAGCGGCTCGCGGTCCCCGGCAGGTAAGTGGGGGGGGAGGCTGTCGCAGGGCGGGGCCTGGGGGAACTGGGGCGGAGGGCGGGGATGGAGGGGCGAGAGGGTGGAAAGCTCGGGGCTGCCTCCGAGCCCCTCGAGGACCCCCCCCCCCCCGGCCACCTCCTCCCTGGGCCCAGGCGGGAGAAGTGATTAGCTTCAGGCCCCGCAGGTGACCGAGCTGGGCTTCGAAAGCCGGCCCCCCCGCCCCCGTTCCTTGGAGCCCGACCTGGAGCCCCCTGTGACCGGCCCTGGGCGCTGGATTGCCGGGCCTCAGCTTCCTCCTCTGCAAAGTGGGTTGCGGGAGCTGGAGGCACGTCCAGCATCCGGCAGGCAGGCAGCCAGCCCTCGTGTATCCCGGGACCTGCTCAGGTCGTGCTGGAGCCCGAGGCGAGGCGAGCCGAGCCGCCCTCTCCGCCCGGCCCAGTTAGCGCCGCACGAACCGAACCGCATATACGGGCCAACCCGGGCCGATCGCGGAGGAGGGGCAGCAGCGTCCCAAGACGGGGCTGAGCAGGCTTCCCGGACTAGGCGGGATTGGGGGCAGGAGGTGATGCCGGCCCTCCGGTGGTCCAGGGTCTGCCAGGGGCAGATGAGTCCCGCTGTAGCCCCAAGTCCAGTGGAAAGGCCCAGCGGTCCCCGGGGTGCGCCGGCAAAGCCGATGCCGGGGCTTTTCCATCCGCAGAGACGCCTCTGCTTCTGGCACCAGCGTCGCTGGACAGCCCGAGGCTTTGGGCGGCGAGACCTTTTCAGGGTCTGCTGTGGCCGCTGCTGAAGAGGCTGGACAGGGCTCTCGGAAATGACCGCAGATTGCCGGGTTGCGTCTCAAGTGTTGCGGGTGGCCCTGGAGACGGGGTTGGTGGCCTGGCATAGGGGCGAGGACGCGGCTGTTTTCCGGGCTTATCGCTGCTCAGAGGATTGCCAGCGCTTTTGAGAGCGGAATGAGAAGAAAAGCTCTCCTGAAGTGAGAAGTGAGGGAGCCAAGAGGGAGAGCGAGAGAAAGGAAGGGTGGAAGGAAGGCTTGAGGAGAGAAGGGGTTCGGAATAGCGTTTTCCTAAAGTTCCGAGTGTTTCAGAGCAAGATCTTATTGACTTCACACCCAGAACACTCGCCACTGTGCCAGGCTGAGGCTCGAGGCATAATTGCATCTCAAATTTGTTCTGTTATAATGGACAACAGCAACAACAAAAAATAGTTTTAACCTTGCGCTATTTTTTCTTCATGATTTTAAGTATAACTTTAGGGTGTTTTGTTTTGTTTTTACCACTTACCATTTTCACAGTTTTATATTAAAAATGTTTTGTCTAAGCAAAATGGTGCTTTAACTCAACAAAAATGTAGGTAGTAGCACTAATGATGTCCTGTTGTATTTTTGCTTGTGGAACATGCCTTCTCTGCATCCAACAATATTGTGCCAGTATGTTTTTATTCAACTTAGTTTGGTTATTCTTTTTCTGTTGTGGAGTTTTTTTTTTTTTTTTTTTAAGCAATCGGGGTTAAGTAACTTGCCCAAAGTTACCCGGCCAGTTATTTTGTGTGGGTGTTAAGTATCTGAGGTCAGAACCAATCTCGGGTCTCCCGACTCTGGGGCCGGGCTCTTACTCACTGCTCACTGTGCCGACCGCCCCTGTTGTGGAGATTTCCTGATGGAAACATCATCCTTCTTCATCACTGTGCTAGCACCTGGATTTTCTTGTTCAAGTGTGAATTCAAGAAATGAATCTTGAGTGACATGTTATATCAATAACTTTGTAGGCTTTAAGGAAATCACTGAC